>NW_006795832.1:1184025-1243838 GCF_000442215.2 Lipotes vexillifer | reverse complement strand
GTCGTGGGGATCGTGGGCTGCTGGCACTCATCCTTGGCACTGCCTTCAACCGTGCTGGCGTTCTAAACGAGAGCTGGGATGTGGTGGAGCCAGAGGGAATGGGTCACCTCCATGCAGTAAAGAAGGAAAACACAGGCAGCTCTTCCACTGGTTCTGCACCTGAAGAGGCAGACTACTTGCCAATCCGTCTCATGCTTGGGCAGGGTTGTTTTGAAAGAAGCAAGCAAGGAAGTCCCAGGACCAGAGCTATTTCCCTTGTTGATGGTCTCCCTTGTTGTCCTGTCTTATAGATTTGGAGCTTTCTTCCTAAACAGTGGGCATGATGAGGGAAATAATTACCCTGCCCACTTGATAGATATTTAATCAGGAAGGGCATTGAGTGCAGATTTAGAAATGGCAGAGTTAGGGCAGTTCCGTGGCTGGCAGCCACGTGCAGAGGCCACATGGGTGGAACTGAGAACAGAGGGATCTAGTGAGAAAATGCAGAAGCAAAGCAAGCACTTCCAGGAGCGTGTAGAATTCCCGGAAGGGGGCAAGGCAGTGAGAAATGGCATTTATAAGGATTTACAGGAAAAAAGGCAAAGGACAAAAATAAACAGTAATAACCACATGCTGAGTCATTTTAGAGGCATCCATAAGGTCTTAGCTGCCTCCATAAGAACATGTCAGACTGTGACAGAAGTGGGGAAGGGGGAAAGAAGTACCAGGCTAAGTAGGTTTGAGGTGCAGACCTAGCTGGTCCTGGCTAGATGACCTTTATTTCTCTGAGGAGGGATCTGTGGTCACAAATAGTACAGTTGGTTGTGTTTTAAAGGGAATTGTTAATTATGCCTGCTAATTTTTCTCATGCTAATCCCTTCTAGGGGCAAGTCCTTCTTAAGCACCCTGATCAGGTATTTTTTCTATATTAGGTGTCTTACTTTGTTATTTATTTATTTATTTCTGTTGACGTATAGTTGATTTTCAATGTTTCAGGTGTATAGCAAAGTGATTCAATTATACAAATATATATATATTCTTTTTCAGATTCTTTTCCATTATAGGTTATTACAAGATATTGAAAATAGTTCCCTGTGCTAAACAGTAGGTCCTTGTTAATGATCTATTTTATATATAGTAGTGTGTACCTATTAATCCCACATTTCTAATTTATCTCTCCCCTCCTTCCTCTTCGGTAACCATAAATTTGTTTTCTATGTCTGTGAGTCTATTTCTGTTTTGTAAATAGGTTCATCTGTATCATTTTTTTTTAGATTCCACCTACAGGGATCCTACTCTGAATCTAAGTGGATGTCTTTGCATATTAGGAAAACTAATAGTGCAGCACTCAGACATCTTGTCATGAGGGACTAAGTTGTGTCCAGGAAGAGAGATGCCCTTGAGAAAAGATCTGGGCTCACATTCTAGATTCGATAGAAAGTGACTGCGTGTCCTGGGGGCAGGGTCAGTCTATGGAAGCAATTGCCATGGAGACGGATCTTATAACACATCTGAGCTGGTGGTGGACATGAAACCAAAAACATGGGGAGAGAATTGCACTCACTAAAAATGTCTAAGACATTCCTTCCTTCCTTGACCCAACAAGTATCTGTTGAGTGCTTATTTTGTGCCAGTCGGGTCACTTGTCCCTGGGATATAGTGATAGGTACCCATCCCAGCTGGATTCAAGGTGGTAAGACCATCGTTGAACCAGGTAAACCAAACAATGCCAGCTGGTGATGAGGACAATCATCAGATTAATGGAATGGAGAGGCATTAGGGACTTGTGGGGGCAGGGTGTTTTGGTTAAACCCGAAAGATGGCAAGGAAGCAGCCATGCGAGGAGCAGGGTGTTTCTGACAGTGGGAAGAACAGTTGCAAAGGCCCCGAGGAGGGAAGGAATTGGCTTGTTCTGTAACCTGAAAGGAGGCCAGAGTGACTGAAGCATAATGAACAGGGTTAGTGAGACAGGAAGTGAACTGGTCATTTAGAGCAGAGTTTCTCAACCGCAGTGCTATTATTGTCATTTGGGACCGGAAAATTCTCTGTTGTTGGAGGCTGTCCCATGCATTGTAAGATGTTTTGCAGCATCCCTGGCCTCCACCCACTAGATGCCATTAGTCCACCCCTCACCTCCGCCTCAGTTGTGACAGCCAAAAATGTCTCTAGACATTGCTACATGTATCCTGGGAGTTTGAGACCAAAAAGGAAGGTGGAAAACCAAGGAGAGCCACCAGGTATGAAACAAAAGAGGAAAAGGGCATTATGATTTTATGTGTCTACTGGCTGGGCCATGGTACCCAGATAATTGGTCAAACTTTATCCTAGATGTTTCTGTGAAGGTATTTTTTAGATGAGGTTAATATTTAAATCAGTTGCTTTTGAGTAAAGCACATTACTTTCCATAATGTGGGTGGGCCTCATCCAATCAGCTGAAGATCTTAAGAGAAGAAAGACTGACCTTTTCCCAAAAGAGGGTATCCTGGCAGCACACTACCTTTGGACTTGACCTGCAACATAAACTCTTCTCTGGGTCTATAAGCTGATGGGCTTGCCCTGCAGATTTTGGACCTGCCAGCCTACATGATATCATATACCCATGGACTCCTAAACTGACCAGTGCCACTGCCTGGGGAGGTGGGGCTGGGGGCTGGGAGAAACAATGGGTAGCTGGGGACTAACCAACAGCTTTGAGAATAATGCAGAGAACATATGCTTCGTCAGAGAGGGGAGATTTCTGTAGTGAGGCCAGAGCAGGCGAGTGATGTGGTAACAGAGGCCTCATGGAGAGCTGGTAAAAGGTGGTCACACTGAGGTGGGTGGAGAATATTTTCCATGGCACACAGGAGGTCATCCCTGGGGTGCTCCTACTAATGGGTGGGCAGGACTTTGAGGGGGATTGAAGGTAACGTCAGAGGAGGTGACAGTCAAGGAAACACAACCACTGCTGTCTTGTGATGATATCTTAACCCCCAGGCTGGTGTAGGGGAGCTGGGGATGTAGCTATATGCAAAATACCTCCATTTAAGTGTAACATTACCTGGTGGTCTCAAAATGGTGCTCAGGTTAAGAACAGACTATCTGTTTGCAGCCTGATTCAGAGGTAACAACACCAGTTCCTGGAAACCAGGGACAATTATACCCCCATTTCCCACTTCTAGGAGCACTTAAAGAGGTGTTTACGTTGCCAAATGAACATACCTGACTCTGACTAAAACAAAAGATACAGAATCACCCTGAATATTTGGAAGTTGGATTTTTTCCCAAGAGAAGCCAGAGGGAGGAGGAAAAGTGGTTTCTTCTCTATTTCCTGCTAGGAAAACACACGGGTTTGCTGATTGGAAGGGGAGATTGAAGAGACGTTTCTTTTTATAGATGTTGGTTTTGGAGTGAGTTCCAGCAGGCATCACAGGTATCCATCTGGTCTCCTCTGTAAACTTGCTGTGACCTGGCCGTAAGGGGAAGCTTTGGCGGCCTCCACTCCTGGGCTATGTTGCTGACCCAACCTGAAATCCTTCCTTAGGTTGAGTCAGCAACATATCCCATGACTTTTGGGTGATAGGTTCTTCTATATATGACCATAAAGCAAAAGGTCCTTTCTACATAGTGTTGAATTTCCCAGAGGCTATGACCAGGGATTAGACTGAGGTAAAAAAGTTCAAGAGATACTGCTAAAGAGTGTTGACTAATGCATAACTTGGCTTAGTCATGCCCCTCAAGTATCTGTGGAGAGTAAATAAGACCGTGGATAATTGAGAATAAAATGTGTTGCTTTTCACACATTGGGAGAGCTCAACTGCAAATAAATCCCTTAAAACATTTAAATTTCAATTAACTTCATATCATAACACACAGACACACACACACAGACACACACACACACACACACACACACACAGAGTCACACATTTATTTTTTGGCTTGCTTTACTTTTGCTGTGGATGTATTTCTCCAAACCTAATGTTATACAAGCACATAACAGTTTTTCTTAAAAATTATCCAATTTATAACCTAAATATAAAAATCTCAAAAAAGGGCTGTGTCAATACATAGCTAATCAAATAGACCCAATCTTTATGGTTCTGGCCTTTATTTGTTTGTTTGCTTTGGCCTTTTGATATTCATTCTAGGTCATTGGTTCCCCACTGTTGTTTTGCCACTGACACTGCTCAGGACTCACCTTCCTGTAGGTAATGGCAGCTCCCTTGGGAGCTGTCTGTCCTCAGGTATTGCTCTTAGACCCCTCAGTACCATGGTGACCCAATATCATGGTTGGTAACCGCTGGTCTGGTTTATAAGATGGTCAGTGTGATAAGACCACATATAAACACTTCAAATAAACTTGTGACCTCAAGCTCTAACTGGTAGATTGGAATCATCTGGGTCTGTTCATTTCAGTGTTTTATTTAAATAAGAGACATAATTTTTCAAACATTAACAAAAATTGATATTTCTTAATGATGGAGTATTTTTAGTGGTACAAAAACTTTGGTCATTGTACTCAAGAAATCTGGCTGTGGTCAAATCCAACAGGTGACATTAGTAGCTCTGTGACTGAGCAGATTACTCAACTTATTTTGAGTTTCAGTTTCCTTATCCATAAAGTGGGGCTAATAATCATCAGCCCTAACTCACAGGCAGGGTTGTCATGGTAATCACAAGCAATGGGATTAGTGAAAGTGGTGGTAAGTTTTAAAGCACTGGACTTATATGAGATTGCATTCCATCACAAATAATTGTTGAGCGTTCACTAATCTGCTGTCACCCTCTGTGTGCTAAGCTCCAAGTGTAATATCCAATATAGAATAAACAGGTAAGACATGATCCCCACCCTCGGGGATTGCACTAGGAGAAGCTCATGAAATAAGAAAGAACTAACACTCTCCAGCCCCTATCTAAGAAGTAATGAGAATTTAAACCATTAATTAATTAGCTTCACAAAGACTTAAAGAGCATTGATTGAATTTTTGTACATTGGGTTCTATTTTGGTTTGGAGTCACGGTGGCAAGGTTGACGCCTTTAATTTATTTATAGAAATAGAACTCTTTAAAATTATAAAAATAAACTGTGCTCATTTAAACTAGAGGCTATGGAATTGCAAAAAATAGAAATTGCGAGTCCCTTGGCTTGAACTGGAGATGAACCCTAGCTCTGCTCTCACCAGCTGTGGCTGTCACCCCTCAGACTGTCAGTTTCTCATCATTAAAGTGAGGTTAATAAATACTAAGGCAAAATCTTGTGAGAATTAAGAGCAAAATGATTAGAAATGCCAAGCATAATATTTGGTGAGTATTTAATAAATGCTGTGGTTTTTTTCTCCTTCCTATATTTTGAAAGTTAATTTGAGTGGAATTAACTTTACATATAATGCACTGATCTGAAATAAGCTTGATCTACTATGAATATATATTTGGCTTATTTTGGGTTCCATCAGTGCATATCAAATGTCTTCAAGTCGCGAGTGCCCCGTGGAAGGCCCTTCCTCACCATTTTACTAACTAACAGTCTCAAGGACTTTTCACATAATTGATCATTAACTCTCAGAAAATGCCTAACGCGCAAATTACCCTGGCTGCTTTACATTTTTGAGGAAAAGGTACATTTACAAAATTGTCTTTTTCTTTGTTGAATAACTTTAACCTCCAACCACAGTCATTTCCCTGTGGGCACAAACATAGGGAAATGTTCTTTCTGAGTATTTAGTAAAGAATGGGGGCTTCCCTGGTGGCGCAGTGGTTGAGGGTCCGCCTGCCGATGCAGGGGACGCGGGTTCGTGCCCCGGTCTGGGACGATCCCACATGCCGCGGAGCGGCTGGGCCCGTGAGCCATGGCCGCTGAGCCTGCGCGTCCCGAGCCTGTGCCCCGCAACGCGAGGGGCCGCAACAGTGAAAAGACTGGAGCCGTCAAAATAAGTAAATAGTGAAGTTTTATTTTCATTATTCTGCAGTCATCATTTTATTGTAAATTAAGGAAAGAACATTTGCTGGTTGACGAACAGAAGAGGTTTTCTCTTTTATTGATGTGTCTCCAGTGCTGTGACACAGAGCCTATCAGATGAAACAACGTCCACACTCATGAAAATGGATTCTGTTTGCTCCTCAGTTAAAGTTGGGAGGTCCCAAAGAATAGTGCATATACTGAAAGTATGTCTCGAAAAGTCTTCCTTCAGGTAGAATGTATTTCACAGTATCACAGGAAACGATCATCTTTTGTTTTGTAAAGGAGGCGATCCTGGTGTTACAGACAGAGCCTGCACTTTGGTGTCATAAAACCAGCTTCACACTGGACTCCAGATCTATCTTGTGGTCCAGGCAAGCTGGTCAACCTCTCTGCACATCCATTTCCTCATCTCTGATGTGGGGCACATACTGCCTGCCTCACAGGAAGGTCAAGAGGATAGCACGGGACAGTAGTCACATTTCCTGTACACAGTAGGCATGTAGTAAATCTTTAGTCTTTCACTTTCTTCCTCCCTTAATTAAAAATGTTAGGCTAGGTGGTTTTAAAACTAAACATTTCTCATTTGTTTGGCAGGCTACAAAGTGTTTCCATATACATTTTCTCCTTTGATGTTTCAAAACAGCCCTGTGAAATAGGTGGGCCTGACTTAGTATTCACACTGTTTTACAGATACAGAAACAGTGCTCAACGAGCTTAGGAGAATCAGCTGCCCCTCTTGCCTGGCTGGTGAAGGGAGATGCAGGGAGAAGGTCCAGGCCCTTTGGTACCTGAGTCTGTGCTTTCCCCACAGGCTACTTTGTAGCCCCTCATCTCTTTGTGGAAAATCCAAATGGTAACCTTGAATATATTCTTCTTGTTTTCTGATGATAACTGTGTGTCAGGGTTCAGTCAGAGGTTATCACAAGGGATTGGTTTATGCAATTATGGGGATGGACCAAGGAAGCCTGGAGTCTGTGGGGTAGGCAGTCAAGAAGGGAAGATGATGAGCGTTCAGAATCCCAGAAGCATGAACTGAAACTTGGAGTCTCTGAACTCAGAGGGTGGGGACGGGCGAAGGGAAAGGCTCATCCCTCTTTTAAAGGGCTTTCAAATGTTTAAGTCAGGCCTGCTAGGATGGCGTCCCTATTGTTTAGCTTACAGTCAGCTGATTAGGGACCTTAACTTCATCTGCAAACTTCTTTCACAGCAGGACCTAGTAAGTAATACTGGTGCCTGACTGACTCACTGGGAGAAGGTGTGCATGTACTACCACTCGGCTTCTGCTTCCCTCCCTTCTCTAAGTCCCAGGAGAGAGGGTAGCCTTTGTAGTCCACGCTAACCAGAACAGACCAGAAAGGGAATTCTGCGGCCTGTAGTTCAGCCGAGCGAAGCTGAAAAATCGCAAAGCCATCCCCATAAAAAGCCGAAGTCCACCACTGAAATGTATTTCTCCGCTAATGTGTTTCTCTGGCATCTGTGCATACCTTCTGGTCACTGTGGGGGGAGCTTGAGCAAACTAGGAAAGAGATTGGTCAACACGAATTTCTACTAGCATATCTGCTGTCGGGTTCCAAGGATAGAGCTTCTCTGCACACTAGCTCTTGTGGATTGGATTTCTGGAAGATTCCCAGAGGTATTGCCCACATAGGACATGTTTGCTGATAGATGGATTTTGGGCACGTGATTCCTGCTAGAATGTGAGCTGCTTCGTCATCTCAGGTGAAAACAAAACAAAGCAAAAGCAGCCAAAGCAAATAAAAAGTGACAACTGCAGCAACAATCAATGGTAATGAGACTATGACACTGATGACACTAGGGTTTTATCAGTTTAAGGTTTCTATTCTTCCCTCGATGACTAGAATTATTTGGTGATGCTGAAACAAAAATCAAGGGATGGCATGCCTGGGGATGGCCCATTTACCTCTACCATGCATCGAGTACTTTGTCCTTGTGCCTGGCACAGTATCTCACTAAGTAGTGCATTAGTCAGGGTCTTCACAGAAATAGAAAAAAACCCTACGTATATATTTCATATAATCATATCATATCATATATGATATAGTTTAAGGAATTGGTTCATATGATTATGGAGTCCCAAGATCTGCAGTTAGCAAGCTGGATACCCAGGAAAGACATAGCCTAGCTCCAAAGGCCAGCAGGCTTGAGAGCCAGGAAGAGCTGATGTTTTAGTGTGAATTCCAAGGCAGGAGAAAAATACATGTGCCAACTCAAAGGAGGAATTTGGGGAAGGGTCAGCCTTTTGCTCTATTTAGGCCTTCAACTTATTAGATGCAGCCCACTTTAGGGAGGGCAATCTACTATACTCAGACTATCGATTTAAATGTTAAACTTATCCAAAACCACCCTCATAGAAACACCCAGAATAATGTTTGACCACATATCTGGGTACCTTGTGGTCCAGTTAATTTGACATATAAAATTAACTGTCACAGTAGTTTTAGGTGATACCAAGCATGAAAGAAAATCCTGGTTCCCTGGAGGGCCTCTAATCCTCATTTCTCAGGATTCCTGGGCTTTTCCTCTGGCTTTCGCAGTGCTGGGCATTCCACCTGTGCTTTCCTTCAAACCTCCACTTCCATTCTTTTTTGCCCAGAAACACAAAGTTCAGCTGTACTGTGTACATAATTACTTGGGGCAGCTGCCTTGTTGTCTGCTACTCATGTTAAAGTGACTGTCCCCTGTCTCAGGAGTACCAAAAGGTGGGAGGGGTTGCCAAGGAGGAGCATCAGGCATCCTTGTTGCTGAGCTCTGACTGATGCCACGCAGGGCTGCTGTCCTCAGCCCATGCTGTCACTTACCCCTCTCCTGTTGGGTTTAGTGGCTCTGGCATTAAGGAACACACGTGTGAGAGGTTGTGGGTGGATTGCAAAAATGGCCAGTTTTTCATGCTTGTGATTTGACTTTGAAGCTCTTCTCATCCATAAGTGGGGTTTATTTCCCCACTACTTGAGTCTAGGGTGGGCTAGTAACTTGCTTTGGCAACGAAATGCAGTGCAGGTATCAGTGCTAGTTCTGAGCTTAGGCTCCAAGAGGCCTTGCGTATTTCCACACTCTCAGAACCCTGGCCAGATCATTTATGAACAAGCCCAGGCTAGCCTCTTGGAGGACAAGAGATTATGTGGAATAGTGATAAGTCATTTCCACTGAGACCATTCTAGACTAGTCTAGCTCAACTGGCCTAGTAGCCAACCATAAATGCATTAACGATCCCAACTGAGACCAGAAGAGCCACCGAGTGGGTCACTGATCACAGCCCCAGTTACCGACCTGCAGAAATGTGAGCTAAATAAATGGCCATTGTCTTAAGCTGCTAAGTTCTGGGGTGGTTTGTTATATAGTAAAAACTAATGGATACAGTTATCACTTTATACCTGGAGTACAATTACTGATATGGACTCTCTGAGCATTTTGTAACTCCCTGTTTTGGAACAAAGAATTAATAGGGTGTTTCTGCTGCTGAAGTTAATAGGTTTCTTCTGCCCAGCATTTTTCTGATATAGCTTAGCTCCTACACTCTCAAAACTGACATATGTATATAGAATAGACTTTAGTAGTTTGGTAGAACCTTCAAATTTTAACATAGACTCCTGAATGACATAAGACACTAGGCTTTGAATATTTGTTTAATTAGGTATGCCATGGACCCCCTAAAGGTTTAAGAAAGCATGGGCCCTGGCTTCCTTCTTATTCTTGTTCAAGTAAATACAGGTTTTAACAGGCCAAGTGGCCTAAGTAGGTGACAGCTATACTCATTTCCTATTGCATTCATAGTCTCCTGCCAAATTTCCTTGACATCAGTGGGGTCACAGATTTGAAGAATTACACAGCTATTTAGTGGTAGTGAAAGAACAATTTCAGAGGAGATTCATAGATTTTGATGACTATGAATCATACCTTAAGAATCTGTGGCTACCTTTGAAGTGCAAACCACAGGATGTATCTGATCTACTCAGCAGCTGTGCTATTCCTGTGGTTCAGTTTCCAAAAGACCTGACTGAGCTGAAAATCAACTGTTCCCACCAAGAAGACCATTGGTAAAAATGTTGGGTATGTTAATCAGAATTGTACTGAATTTTCTGGCCACACGGCCAAAATCTTGCTCAAGTTTGGAGTTCATTGGCTTTGTAGCAATGTTTTCTTCCATGAAACTCTTGAGATCAGAGCTGAGTCTCTCTTAGGCATGTAGGTTGTGATTCAGAAATGAGATCTGCTCCAGCTTAATGTCCTCCTGAGATTCTTCAGAACAGCTCGGTTTAACATAAGTTTTCTTATTGACTGGACGAGATGTACAAATGACCTACAAGAATGGATTTTTGAATGTGTTTGGGGGAACAACTTTTTTTTTTTTAGATTCCTTCATACTGAGTGAAGAGAAAGTGTATTCCAGATAGTCCTCTAATTATAAACTTAATCCAATCTGGCAGATGTTTTAGTGTAACACAAATGAATATTTTCATTTACCTGATTTGTTTAGTTGAAGGTTCTGGTGGACCACATGTGTAAATTTCTAGGAACTATGTCTCAATTGAACGGATTACCAAATTTTTAGAGAAATCTAGTGGCTTTGCCTCCCTGCCATGTGCACATTTAAAAAATATCTTCTATTTGATTGAAAAAAGATACTACTTTTCAACTGACAAATCATTCCTGTCCTTCATCAGAAACATCTTCCTTTTAAGAGGCTAATTTTATTTTGGCACAAGAGAGAGGCTGTACCTTCCTAAGGGGTGACATTATGCTTTCAGCTTAGCCAAGCCCAGCTTATTAGACTTCCAGTGAAAAAAGTTAATCCAATGACAATTTGATTAGATGATGATGATGACGATGATTAGTAGTAATTACATTTACTGAGTGCTGGGCAAGACACTAAATAATCCATATTAATCATCTTATTTAATCCTCACAACAACACTGTGAGGTAGGCCTATTATTATCCGTATTTCCAGATGAGGAACAGAGAAGTCAAATGTCCAGGTAGCATAGCTAGGAAATGGAAGAGATGGGGCCCAAGTATGGTTTTGTTAGACTCGAAACTCATAGCCATTTCAAAATACTATATAGTATTAAATAAAGTACTAAAGAGTTTCTTTTTTGCATCTTATTTTATCAAAACATGAGCAACAAGTGGCAGCTCCTTTTGCAAAGGCAAGGTGGATGCTTATAACAGTAGGGGAGGAAAAACAATTTTCCCTCTACACTTCTGAGTTCTTAGTTGAGACCTCTGTAGTAAAAGACAGATTAATAAGAGAAAAACAAATATATTTATTAACATGTAGACCTCATGTAGACATGGGAGGTGCCCAGGAAAAAATGAGTCAAAGAGGTGGCTTAGAATTCAGGCTTCATTCAATACCATCTCAATGATTTTTCGGGAAAGTTGGAGGTCCTAGAAGAATAGATGGGAGATATGATAGTTTGTGACAAAGTTTGTCTGGGTGTGGTGTCAACTGCTAGTCTCCCCTCCTGTGATAAATCAATCTTCCGTGGTTGATGAAACTCCAGGGGAAGGAATTTACAACAGTTGAGTTCCTTTTGGAGGATCTGTCTTTAGTCAGATAAGGGAAGTTCAGAGAAAGTCCCTTCCTGCATTTGCTGTTTTCAGGTGCCTACAAAATAATCAGTATACCAAAGTGGCATATTTTGGGGTGGCATGTCCGGTGAGCCTTTAAAACAATATCAATTGGTTTAACTTTTGGTTGAGGAACACTGAGTGTTGACTCGTAGGATAGAGTATGGGAAATGATGTTAAGTTTACCATCTCTGTTGGATTATACTCTGAAAGATCTTTTAGACTTTAGATTCCATTCATGGAAGAATATTTTACCATAATTCTAGAGGCAGGGGAAAGAGAGAGGAAAAAAGAAGGTGGAGAAAGAATGAGAGAAAGAGAGAGAGAGAGCTGCCTTTACCACTACCGACCTACTGTTGACCATCCCATATCTCTCCAGGCTTCTTTTCATACATACAGGACATGTCAGTGCAACTCTTAGTATTTCAGTTGCATTGCTTGGAAAATTAAAGGTCATAATACATTGTAAGGTGTGGTCTTATTTTAATTAATTCTGTATATACAGCTGCTTTTATTTGAGCTCTGTCAGCTCTTTGCCCTCCGTGGGCAGCTACAACTGGCTGGCACGCAACCAGCCAAGTACTTGTTAGTTAACACGTGAGGTAGAGTTTGTGTACCCACATAATGAAAAGCCCATGCAATTTAGGCATTTTGAATCTTCTTGGAGCAACCCCAGTGGGATTCTGCAAGGGAGCTTGCAGAACTGACTTTTGGCTGCAGGGAAATGCAGGGCCAAGGCCTTTCCCAACCAAAATATGTTGGTGACATTTCCCTGCATAGACATCGACTCTGGTTATCGAGGAAATCCCCGGTGCTTGGAGAGGTAGGAGAAATGGATTCGAAGATGCTCATCTCGTGTGGCATCAGAGAGCCTCTGACAAAGGAGGAAGAAGTTAGGATGACTCACTCCACATTTGCTGGGTGGGTCACACGCCTGCCTGCCCAACGGAACAGGAAGGCCCTTATTGTGCTCAATTGTTTTCCTGAATGCCTTTCTCAACAACAGCGAAAGGAAACATTACCCTTTGGCTTTGAGCCATCCAGGCTACTCCGTACTTACAGTGCTTAGAATGTAAAAGTTGGGTTCAGCCGAAACCTGCAGAGATGCACGGCTGCAATTATTTCTGTCTGTGTTTCAGATTAAACGGCCGCCTTCTGCGGTAAACAATCCCGGATGATTTAAGACAACGGGAACTCCCTTTACTAGCAAAACCCCCCACCCAAGTCTGACCGTTTGTCTTACAGGCCCATTTCACCATCCAGTAACCCCATGGGGGGCCTCGACACCACCCTCCACTGCATCGCTTGAATAAAATACACGAAAAGGCCCTGCAGTCCAGCTACCCGCTTCTTGGAGCTGATTGCTCCAGAGGGGCGGGTTGGGTGGGGAAGTGTGCCCTGGGGAAAAAGAGGAGGAGGAAACTAGAAGGTTAGTTGATATTGCAAAGGAGGCCTGGAGAGCTTTAGTCTCTGGGTGGGATTACAGGCACAGTAAGGCCCCAAGGACAGCGCTCCTATCATCAGAGCGCCCAGAAGACCTTAACACCACTCCCCACTCCGGAGAGTCTGCCCATCATTGTCAGGGGTTGTGGTGTCCCTCCTGGGGACAAGCCAGGCCATTCTTCTCCTTTGGACACCCTGCCCGGGTCCTTGCCTGTCCCTCTGCTGCCCACCCTTGAGAAGGCAGCTCCCCTGGGCTCAGGGGCCAGACTTGTGCTGCAGTTTGTGGCAGAAAATAGGGTCGGGGGATGAGGTGGAAAGAACAGTTCTCTCCTTGATGCAGGATCGCTCTGCGCCCCGAGGAGCCCTCGCTGTGCTCAGTGTGCCAGCATCCTCCAGGCTTTGGCTTTCTGAGCCGGACTCCGCTTTCCCTCCTCAGAGGCTCAAGCTGGAGGCTGGAGGGGGGCTCAGGAGGGCGGGGTGGCACCAGGAGGGCAGATTGCACGCCGTTCCTTCTGATGCCAAAAGCTCAGCTTCTCTGGACACCGGTGCCAAGAACTGAATTGTGGGGAGAGTTTGGGGTGAGGTGCAAAAGCACAGCTTTATTAGTTTGCCAGGCAAAGGGGGACACAGAGGGCTCCTGCCTCAAGAAGCTAAGTGTCCCAAGCCGGGAGGATGTGATGAGGAGCTTTATAGCAATACTTCAAGGGTGGGGTTGCTGAGAAGAATTAGGGTGTGTGCTGGGTCTCAGGTGCTTGGTCTCCCAATCTTGATGAGCTTCTCTGGTCCCTTTAATCTCTCCTCAGGTGGATTCTTAGCTGCTCCTCCGTGGATTGGGAAGGTCATGGAGGCTGGAGTCTTGCCTACGAGAAACGGGGGATGAAAAGGCTTCCATGCCCGGGAACCCCA
Organism: Lipotes vexillifer; assembly: GCF_000442215.2. Lineage (NCBI taxonomy): Eukaryota > Metazoa > Chordata > Mammalia > Artiodactyla > Lipotidae > Lipotes > Lipotes vexillifer. Next base: position 1,229,979 of record NW_006795832.1, on the reverse strand, counting down.
CGGGGTCCCCGCTTGGTTTCATTTCTGGCCTCACACTCTGGCTTCTGCCTTCTTCCAGATTCTTCTGCACCTGCTCCATCCAATTCTTATTCTCGGACTGGCTCGCAGACACAGGCGAAGGGTTTCTTGGCCCATCTGTTCTGACACAACTGAAAGCTGAAATCAGAGCTCACCCAGAAGATCCCGCCTTGTGCGTTTATTCCACATCCTCCAGGGATTTTGTCAGTTTACAGCAATACATACCCAGAAAGGCAGGTTGCCAGAAAGTTTCCTGGGCTCCAAATAGTTTGGGCAACTAGAGTAAGGAAAAGAAAACAGCTGCTTTGCTGTAGGACTTCTCAGGGACAGAGCTGTGTGGCTGCGTGCTGTGACTTTGCAAAGAGGCTCAGATGTGTGGGTTAACTTGTCTGCTTAAGTACTAATCTCTAATTCCGAAGTGGGAACCATGCACAGGGGCTTTTCTGTCAACTGAGTGGGCCTTTCTCAGAGAATTCGGGCTCACTGGACAGGAATAACACTCCAGGCAGCTTTGTGGCTGCCTCTAGCCCCCCTGAATCCACTGAGGGGAGGGGGAGGGTCTGGGCTCAGGAGAGGGAAAGCTTAGGGCTTTCAGAGCTCTGAGCAGGGTGATGGGTACACATCATCGTGTACATTTAATGCACTTCATTGGGAGCAGAGTGGGGACAGCAATTGTGATGTCATGTTCCAGGGGGCAGAGTGGAAGAGCAGCATGGGACCTCAGGCTGCCCCTGACAAAGGGTAGGAAGATTCATCCTTTTGGGAGAACCAACCGGTAGAGTCAGGGCTCCTAGTGGAAACAGCCAAGCTTACGCAAGCTAGGGTGCGTACGCTCGCATGGCCCACAGTTCTCTAAGGGACATCAAAAATCAAGCAAGCAAAATCCCAACAACAACAAAAACCAAACCACACCCTTAAATTCAAACATCACGTTTGTATACACCTAATGTTTGTAAAACATACTGTCAGCATGTTTTAACCGAATGGAACCATCATGCTCATTCATTGGGGCCAGAGTGAAAACCTCATTACGGAGCAGAATTTAGAAGCCTAAACTCCAGGGGCCAGGGGCAAAGGGGGGCTGTCTGGAGACCACAATCAATACACAATGCTGCTAACATTGGAACCACCTCTGCCTTTTTTTTTTTTTTTAAAGAAACATCTCCTATTAATACCTATTGGAAATAACATTTCATGGAACAGTTAGGAACATGTTCATCTATATAAATTCCAAATTTCTTTGTTCTCTTTTCGGCGACAAAAGAGATCAGGAGAATATCTAAAGCAGAAATGGACAACATCCAACCACACAGTTTTCAAAGCACTTTTTCGACAATTTTAAAAAATTTTAAGTTTTCGACAAGTTTTGACAAGTTTAAAAAATTACATTCATGGCGACCCAGCGAGGAAGTTCTAGAAGGTATTAAGAAACCGCCCCCCCCCACTTTTTTTCTAGCCTTTTTTTTTTTTTTTTTTTTTTTTTATCCAATCCCATCCTAGTCATAATTGTAGATAGTTACTCCTATCATAAAAGGGCTATGCCATGAATAGAGAAAATCTGATTAAAAGAATGCATTTTTGTAAATTAATAATATACTCACAGAAATAAAAAGAAACAGTCTAATGTTAATGCTTACGCTGATAACTGATACTCCATGTTGCATCAAGGAAACAAAGGAACATTGTCCAGAAAAACCTGAATTGCCAGACTAAAAGGAACTACTGAATACTCAGTAGATTCTGAAATTTTATCCTGGGGAAAAAGAGAGGACTCTAAAAACTGAAGAGAGAGAAACAGAATGGGGCCGTCCCCCGCGTCTCCTGCATCGGCAGGCGGACTCTCAAGCACTGCGCCACCAGGGAAGCCCTTTTTCTAGCCTTATTGAAGTGTGATTGACAAATGAAATTGTAAGATATTTAAAGTGTGCAACATATTGATTATATATATAATCACTATATATATATATGTCACACACAATGTGCAAGAATTTTCCCCATCAAGTTAATGAACACATCCATTGCCTCTCATAGTTACCCTTTTATCTTGTGAGAACAAGTCCTCTCTTAGCAAATTTCAGTGACACTATACGGTGTTGTCAACGGTATTTACCGTGTCATGCATGAGATTCCCCAGCTCTTACTCATCTTGTAAGGCTAGTTTGTTTATTTTATCAACCTCTCCCTATTTCCGCACCCCCCCACCACCACCCCCCGCCAGCACCGGGCAACCACTTTAGGAGTTCGATGATTCCACATATAAGCGATACCAAAAGGTATTTGTACGGACCCCTTTTTAACGATAAAGAAGTTGAAGTTCACCTGTGGGAGGGAAAGGGCGATTAGGATTAACCGTCACTTGACACTAGTGTCTTCCTAGCTCTTTATTTTTACTTCACTTTGGCTCATCATGTATGACTTGTAATCTTGTAAATATATTTGTCCACTTTCCTACCGGATTATAATGTACTCGAGGTCCTGAATTGTGTTTTACTCTCTCCCCAGGCTCTGCTTCCTCATCCAGTACCTTACTTTGTGACTCCAAAGTATTTGATAAATTGGGAGTGAATGGAATCAGTAGCAGGACCGAACATTCATGTTTTGAATGCTTTGAAGCTTTCATCTACCACCCAGCAATGCTGCCCTCCACCACACAGTGGTGGCGGCACCTAATAGGGGTTTTGCTGTATCAGTGTCAGAACAGCAAGAAGAGATTAGTACTGAGTTCTGTAGGGGAGTCTTCATAGAGAATTCATCATGACCAATTCAACAAAGACTTTTTGGATCAGTATGTATTTTTACACAATCCCTTTTTGTTTTCGTTCCCTAATCAGACACCACTGCATGGGAATTTGCTTTTGGAAATGTGGAAAAGCAGTCTTCTTTCACTTATTTAGAGTTAAAATGTATACACATATAATTTTCCTATTTTGCTTGTTTTTTTTCTATATTATATTTTGTACAATTTTGAATTTATTTCCTCTGAGTTTAGACACTCATAAGATTCTTGATATTGGCCAATTTCTGCCCTGAGCTATGAGAAATGAGGTCAATCCCTACAGTACAGGGGAGAGAGAACATTTTTTCAGGGCATCCAGTGTGTGTACTGTGTGACCTCAGGCAACTTACTTAATCTCTCAAGGTGTGTTGCCTTGTCTGTAAAGAAATCCTTATTGCCTGTAAAGGACTTGTAATGAGAATTAAGTGAAATCAGACCTAGAGCTAGCTCATATGGACCCATACCATGTGCTCGATAAATCTGTATTTTCCATCCACTTCCTCTATTTTTAACTCTGAGGTATATTTATTATGTAACATTGAGAGAGCTCTTTCAATACTTAGGCATAATATCAGTCTACATTTATCATTCACTGCTTCTTACTTTTTTTCCATTAGCCTATGCTTTCCCACAATAAATTCTAAACACCCTGAGGATAGAATAATGTATTTTATTTTTTAAGTGTTTTTATGCCCACCTACATCAAGTAGTGATCATATACTTTTTAACTAGCTTTTCTTTATTTCAGCTTCATCGTTTGTCATGTGGTGATAATGACTGTATTTGCCCCTGTGTAAGAAATTAATAAGAAATGGAAAAAAACACATAAATCTCAGATATTCATGGTGGAGATCTGAGGTGGTATTGCTGTTGACCATTGATTTACCCTACGATTTCCCTAATCAGAGGACACTGGGGTCTATACTCATCACTCATTTCTCTCTGTGTGGCAGGATTCCCAGCTTAATCTGCAAATTGGCAAGCGGCGAAGTTTGTGCAGACAAGAGAGTCAGTTAGAAATAAAGTGACTCTATAATTTGTTGTTCAAATGGGAACACATGTGAAAGTGAAAAGTGTTGCTATTAGCAATGGTGGTAAACCAGGGCTGTACAGGGCAAACCATGGTCACTCTGCTGTAGCAGTTGGGTACCAAGGTTATCTCTGCTTTGTGACAGCCACCCCTCACTAACCCCATTGATATTAGAATATTGAGACAATTATAATGTTAATTGAATTTTGTATGCACTCTGCAGCATGTATTTAACACATGCATTTCTTGACCACTGTCTATTAGTAACTGATTGGGATACTATGTTGCTAAATGAAGCATATTCTGTTGAAGAGAACTATCTAAGTAAGAGAAGAGTCCAAGTATAGCAGAAGTCCATAGTGTCTTTTTTTTTCCCCATGGTGTCTTTTAACATGCAACTCACAATTGAATGAGAGCCTCAGCTGTGGCTCTGCTACCTATATTACCTGTGTTTCTTTCCCAAGCTACCTGGTCTCTCTGCAGCCCCTGGGCAGCATAATGCCAGCTGTAAGAATTTTCTCTGTAAGGTAATAATCAGTTTTGCTCCAAGAGAACTTACTCTTGTAGAGTGAGTTCTTGTAGAGCTGGGAGAGAAATTTCTTTGCAAACAAAAAATGCCTAAACTGCTAGTTATTAATTCTTTACATTTGTCCTCTTTTTGTTAGAAGTTGGCTCTCCGAGGACTTGTAATGTCTTCAGTGATATGGTAATAACCACTGAGACCATAACTTTGTCTTTCATGGAAGACCAATAAATCCATAAAGTATTTAAAATAAAGATGTATATTTAAACGGTTTCACATATGAGATTACTGCCTATTAACCAGATGGAAATCAGATGCCTCCTGATGTGCAGTTACCCAATGAGCATATTATTTTGTAAATAAAAATCTTTTTGACTAAGAAGGTAAGACTTTTTTTTTGCTGTTTCTCACCTAGCAATGGGGTTTTATGGCCTGTCTGAAGAGCCTAATGGTCACTTCTAACCATGTGTTTAATGGTACATTTTGTTCACTAGGATATTGTAAAGAGGACTGAACATGAAGAAAATCAAGTTCAAATCCATACTTTACCTTTTATTAGCTAACTGGCTTTAAGCCAGTTACTTTACCACTACGGCCCTCAGTATTCTCATTTGTCTAGTTCTTTTACAGATCAAATGAGATAACATATGTCCAACACTCTGTCTAGCCTAGAGTCAAAAAGTTAATAAACCTAATTAGGATATAGTAGCATGAGGTGTGGGCCTTTTGTTTACCTCCCTAGCATGGATGCTTTGAACACTTAATAAATAGTAGTGGAATAGATAAATAGTACTGACTAGAAGAATAATTGATCATTTTAACATGTCCCCATGAATTCATTTAACATAGTGTTGTACATATGTTGTACCTTCCACCTCTCCTATCCTGGGCCTGGAAGTAAAAATGTGAAAGGTGAATAGAATCAGCACATTTCACAATTCTTCAAGTTATTCAATCATCATTTTTCACTTGTTTGTTCTTCCCTTCACCCTGGCATCTACTACATGTGTAGATCATTAAGAATCTCTGTGGCCTTGCTACTCATGACCAGCATCATCTGAAAATTTGTTAGGGATGAAGAATCTTGGGCCTCACCCCAGCTTTACTGAATCAGAATCTGTGTTTTAATGAGATCCAGATGATACAAGTGAACATTAACATCTGGGAGGCCCTGCTGTAAGAATGAAGGAGTCTGTTTGGTGTCTTCTATGAGCTCACAATTTAATTGGGAAGGCAAGCGTGTACATAGATAGCTAGTATGGATATCAGACTGCATGCCTTGGTGTGCACAAAATGTGACTTTATTTTTCCTGTAACTCAGTTTAATTCCTGTTTCCAGCTCCATATGTTGGCATGGTGGAAACTTCATCTCAAACAATGCAGAGCTTCCCCCACTCCCTCCTGGTGCAATAGCAAGTTTTAGGGATGAGAGATGATCAGTTCATTAGTCATCTGTTTGCTGGGGTGTTCTCTGAGATTCCATGGGCTGCACTGGTCCTTGTTTTCCTACAGATGTGATAGTCTTATTTATTTATTTATTTTCTTACGGAACCCTTAGAGCCTAGTGGCTGAATGTCCCTAAGCTTGATGCCGTGAGGGGACATGAAGATTTCAGGGGGGCTTCCCAGGGCCCTGTAGGCTCGGACATGAGCCCATGAGCCTCTGCCCAAGAGGTAGAACAGGTGAAGAGAGTGTATGAGTGTGTGTGTGTTTCTTCCGAGCCCCACTTGAGACTTTGCTCGTATTATTCTTTCCTCATACTCTTAGCTCAGGAAAGCTTTTTCAACCCTTGGGGAAAACCTTCCCTCTCTTGATTTCTTATATTTTCCTCAGAGGCACCAGCATGATCTCTTAATGGGTTTAAGTTCTTGGAATCACAAATGCCAGGAGATTCTGCCACACACAAAAATTCCCTGAGGCAAGGGGCACTGGGCCTCCTCTTCCCTTGTATGAAGGAAGAGGGGGAGATTTCCATGAGGTCAATTCAAATAAAATAATACCTCATCAATATTATTTCACTAAGAATAATAGAATGGAAAAATAAAGAGAGATTAACTACAGAGTAAGACATAAACTGGGGCCTGACTGTGTAGCAGTACATGAATGAGAAAGTCATTCATTAAGGAAAAGCCACACAAATTCCCATTAAGTGATTTGCCTAAGGTCATATAATTAGTCCATGGTAGACCTGGAACTTTCTCCCAGATCTTCTGATTCCAAGGCCTCTGAGGCACATTGTTGACTAGAGTGATACAGATTTATTTCTTCATTCAAGTCTTTACGGGATAAATTTGTGTAGGTGGGTTAGCACAATATACTGCTTTTGACAGGTTTAACATCCTTAAAATTCCAATAGATTGGTAACTGGGGTGCACACCTGTTGATTTTGCTTTCTTAGCATGCAGTTCCCTTATTTCTGATAACAAAACACTGATTTTCTTTAAGGGCCAAATCTTCCCTGTTATGTGTAGATTTGGTGAGACAGTACCCTGGCTCTTTACTGGCCTAAGGCTGAACAGGATGGCTTAGCTCTGTCTTGGGAAGTTGAATCTTCAGCGGGTGACTTGATGGGAAAAATTTCCCCATTCTATGCAGAATCCCCCAGAGACCAAGAGTTTCTATCACCTACATCTTTGAAGACTTCCTGGCCCTAATCCTTTCTGAGGCCTATATGATCAGATTTTTCTCTGATTTTTATGAATTTCTTCAAACCCTTCCAATGAATCCCCTTTGTGATTAGGTTAACCAGGTTGATTTTTGTTGCTTACACCCAAAGTTTCCCTAACTTATATAGGAGTTATGAAAGAAATCAAAAAGAGAAACAAGATTTTTTCTTGTGGCAGATTTAACAGCTGTCAGATATAGTCCCTTCCTTTTCTCTTCCATAGAAGTAAACTTTCCCACTCTTTTAATGTTGGACTTGGCCATGTGACTGTCTTTGGCTTCATTTGGTTTTAGAATGCGATTTGCTTTGGTAAATGTGATATTAGTGGGTGTGACCCAACAGAGGCTGGAAATGCTCTTGCCTTCTGCTGTTGCCATGAAAAGAGCATTCCTAGATTAGTCCACAGGTTCCAGGAGGAAGATGAGAATCTCAAGGAAAAGAGTCAACCTGTTGAACTGCCCCAGCCTAGATCAGCAGATCCCTAGCCAATCCACAGATAAGTGAACCAAATAAATGTTTATCGTTGCATAACTCTGAGATCTTTTGCTGTTTGTTATACAACATTTTTGTAGCAATAATAAACCTATATAGGAATTTGTATTGTCTGGTATTGGCTGCAAGAAAAACCTAAAAGATATGGAACTGGATGGTGGGTATATGTTGGAAAAATGTTGAAGAAACTATCATAAAAGCCTGAAGAAATGATGGCTCATGTTATATAACCATGAAACATTTGGTATAACAATCTTCCGTGATAAACTAGAAGATAGAAATGTAACCAATGAACTGTGGACTTAGGCAACATGGTTTCTATTGTTGAGGTATTTGCAGTCTTCTTTTAGCTACATATGATGAACTCAGAAAATAACTAGCAGGTTTGAAATAGAATTTTGAGGGACAGTAGAGACCTAGAACATGCTGGTTTATGAAAAAAAAAAGTTTCTCATGCTATCTTTCCATTCAGTAATTTTCTTTTTCTGTGATAGTTTTGTCTGTTTTTGGTATCAGGGTGATGGTGGCCTCATAGCATGAGCTCGAAAGTGTTCCTTCCTCTGCAATTTTTTGGAACAGTTTGAGAAGTATAGGTGTTAACTCCTCTCTAAATATTTGGTAGAATTCACCTGGGAAGCCATCTGGTCCTGGGCTTTTGTTTCTTGGGTATTTTAAAATTACTGATTCAATTTCATTACTGGTAATTGGTCTGTTCATATTTTCTATTTCTTTCTGGTTCAGTCTTGGGAGATTGTACCTTTCTAAGAATTTGTCCATTGTTTCTAGGTTGTCCATTTTATTGGCATAGAGTTGTTCCTAGTAGTCTCTTACGATCCTTTGCATCTCTGTGGTGTCATTCAGTAAGTGATTCTTAAATGAAGATATAGCCTGAGAGCGTGGAGTTCAGGTCCTCCAGCAAGATGTGGCCTTCTACTCCAGGCTTTACTCCAAGGCTTAAAGACCAAAAGCAAGTGAGCTGTAACACCTTTTAAAAAACGCTTGAAAAAAATCAAATGGCAACTAGAACATCCTTTCAGCTGGATTTTAGAAAGCTTAAGGGTGTGTCTCCCAGCAGTTTGCTAATACAAGACCAGTAATTAAGTCGAGAGAGAGAGACAGAGAGAGAGAGAGAGAGAGAGAGAGAGAGAGAGGCATGCCTTGAAAATAATGGTGGGTGTGGCTTTTGGAATATGAAATAGATCACAATAGTTAATAATATACAAGTATAGTAGATGTTTATTCATTTCAAAAATAGTTTAAAAATTATAAAGAAATTCTCCTTTTAAATACTCAAAATGTCTAAGCAACTAAAACCTAGATATCTGTCATGTGAAAATTTGCTCTGAGACAATGCACCATAAAGAATAGAAATTCTAATAAAATGGAATGTAAATTAGAATGAAATGTCAGATATTTCCCTTCCCTGCCAGAAACGAGTTGAGATTATTATTTCCATTAGTGGACTGTGAACACACAAAGGTTTACAATAATAAAAAGCATGTATCAGTGATTCAGGGAGACATTCACAAGGCATGTGATGAATATCAGGAAACAAATTCAAAGCAGGAAGTTCAGAATTAGAGACAGATGAAATAACACTTCTAGTGAGATCTTTGAAACTTAAGACACACCATTGAAAAACAAGGAAGACCAAAATTAAAGTTGGCTGAAATGGGCTTTCTTTAGTGCATTTCAGAGCTTTCTCTTCTCAAGTCACCAAAACTTACAAAGTTAAAAATGGAATGAATGTGCCAATGCTTTTTAAAAAGAAGCCAAAAATGTTAACAATGAAAGAAGTTGATTTGACCTTCTTTATCTTTTACCAGTAGAAATTAAAATCAGCTTTCTGAAAGCTTTATATGCTATAGTTCAATGACGTTGACCCATTTTTAGTAGTGATAAAGACTTTTTTATCCTCTATATTCTAAAACTTCCTTGTTTTGTTTTGTTTTTGTGGGATCCTTTCCTTGTTAAAAGGTAAGATCCAAGAATCAAGCACCACCATAAATGTCCTTTTCATAGCTGAGTCCCTTGAAATACATTGTTGAATATGGTAGCCACTAGCCACATGGGGCTATTAAAGTTAGCATAAAATAAAATAAAATGTTTAATTCTTCAGTTACACTTTAGCCACATTTCAGCTACTCAATAACCACATGGACTAATGCCTACCATATTAGACAGTGCAGATAACGTTTCCATCAACACAGAAAGTTCTTGAAGGAAAAATGCAGCCCAAGGATATAATATAGTACCTTGCACGTCATAGATACTTAATAAATATTTGTCAGTTAAAATTATCAAAATTAATTGCAATTTTCAAAATCTTAGAAAAGTATGCAGGTGATCTTATGCTAAGGGACTGTCATTTCCCAGGGAATGAGTGCAGTCTTGGGACACCCTGACACTACAAGTTTGCAGAGGAGGAAGCGGCAAGGAGGACGGAGAGGAACAGGTGAAGTAGGAGAATCGCCCCCGCCCCCGCTGCACCCCAAGACCTGGCGGCCAAGTGAGGCAAGATATCAAGGAGGGAGTTCCCCACTGGTCAAATGTTGTTCTTAGATTAGTAAGATGAGGGCTGGGAATTAACCATTTCTGGCTTTATTTTTCTGATAGTATCCTGGCAACACAGAATGATATATTTACAATTCTCTATTTTCATCACATATGTCAGTATTGATCTCTGCTCTTAGAATTGAAAGATGTATCTTACCTATATCCACTTTTTAAAAACCCCTCCTTTATAGGTTACATCATAGTATTCAGTTCATACTAACCTATGTAACTCTATGCACTGTGCTTATATATTGTCTTAGACCATTCACGCTGCTATAACAAAATACCACAGACTGGGTGGCTTGTAAACAACAGAAATTTATTTCTCATAGTTCTGGATGCTGGTAAGTCCAAGATCAGGGTACCAGCATGGTTGAGTTCTGGTAAAGTCCCTCTTCTGGGTGGCAGACTGCTGACTTCTTGTATCCTCACATGGTAGAAAGAGGGCTAAGGTGCTCTCTGGGAAAACTATAATTCAAAAAGATACATGCACCCCAATGTTCATTGCAGCAGTTTTTACAATAGCCAAGACATGGAAACAACCTAAATGTCCATCAACAGATGAATGGATAAAGAAGATGTGGTACATATATATAATGCAATATTACTCAGCCATAAAAAAAGAATGAAATAATGTCATTTGCAGCAACATGGATGGACCTAGAGGTTATCATCCTAAGTGAATTAAGTCAGACAGAGAAAGAAAAATATCATGTGATATCACTTATATGTGGCATCTAAAATATGACATAAATGAACTTATCCACGAAACAGAAACAGACTCACAGATATAGAGAACAGACTTGTGGTTGCCAAGCGGGAAGGGGGTTGGGGAGGGATGGACTGGGAGTTTGGGATTAGCAGATGCAAACTATTATATATAGAATGGATAAATAACAAGGTATTACTGTATAGCACAGGGAACTGTATTGAATATGCTGTAATAAACCATAATGGAAAACAATATGAAAAAGAAGAAATATCTATGTATAACTGAATCACTTTGCTGTACAGCAGAAACTAACACAACAGTGTAAATCAACTATACTTCAATTAATTTTTTTAAAAAATGGAACTTATCTTAAATATTATATTTTAACATAAAACATTTAAATATTTAAATGTGTTTATTTGTTCATATTCCAATGTAAGATCAGGACATTTTCTTTGAGAATGTCTACCAATCACTCTAAGAGATTTGTAGTATTTGAATCCTAATATCTCTTGGAAGCAAGCTCTGCTTGGAACAGTACATTTTGGGTCACTGTAATGCCACACTCCATGAATGAATAATATTGCCCAATAACTGACCTATTAAATGGCATGAAAAGAAAGTTTGTCTGAAAAATTCCTTTTGGTGTATAATTATTACATTCCTAGAGTAGGCATTGTGTTAATAACAGAGTTGATTCAAGAAATGTTCATGCATATGTGAACAGAGCTGTTGCTTTTATGCTACAAATCCCTGCCCCCCTGCCACTTCTTGGCATTATTCAGTGGCAAAGCAATAATGAAAATATCAAATAATACTAAAGAAATAAAAATCCAAATTATCCGCAAAATAATTGTTTAGTTTATATGCACATGGCACCTTCCTCTGCATGTAAAATTTCTTTATTGGTCTTCCACAGCATTCTCTGTGGGAGTTTAAGTCCCCCTTCCTCCAGAATTCCCATCTGAAAGGTGAAGAAACTGCTTTAACAAAGGGTGAATTGGGTTTTTGCTCTGTGCTACTCAAACAGGTTTTTGGGGTAGATTCCAAGTTTGGTAACTTTGATGTTCTGCGTTGTTTTCAAGTATTCTCTTCAAAACTGAGTTATTTGTAGTGAGGTGGATGGACTTAGAGTCTGTCATACAGAGTAAGGCAGAAAGAGAAAAATACCGTATGCTAAAACATATATATGGAATCTAAGAAAAAAAAGGTTCTGATGAACCTAGGGGCAGGACAGGAATAAAGACGCAGATGTAGAGAATGGACTTGAGGACACGAGGAGGGGGAAGGGTAAGCTGGGACGAAGTGAGAGAGTGGCATGGACATATATACACTACCAAACGTAAAATAGCTAGCTAGTGGGAAGCAGCCGCATAGCATGGGGAGATCAGCTCAGCGCTTTGTGACCACCTACAGGGGTGGGACAGGGAAGGTGGGAGGGAGGCGCAAGAGGGAGGGATATGGAGATATATGTATACATATAGCTGATTCACTTTGTTATACAGCAGAAACTAACACATCATTGTAAAGCAATTATACTCCAATAAAGACGTTAAAAAAAAAGCGGCTTATTTTTCATCTCTTGGGTCAAAGTAATGATACTTGATAAGAACATTTTTTCTTTTTTAATCACTAAAGGTTAGTATCAGGACAGAAAATAAATATACGAATCCTTCTGGAGTCTTGTTATTTATGGGTAATGACTTGGTATAACCAGTAGAATCCAAGTACTTTTTTTAATACATAAAAGAACACTTGTGTTCCCCATACCTAGAGGTGTACTTTGTCCACATTTTCTTGTATTTGTCTCTGGTCCTTTTTTTATTTTAAATAAAAGAAATAAAATGGTCCCAGTTCTTTTAAATAAAATTCTACACATATACACTAAGAACAAAGAACTATTTTGACAGTGCAGAGAGTTCTCAGAAAGAGAGGCCCAGATTAAACAAACAGTAAGTGCCGCTACATCTACTGCCAAAGGAACAATAGTGCTTGGGTGATACTTTCCAGGCAACCCCACAGCATAAATCTTTAATCCCACTGCCTTTCATGTGACATTTATATACAAAAAAAAAAAACAAAAAACTGTTTATAGTGCCACACAACCTTTTCTTGTTTTCATTAGGGTTTATCAGGGCCTCCAATGCTTCGGTTCTTACGATATAACTGTTCACAATACATCAGTAAATATTATCGAGGCATTTTCCTTTTGTTCTTTGTTTGGATTCTCACCAGAACCAAATAAGGGGCTGATGTACTCATTATAAAACAAGGTCAATGGCAAGAAGACAGCGAACCTTACACAGCCCATACTTGCAGACTCCAGGGTCTGAGCACCAGTGAATAGTTTTGCATCAGGCCAGAAGGGAAGAGTTTCTCTTCACGGTATCCATAAATTTTGGCTTAATTAATCTTGACAGAAAACATAGGCAGGATAAATCTGATTTCATTTAAATCAAACTGGTCGAGGAATAGATAAACTGGCATGCTATATTAGAAAATAATCTGCCCAAGTTAGGGAATAGACTATGTTTTAGCATCATAGATCTGGACAAAGGCCATTGAGAACGATTTTCCCATTTATTGAATAAATTACAAAGCCAATTTACAAGAATATTCAGCAAACTGTATAAAGCTCTTGATTGCAAATGATGAAAACCCAACTCAAACTAGATTTTGTAAAAAGAATAATCGGTTGACACAGCTAACTAGAGAGTCAGAGGAGGTGCCCTTGACCTTGGGTGTAAATGGCTCCTGTGCTCTTAGATATACTTCTCTCTGCCTGGCCTTCCTCTCGTTCTCTCCCCAGGAGGTGGTGCAATGGCCCCCAGATGTTCCAGATGCCTGCGGCTTTCAATGCTCATGGTTATAGAGAAGGAGTGGCTGCCTCTCATGACAAGAGTCCTGGGAACATTATGATTGGCTTAGTTTGGGACACATTCCTGATCTAATCACTGTGCCCAGAGACATGGGCTCAGTCCTGTGGGTGACCTAGTGTGGGTTATGGCCATCTCTTCAACAGGAAGGTGGTATCAATTCCACCTGCACTATGTGGTTTAAGGAGGCTTCTATAGGTTGGTGGAGGGGTCACTCCCCCAAGGAAGGCATGGTGACCAGGCCAGAAAAACGTATGCCCACTACCTGTCATTGACAGGTTTAAGTAGAACATGAGGTACATGAATCCCAACTCCTTGTTTATTTGTATTGATTAATTTTTAGTTTCTGTTGTCTGTCTAAATCAGTGTTTCTAGTCTAGAGGTGGTGAATATGTGTGTAAGTGTGCAAAAATCATTGCGCACATCTGTGCTTGGGTTTGGAAGGCTAAGCGTTAACAAAGGAGTAGGCTTATGACCAGAAGGAGCCATCTCATTACTAAGAGGTTTGTAAATGGATCATAGACCAAAAAATACTGAGACACTTTGTTTATCACTAAGGCATGCTGTCTTCTCAAGATGGTTACATGTAAATTACTGTACAATTCAGCAGTGGTCTGGGCTTTAAGGCACTGTCTGATGGGCAAACCAAAAAATGCACAGTTGGGATAAGGAACCTAATGTCTGGAGTTTTATCTGAAACTTTTGAGGGTAAAGAAAGAAACTCATAAAACAAGACAAAACAAACACCAAACACTGGTTTGTGTTTTCATGAGAATAAAAGATGCCTCCTGAGATTCGTATCTCCTTTGCTGACAGTCCCAGCTGGAAAAAGGAAATTTAGCAAGCGGAAACTTTTTTAGTATTCTGGAAACCTGCAAACTTCAAAACAGTTATGTTATTATTTCTTAGTTTTTATTCAATCAGGTCTTCTTAAATGTCCTCATACTTTGAGTAAAAACAAAGAACAAAGAGTAAAGATTGCAGTGGAACTATTTCTCCTCTAATGTATTAAAGAGTTAATACACGAACACATTTCGTTTGAGCGTGGCACCATCGCAATCTATGTGAGGCAACAGAAGAAGGAAGATGGTCTGTCTTTGTTTTCAGGTGTCAATAGATTCTTGAGTACCTTTCCCTCTGCCCCAGAGCAGTGGTCTTCAGACTGTACTGTGTACCACAGTCACTTGGAAAGCTCATTAAAATCCACGGTGCTTGGCCTCACCCCCAGAGTTTCTGATTCAGTAGGTCTGACGTGGGCCCCAAAATGTGCCTTTCTAGCAAGTTCCTATGTATTCCTGATGCTGCTTATCTGGGACCACACTTGGAGAGCCACCCCTCTAGACGAATCTCAAGGCTCTGCTCCGCCCGACTCATCATAAGCCATAGTTCCAGCTGAGAGATGGGTTGAAGCTGCTCTGGGGGCATCATTAACCAGAGTTTCTAGCAGTGGTGATGGTCTGAATTATGACATAGGTATAGCTCCAGGAGGGAAGCTTTGGGTGAACACAGGACTCAGGTTCATGTGTGGGGTAAAATGGCAGGGTTTTCATTCTTGGGAAGATGTACCAAGCAATCATTAGGCAGGTTGTTAGGGCTCTCATGAAGCACTCTGGATTTTAAAAGCAGAGTTCCAGGATTACCTAGGAATTTGAGTGCCAGTTAGGATAGAAATCTAGTTGAAGAGCCTGGTGCATGTGATGGGGTCACAGGAAAGGCTGAAGCTGGAGGCTATGTGGATTCCCAAGAAACTTACCTTGACTAGGTGAAGCAACAAGGCCAATTCTAGCCCCAATGCATGAGGGAGGCTGGTGCTGAGTGAATACTGAGACAAGATAGAGGATGCAGACCTATCTATATCTTAAAGTTGCCTGCTCAGTTCCTGTCATGACTGGAATTAGGGCGGGCAAGGCCTGTCTGGAAAACTATTTTATTTCTCAAACTTTGTTTGACCTTGACATATACTAAGAAATACAAAATACATTATAAAATGGTACACACACACACACACACACACACACCGTGCAGTGTCCTCTATTCTGTTTTGTACTATCTATTCTATCATATTTTATTGTTTCATGAAAATTAGAAAAACCCTTTGGCTATCCAATAATTTTTGACCCACAAATGGGCACAGAACTGCAGGTCAAAAACATTCACTCAGAACTTGCAACCTGTGCCATCCATAGCCTCGACCTACAGCTGGCCCTCCTGTCCCCAGTGCAGCAGCTAGCACATCACAACCAGCTGCAGAATATAAAGTCACTTCCAGTTAAGAGGCCAAGCTCTTCCTGCTACTCTTCCTGGAGCACCACTTCCTGGGTTAGAATCCTCCATTACAGGACTCCTGGGCTTATTGGACCCCCACGCCTTGCACAAGTTTTGGTTTTGACATCTTCTGACATACTTAGTAACCTTTGAGAAGAGACTTTCTCCTCCAGGTCTGGCTTTGGGAACCCTATCAGTTAGGCTAACCCTCCTTCCTCCACCCCTGAGGTTGGACCCAGACAAAAAAGTAAGTCATGTCTTCTAATCCTGTTTTCCTTTATATGGTCTATCAACCTAATTCCTCTAGCTGAAAACCAGCTTTATCTTCCTTTCTCCTTTGTTTAATTTCTCTTCTAAGTTAAATGTCTGGATGACAATTTTTTAAAAGCTTTCATTTATGTTAGAAATAATAGGTAAATAAATTAAAATAACTGCTGATAAATTCCAGCTGATAAGCAAACAAAACCATATTAGTGTGAGAAATAAAACCATGGTCCTGTTCAATAATGAATCTTTGCTGATATCTGTAGCAACTGTAATGTAGAAAAGATGGATGTTAACCAATCAGTCAACCAACCAAGCAGACAAAATTCTCATCAACTCAAGTTTTTGAAGAAGCATGGCTTAGTTAAAGCCATTTACAAACATAACCAGAATAGATGACATATTAATGAGCCACATTTTAAAGAGGCAAACTTGTGTGTTTCTCACAGCAATAAAACGAAGGGTAAGCTATCTGAAACAAAGAATTTCTATTTCCAGGCCACCAAATCAATCTCTGCTCAAAGATATTTTCTAATATTTTAATGCTTTAAAGAATATTGTCATTTGTATAGCCACTGTGGAAAAAAGTATGGACATTCATTAAAAAATTAAAAATGAACTACATTATGATCCAGCAATCTTATTTCTGGGTAAGTAGCCACCAGAAATGAAACCACTGTGTTGAAGAGATCTACACCCACAATGTTCATTGCAACATTATTCACAACAGCCAAGACATGAAAACAGCCTAAGTATCCATTGATGGATGAATGGATAAAGAAAATGTGAGATATATGTATATATATATATATATATATATATATATATAATATCATTCAGCCATAAAAAGGTGGAAAACTTGCCATTTGTGACAACATGGGTGTACCTTGATGACATTATGCTAAGTGAAACAAATCAGAAAGAGAAAGAGAAATGCAATGTGATCTCACTTATACATGGAATCTTTTAAAAAAAAAAAGGCAACATCATAGAAAAAAAGAGTAGAATGGTAGTTGTCAGGGGCTGGAGGCTGGGGGAAATGGGAGATGTTGGCTAAAGTGTAGCACCCCTTCCAATTATAAGATAAGTAAGTTCTGGGGATCTGATATTCAGCCTGGTGACTATAGTCAACAATACTGTATTATGTGCTTGAAGGTTGCTAACAGGGTAAATCTTACATCTTCTTACCACACACACAAAAAGATAATCATGTGAGAAGATGAAATGTTAGTTAACCTTACTGTAGTAATCATTTCATAACATATGCATGTAACAAATCACCACATTTTACATCTTAAACTTACACAATGTTGTATGTCTATTATACTTCAGTAAGGCTGGAAAACACACTGTCATAGTGGCCAAGAAATGTCTAAAATGTACACTTCATTTCCCACCACCCTTCGATTTTCCATCCAAGATGGAATTTTCTTAAATAGGATGATTTACCTCTTAAAACAGGTGTTTTTCAGAGATCACAATGCAGAAGTGTCACCTTGGGAACCCAGACCCTGCCAGTTCACAAAGGCCACACTTTAAAAACATTGTCAGGAGGTGAAATAGTTTATTTCAAGGGGTCACTGAGCCTCTTCCACAGATGCACATGTCAGGGACCTGACATTTGATGGAATGATAAAGTTGTTTTTCATATTTCTTCTCTCACTCAGTGAATGCTCAATTTCCAGAACTTCATATGTGATTCTTCTCAAACTCAGGCAGGCTGGCTTGGAGCAAGACCTCCAAGTTCCAGAAGCAGAACAGGCTGTGGGAATATATGAATTAGCAGAGAAGAGAGTGACAGCAGAGGCTGAGAAGCATACCTGGCATGCTGACACCCTCCCGAGCAGCGTGTATGTTAGCACCTGCCCCCATACAGTCAGAGCGCCCACCTGCTCCGTCACAAGCATTTTTTTATCCTCAGGAAGATCCAGAGAATATCACAAATTAAAATCCGAGATCACAAGTAGAAAGCGAATTTTACCTCGTGAAAGCAAAGACAGATACAAAAATAAAATGAAATACTAGGTCATTTCAAGTCAGAAAGGAAATTTAAGCAAAAGAGTAATCTTAAAAAGAGTACAGTTGTAAAACATACCTAAAGGAAGGAAATGTGGTTTTTAAGAACTTGGCGTCTCATAGTCTGGCTTAGGCTTGGAGATCTGGAATTTACCATCCAATAAAGTCATTTTATACCTGTCTGGCTGAGTTTCTTATTTGTGAAATGGGACACAAAAGCTGTTTGGTCCTTAAGTGACACACAGGAATTTCTCATGAAATTCTTAGGCAAATCTATGCTTTTCAAAACAAGATATTCTTGCAATCCTCTTGTGCAACCAAGAGGATTTACCTTCAGCTAATTTGTACCTTCAGTCAGAGAGAGAGAGAGAATATCTTTTTTTTTATGCATGCCATTAAAAATGACAGTAAATATCAGCACCTTACTTAAAAGAATAAATAACTAAAAAAGTGTTTCCCAGAGGTCGCAGAGTGCTTAAATAACGAATCAGGTTCTCTGCGGATTAAAATTATTTGTTCTCAGACAATTCACCTAGAGACACTTTTCTCCAATCACTAAAGGTCTGGTGGGGAAGAATCTTGAGTGACATATTCAGCAGAAGATCTCTTGGAAGGCCTTCTTAGTTCCTCTTGGAGATCCAACCAAGGGGACAAAGTTAGAAACTAGGAAACATTTGGCTGGCCCCTAATCAGAAAAAGAGATATTTAATCCCATCTAGTATTACATGCAGCTTTGCTCAAAATAAAGCAGCTGCCTGGGAACTGATTTGAGCCCATTCCTGTTTAAGCGGATCCATTTTTGTGTGTGTGTCTTCTTCAGCTG
This sequence comes from Lipotes vexillifer, assembly GCF_000442215.2. Lineage (NCBI taxonomy): Eukaryota > Metazoa > Chordata > Mammalia > Artiodactyla > Lipotidae > Lipotes > Lipotes vexillifer. The sequence goes on along the minus strand of NW_006795832.1, from coordinate 1,210,963 downwards.
AATCTGACTTGTCAGGCTGAGAACATATGTGTGTGCCGTTCCAGAAAGAATGCACATTTATTTTCCTCCCATTTAATGTTTGAACATGATCACAGTCACCAGATGGGTCAGAAAAACAATGTCAGCATGGTATAAATCTTCAGAGGGTTTATCAATCTGATTGAATTGAGAAGATAAAGTGGATTTTGCTAGAAATCCAATAAACTCTCTCTACCTCAAACAATAATAAGGGTTTGTGCCAATTTTCTCCTTTATTACGCTCTCTGCCCTTTCCCTTTTTATTCTCTTTTCTGTTTCACTTCCATCATATTATAAGGCTTATTTTATTCTCTAAAGATGTCAGGTGAGCTGACGTTCTTCTTGCCTAATTGGTCAAGGAAATTGGAGACAGTGTGTTGACAATAAAAATAGCACAGGGCTTAGACCTGGACAGACTGTTCTTCGAAAATGGGCTCTACTTTCACCCAACTGTGTGGTCCTTCAGCCTGAGTTTCCTTGCATATAAAAGGAGGCCAACCTTTGCAGTGATTGTGAGAGTTAGAGATTTTGGATATGAAGCCCTAGTGTGATTTCTGCCCCCCCCCCCAATAGTGCCTCTTATTATCTTGGACACCCAAGATTAGATTTGTTAGCCAGAAGTTTATTCTCCTTAAGGAGGCAGGAATTAGTACCAAGAGGAAAGAAACATTCTTTACCAAAGGCCTTTAATAGTACCATAGAATTTAACCTGTATTCTCTGATTATACTGTGGCCCTGGTTGTAGGAAGAGCATATTCAGCCCAGTGATTTTCTCTAAGCACTGAAACATTACATTTGCTATCGTGTACTAATCGGAAAACTGCTAGTCATAGCGCCACATGCAGTGTTAGGCAAAATCAAACTCCAGGACTCTATTTCGCTCCAATGTGATGCTTCAGATGCCCCAATCTTAAAAAATAAATGGTTAGGTCTACCAGATAGGTTCTGTTGGAACTTACCAGAGTTCCCAGTAAACTTACTCCTCACAATAACTCTAGCAGATAGAGATTTGCAAGATTAAGCTACTGAAGACATCTGAAGTTAAAACACCTTCATTTTGGCCACTGAACTTAGTAGCTGCTGAGATGAAAGATTTCTATTAGGTCACTGTCCTTTATGGGGATTAGGGACCAGAACCTAAGAACAAGTATGACTAAGCAAGGTCTCAAAGAGGGACAGGTCACCACTGGATTCTCCAGGCGGATGATCACTCTGGCAGAGAGTGGATTTAGGGAGAGTCACGAACAAAAACAGGGAAACCAGTTAGGAGGCTACCAGAGTAGTAGAGGTAAGAGATATTAGTGTCCTTTGCTAGGGAATGGCTGTAGAGATGGAGGGAAGTAAATGGATTCAGGATATATTTTGGGAGTAGACTTTGAATAGAATGTGCTGATGGGTTCGCTATTGGGAACAGAAGTGACGAGGCAAAGAGAGAAATCATGGATGACTCCTAGGTTTTGAGTTGGTCCGAATAGAGGATGGTGAGTACCATTACAGATATGGGGAGGTGGGGCATGGATGGGGAGAAACCGTTTGGAGATCAAAACCACAGATGCCCACAGATGCTGTTTGGCTGTGTTAGTTACACCCTAGTGATGTTCATTAGAGTTTGATATGAATCAACAGTATAATTAGTGAAAGGACAACTTACTGCAAGAGGTAAGTTCTCCCTCATTAAAGATCAAATTACTGGGCTTCCCTGGTGGCGCAGTTGTTGAGAGTCCGCCCGCCCATGCGGGGGACACGGGTTCGTGCCCCGGTCCGGGAAGATCCCACGTGCCGTGGAGCGGCTGGGCCCGTGAGCCATGGCCGCTGAGCCTGCGCGTCCGGAGCCTGTGCTCCGCAACGGGAGAGGCCACAACAGTGAGAGGCCCGCGTACTGCAAAAAAAAAAGATCAAATTACTGAATATCACATGCAAAGAGAGACCTAACTTATGGAGACAACATAGTGTAACTCTGAGATGCTGTTTTGACCTGCCTCTTTTCTTTCTTCCCACATCGCTCAGCTCCTCCTTTGGATTCTTCCCCACATGTTGTGTTTCCTGGCAGCCTGCCTAGGCCTTGTAAAGATGTCTTTCTTTCTCTTCCTCTGCTGCACTATGTCGCCTTACTCTCCACTTGTTCTCTGTGCCTAGCACAGTGCCTGGCACAGAGTTGTTTATCACAGAATGTTTTTTAAGTGAATGAGTGAATGAACGAAGGTGTGCTGAGGCCCCTAGATCTCTCCACTTCTGGTCAATCTCATTCCAGGCTCTAATTCGACAGTGGGAGAGACTTAAGAAATTAAGGTGTGTGTCAGCATCAGTTTGTTTCTGATGCTGTTCATGGCACAGAGTTTCCATCTTAGATTCTAGTTTTGATAAGTGGCTGTTAATCCTCTTGTGCCTGAATTCCCACCGTGTTAACCTAGCTGTACTTCCAGGCCCTTGAGGACAGGAGCCCATCGGGCTATTTCCTGTTCCCCATCCTGCTTGTATCCTATCCTTTTCCTGCTCCTTTGAGCCTGAGCCTGTGATGAAACCTTACTCTTTACTACCAGAAACTTTGGCTATTTTTCTGAGGATCTATATGTTGCCTGCATCCAGGTCCTTGTTTTCAAGCAGTTTGGCCCATCAGGAAAGACCATCATGCCTTCCTGGACCTGCCCAGTGACAGCTGTTTGCCACTGTTTGGTCAGCACCTCCCCTCCACTTAGCCATATGCTACCACTGAATTCCACTTAACCTCCACCCCAGTTCATGTGCCACCTCAGGGAACAGAGCTAGATCAACTTGGAGGCACCATCAAGTATCCAAGCCTACAACTATCTTTCTTCAATCTGGCCAAGTCACCAGAGACAACTAATACAAACAACCTACAGAGGAGAAACATCCTACTGGTGTTAAAAAAGCAGCAGGTATTGGTCACATGGTTCCAGAAGGATCTGGTTATAAGGTATGTTGCTAAGAGTGAATGTGTTGTGTGTGTGTGTGTGTGTGTGTGTGTGTGTGTGTGTGTGTACATGACTACCCTGATATATTTATCTATAAATGTTTCCATTTTTTAGTTGTTCACTCCATTCATTTTCTAGGAGAAAACTTGAGCTTTGTCACATGGTCAGAAGTCAACAACATTGATTAAACACTTCCTAAGGAGTTGAGTATGTGCTAGGAATTAGGGATCCCAATTTCCATGTCTACACTTGTTTAATACTATAATTGAACTTCTGCTTCATGTGCCAGGCTCTGGTCTGGCTTGGGACCCATCCTTGACCACCTTTGCCCAAAATGAATTGTGTTGGTTTTTTCTTTTCCAGAAACTCTCAGAGAGTACAGATAAATCCCTTGGTGGCCCACCACATCCAGAATACAATTCAAATCCAAACAACACGAAACTGTAAAATAAGTGTAAGGAAGTCCAACAAAGTATTTTTTCCTGTGGTGATAACTCCAATGATATTGTTAAAATAAACATCAATTATCAAAATATTTCTATTTTTTCCTTTTTCTTCTGGTGGCTGCCTCTCTTTTGTGTAGTGCATTTTCCTGGTTGATAATCCAGGACTGCTCATGGTTATGGAAGCAACAGACAGGTAAAAGGATTTAAATAAATAACTGCAATATAAAGAGACACACTCTACGATAGAAGTGTATCCAGCGTGACAGGGATGTAAACACAGCTCTGTGTGAACATAGCACTTCCCACCCTGCCCTTCCTTTTTTGCCTTCACATTCATATTCAGGGGAAATTATTTCCAGATTCAGGGAAAAATGGAATGTATGAATATAAATCATAGCTCTCACAGAAAGTAAGGTAACATATGGCTGTTTAGGTTTTCGTGTGAGGTGAAGGAACGAACTCGGAAATATCCGCCTGTGCTTTTGAAGTTTTGTAGGTCTTGTTATTGCAACCCTAAGGTGTGAAATGTTTGCACTGTGTCTGAAATTAAGGATTAGGATAGCCGCTAGCTCCAAAACTTCCTTCAGATGCCACTTTTTTCTTCCTCACTAAGTTTTCGCTTGTTCAAAGGATAGCATCAAAGGATTGTTTTATCAGTTAGTTTAGGATAATAGGCTAGGGTCGAACTCTAGTCAGTAAAGGGAAACTTTTCAGACCTGGAGTTAGAGTTCAATCTGTTATTCTTGGCAACTGGCCCAAGAGGGGAGTAGAATTCATGGGAGAGACTTGTGGGCTGGACAGCTATATGATCCAACAGTTTCTCTGAACAGATCACAGAATGGAATGATCAAATGAATGTTCGCGCACTACTGACAACATGGAAGTATTTCCCTTTCCCTGCATATCTCCTTCTTTAAACGCTATTCTCGGTGCTCTTTCAATATAGCAAAATCTCACTCATTGTGTGTGAAAGAATAAACCTCTTCGTGTGGATTCAGTTCTGGTGTTCATTAGGTTATAGCAATCAGGAATGTATTTCCCCTGGGACTTATGTTTCTGCTTTGTGTTGAAGGTGATTACTTGGCATTCAGATCAGATTGGTAATGATTTCTTCCCCTCTGATGCCCAAAGACAAGAAAGAATTCGTGTCTGGTGCCACTTGCGAAATGATGGAGGACAGTGGTGAGCCGAGGCAGTGCCAGGATGCTCACCTGGGCCGAACAAGCTTGACGGTGGTCTTTCCTGCTCTTGGAATCTTGGTGCTAAAAAGAAAGAAGTGGGTCACAAGAATGGAAAGAGAGGGAGCGAGAGGAAAGAAATTGGGTAACAAGGATCCAAGACTGTGTAATGGATGAGGATGCTTCGCTCTATCATCCGTGGGCACTGTCTGTTGCGGTTGAAAGGAGGTCGTCGCTGGACATGGCACCATGGCTCCTGAGTGCAGGCCATGCACACTGCTGTTCCGGTGGAGCCAGGGCAGCCTGAGCTTCTGTGAAAGGTGTGCTGGGGGACGGAAGCTGGCCAATGTCTGGGCACCGATGCTTTTGTCTGTGGTCCTCCCGTATCCAGTCACCTTGCCTGGGTTCCACTGACCTCTCTCTGCTTTGTGTCTCACTCTGCCAAGCCCAGAGAGATTTTCTGGCTTCTGGTAGAAGTTTTGTTCTCTCCACCCACCCGCTCAACAAACACACACATACTCTTCCTAATCATTTCATTTCAATCATCATTTCAAAAGTATTATCTTACCAATATCACTTTTCTTTATTATCCTATACGGCTTATAGGAGAAGAATAAGAATGAAAGTGTCAGTGCAAATGCAAGTGTGTTCAGAGGTGATAAACCCATTTAGAGGTAAGGTATATATATATGTGTATGTATATATATATATATACATACACATATATATATAAATTTTATTTTATTGAAGTATACTTGATTTACAATGTGTTAATTTCTTTTTTTTTTTTGCGGTACGCGGGCCTCTCACTGTTGTGGCCTCTCCCGTTGCGGAGCGCAGGCTCCGGACGCGCAGGCTCAGCGGCCGTGGCTCACGGGCCCAGCTGCTCCGCGGCACGTGGGATCTTCCCGGACCGGGGCACAAACCCGTGTTGTCCCCCGCATCGGCAGGCGGACTCTCAACCACTGCGCCACCAGGGAAGCCCAACTTCTTTTTTTTTTAACATCTTTATTGGAGTGTAATTGCTTTACAATGTTGTGTTAGTTTCTGCTTTATAACAAAGTGAATCAGCTATATGTATACATATATCCCCATATAACCTCCCCCTTGTGTCTCCCTCCCATCCTTCTATCCCACCCCTCTAGGTGGTAACAAGCACAGAGCTGATCTCCCTGTGTTATGTGGCTGCTTCCCACTAGCTCTCTATTTTACATTTGGTAGTATATATATGTTATATATATATATATATATATTTATATCTACATTCTTTTCCATTATGGCTTGTCACAGGATGTTGAATACAGTTCTCTGTGCTGTACCGTAGGACCTTGTTGTTTATCCATTCTATATATAATATTTTGCATCTGTTAATCCCAAACTCCCACTCCATCCCTCCCCCACCCCTCCTCCCCCTTGGCAACCAGAAGTCTTGTCTGTGTCTGAGTCTGTTTCTGTCTCGTAGATAAATTCATTTGTGTCATATTTAGATATCACATGTAAGTGATATCATATGGTATTTGTCTTTCTCTTTCTGACTTACTTCTCTTAGTGTGATAATCTCTAGGTCCATCCATGTTGCTGCAAATGGCATAATTTCATTCTTTTTTATGGCTGAGTAGTATTCCATTGTATATGTGTACCACATTTTCTTTATCCATTCATCTGTTGATGGACATTTAAGTTGTTTCTATGTCTTGGCTGCAATGAACATTGGGGTGCATGTATTATTTCGAATTAGAGTTTTCTGCATATATATGCCCAGAAGTGGGATTCCAGGATCGTATGGCAACTCCATTTTCAGTTTGTTGAGGAATCTCTATACTGTTCTCCATAGTGGCTGTACCAATTTACATTCCCACCAACAGTGTAGGAGGGTTCCCTTTTCTCCACACCCTCGCCAGTATTTGTTATTTGTAGCCTTTTTAATCATGGCCATTCTGACCAGTGTGAGGTGGTATAAAGGTAAGATATTTTTTAAAAAATACAAAGTGAAAGGTAACAAATATAGTTAAAATCCAATTGCTCCAACACTTAATGATAATAATAGCTACAATCATAAAGCAATGTTAGGCACTGTTTTGAGGGCTTTGCTTACATTAATCATTTAATCCTACAAAAGCTCGATGAACTTGATACAATAACTATCTTCACTTTTTAAAATAAATTTATTTATTTAATTAATTAATTTATTTTTGACTGCGATGGGTCTTTGTTGCTGCGTGCGGGCTTTCTCTAGTTGTGGCCAGCAGGGGTTACTCTTTGTTGCAGTGCGTGGGCTTCTCATTGTAGTGGCTTCTCTTGTTGTGGAGCATGGGCTCTACAGGCTTCAGTAGTTGTGGTGCGTGGGTTTCAGTAGTTGTCACTCGCGGGCTCTAGAGCGCAGCCTCAGTAGTTGGGGCGCACGGGCTTAGTTGCTCCACTGCCATGTGGGATCTTACCAGACCAGGGCTCGAACCTGTGTCCCCTGCATTGGCAGGCAGATCCTTAACCACTGCGCCACCAGGGAAGCCCTATAACTATCTTCATTTTTAACAGATGAGGAAACCAAGGCACAGAGATGTTACACCTTTAGTCACACGAATGGTAAGTCCCAGACCTGGATTTGAGCCCGTGTGGTCTTGCTTCAGAGTCTGTGTATGTAATCAGGACTTCATAGGGGCACAGCATTCACCATTCTAAGCAAGAGTGCACTCTGCATGATAGGAAAGCCAGGTGGACTTAGATTCCTAGGGCTCTGCTGCTGGACAAGTCATTTAACTAATCTGAGTGTCTCAATGGCCTCATTAGAGCATAGAGATAATGTGACTGCTTCCCAAAGCCTTGTGTTCAAAGAAGACTTTCGTGGGAAGGCATCTGGCTCTAGGCCTGGCACAGAATGGGTGTGTAATGCTGCTTCCTTCTGCCCTCCTAAATATATCCACATGAGCCCTCATCCATCAGATTCAGTCCTCAGGTATATTGCTGCATGGTGGAGACAATATTATCAGTGTCTGCTCTTAGGTGAATCCCTCATTTATTTAAAGATGCTTATTGAGTGTTGTGGCTTGTACAATAATGGCCCCCAAAAGATGTCCTCAATGTAACCGCCAGAACCTGTGAATTTATTAGCATTACATGGCAAAAAGGATGTAATAGATGGAAGAAAGTTTGCTAATCAGCTGACCTTAAGTAGGGAGATTGTTGTGGATTATCCTGGGTGGCCTAATATAATCACATGGACCCTTAAAGCTGGAAGAAGGCAAAGGAGGGAGAGATGTGGCAGAAGAGGCAGGAGAGATTCAAAGCATGAGAGGGACCTGACCCATGGCTACTGGCTTTGAAGATGAAAGAGGTTCTGATGTGGGGAATGCAGATGGCTTCTGGAAGCTGGGGAGGGCCCTCATCTCACAGCCAGCAAACAAACAGGGTTTCAGTCTTATAGTCACAAGGCACTGAATTTGGCCAACAACCTTGGACCTTGGAGCGACCTTGGAAGTGTCTTTATCCCCTCAGCATCCTGAGAGGAAGGCTGCTGGCACCTTTATTTAAGCCTGGGAGTCTCTAAGCCCAGAGCTGCAGTTGAGCCACGATGTTTCTGGACATTGGACCCACAGAACTGCTAACTTTGTGGGAATGTGTTCCCCTGACAAAGGAAACTAATATAAGGATTTACATTGTCCTAGGAACTCTGCTGGGTCCCGGGAATAGAGCTGTGAGCTGCCCACATTGCCGACTGGGAAACAGGTTCACCCAGGTCCAGAGAGCAGCAGAGGCCATTTCTCTTTCAATCCTGTTTATCAGTTGTGCCCGAAGCAAATTGCTTGCTAGTTTGTGCCTCAGTCTCTACAGCTGTCAGACAGTCATCATTGCACAGGGCTCTTCTCTGGAACTGAGGTGTAAACACTGTGAGCCGTTTTCCATATGGTCCTTGGGTGACCTGTGAAAACTCAGCATCCTCCTGACGCTGAAATGCTGGCCTTCTCCCAAGATGCAGCTGGGCCCCTGTGCCTGCAGATGGGGTTTGGAAAGACGATGCCTCCGGCTCAGGGAGAACACTTATTTGATGGGATAATTAAATCAGTTGCCCAAATTAGTTATTAAAATAGATCTCCGTGTGTGTCTATTCTTACTTTGGCCCTTTTTGTAATTCTTTAGACAATGGTAATTATCAGATGAAGGAACGAATTAAAATGCAAAAGACAACAGAAAAGTTCTCACTGTACTGATCTCAGACAAATTTGAGATCATCAAACAGTTGGTTGCAACAAACCAAGGTCACATGCAAACAAACGCAATTATCTAAAAATACAAAATACTGCCCTCAGCAAACAACCGTAAGAACTGAACAAATATTTAGATTTGCCAGCATCTGTTGAAAATCTGTATGAAATGTCTCCAGTAAACTGAACAATGCTTAAGAAACACTTGGGCTAAATAACCTAAGAAATTATTCATACTTACTAAAGAATTATATAAATCCAAGCCACACTTGCTGGAATATAATCCTACATGGAGAAGTTACCTCCAGCGATAAGCTTTTCCTGACCATCTCATCTGATTTATTACACTATTTATTTTCTTTAGAGCACTTAACAGTGTTTGACATTATCTTTTATAAGTGTTCTGTTTATTGTCTCTTTTCCTTTTTAGAATGTGAGCTCCATGAGGGCAGGGACTTCTCTGTCAGTTGAGATGCCATTCATACAACTTCTGGTACCTATCCTGATTTTTTTCTGAGAAATCCCCAACCTTTCTCTACCCACATATTTTCAAGGAGCGGAAGCTACCTTGGACTCCCATCTTGAAGCCTGTGCACACATAGCCAAAACCAATCAGCACATTCCATCCCACTGGCTCGAAAGATTGCTTTGTTATGGGTACAACCAGTCATGCTTATCAGGATGAATGTGATCCAACTGTGGGACTTGTGTTTGAGCTTTTCTGCTGAGCCTCAAGCATGAGAGAATTTGGGGGCTGGAGATGCTGCTGCCATCCTACCTCTTCAATGAGCTTATCAGAATGGATGAAAGGCTGAGCCCAGAAATAGAAAAAAAGAGACCTTGACAGCATAATGTGGACCCTATGTCCCGTCATGTCCGATTCAGCACAGCCATGGAGTTTATTTCACTCAGGTGGACCAATAAATATCTTTCTCAAAACAAAGAGCCTCAAAGTGAATTCTAATTGATAATCCAGATAAATCAGAGAAGCATGAAGAACTGTGGAATAATTACCTTGTTAATCTGGGCACAAAGTTTCTGTAACTGCAATTGAAAAATCATCTGTGTGTTTGTGTTGATGGGAGTGTTTACCAGCCAGTCATCGTTCCGTGTCTTAGGGTCAAGACAGGTGAAACTATAATATAGTATATTGGCTACTTCCTGAAATAGCAAGTAAAATCTCTGACTTGTGACTTTGGAAACTGCATAACATTTCTATTGTATTCACGTTGGCAGCTCTAAACCAGTTAGGTAAGAACTTTCTTCTCTACATTTGAATGTCATCAACCTTAATGCAAATTATTGGTGAGGTATTAATAGTTTTGTCTGAGTTCATATGATATTTCAAATTTTTGTTACTATTTCTTTTTTTTTTTTTTTTTTTTTTTTTTTTTTTTTTTTTTTTGCGGTACACGGACCTCTCACTGTGGCCTCTCTCCCGTTGCGGAGCAACAGGTTCCAGACGCGCAGGCTCAGCGGCCATGGCTCACGGGCCCAGCCGTTCCACGGCATGTGGGATCTTCCCGGACCGGGGCACGAACCCGTGTCCCCTGCATCGGTAGGCAGACTCTCAACCACTGCGCCACCAGGGAAGCCCCTGTTACTATTTCTTATGTATTCAGGTTGCTATGGGATGGCCAATGGATGGAATTTATAAAAGCAAAAACAAAAGCGAAAAGCCCTGAACACAGTTATTTCATAAATGTCCTCTTAAGGAAGATTGATTGCTGTATCGTCATGAGAGAGACCAGACAGCTGCATTGCTGTGTACATTGAGGGGTGTAGGGGACCCAGTAATCCAACTGGGTGGCTCAGTGAGTTGTTTTTACTAAAGATTTTAATGTGAAGAAAAAGGAGAAACAGCCCATCTAGGGACTTACGTAGCAGCAAAAGAGCAGACTTGGAAGAATCTTAAAACACCAGAAGGAAAGTCAAGAATTAATCATTAGTCCTCTCTTGAACATCCACTAGGTATGTACTGAAATTTTAGATATTTATTAGTAAAGACTTTTTGGTTGAGTCTTAGATGGGAGCAAGATAAATTATTTGGAAGGCCAGGCCTAGATGATCTTGAAAAACACGAAGGAGAAAAGCAGAGATATTGTAGGGATGGACATTTAGGATATACCGCCAAATGTATGTTCTGAACTGAGTGCTTCAGTCCCTCAGGGGGATCTCGGCAAACGCCACAGAATGCACCACAAGTACCCTCTGCAAATGTCCAAAATTACTTCACACGAAATCCACATGTGATCCAGGAGGCCCACTAGACAGGGAAAGGTGAGGTTTCAGAGGATTGGCTAAACATCTCAGCAAGAGTTGGAGACCTGAGTCCAGGAAGACCCATTTTTTTCTCTTCTCTTTAGACAAACACCTCAGTGAGAGGATCAAAAGACATGAATGTACTAAATCAATTAAAATATCAAGACTGAAAACATTGAACCAGAAAATGACTGACCTTGTATTGTTAAATCTTGTATTTTTCCTTGAGCTGCATGTATTCTGCCTGCAGCAAATGTAAAAAAACTTTTTCATATTTAGACCAAATAACCTGACATTCTGGTTGTTAGATCCTACTGGACCATGCGAAATCATGTATTAGATAAAACTATTTTAAAAAATGTATCTAAATATGTAAAATGACTGACCTTGTATTGTTAAATCTTGTATTTTTCCTTGAGCTGCATGTATTCTGCCTGTAGCAAATGTAAAAAAACTTTTTCATATTTAGACCAAATAACCTGACATTCTGGTTGTTAGATCCTACTGGACCATGCGAAATCATGTATTAGATAAAACTATTTAAAAAAATGTATCTAAATATGCTAAATGTATCAAGTGGTCTGAGTCCTGATTTTAGGTGAAGCCCATATCTGTTGGACTTTTTGCTGGGTAGCTTCTCTCTACCACCTCATTGTTCTTTTTGAGCCATGTTAAAGCCAGAACTTTTGGAAACTTCAGAATGTGGGTTATGGAATGTCTTTTCTTACCTTTTATTTTAAATTCCTTCTGGCACATCTTTACACATTCTTCCTAATTTCTGAAAGATTACTATCCCCTAAGAAGATCTTTAACTTGTTGCATGATTCTAGCCTGGAAAGAGTCTTTTTCCTTTTAAATTTGAGATAGACTTGTGATCTGCTTTCATCAATGAAAGGGAAGGAAGTGATGCTGTTCTACGCTTAGCCCTTAAGAAGTATAGCAGCTTCTACTTCTCATCTCCTGGAGTACAGCTGCCATGCTGTAAGGAGCCCAAGCAAGGCTATGGAGCGACTGACCACCATGTGGACAGAGACCTTGGAGAATGAGAGCCAACCTTAGATGTTCCTGTTCCAAGTGTGCCCCTGCTGAATGCTGCTACCTGAGTCACCTCAGCTACTGCCACGCTCATGGAACAGCAGAACTGACCTGCTAAACCCAGTTGACCCATGAAATTATGAGAAATTTAAAAAAAATGTTGTTTTAAGCGAGTTAATTTTGGGGTTGTGTGTTACACAATAATAAACAACTGAAATAGAAAGACAAGTCAATGTATAATTTCAATTCCAATAATATTGGCTCTAAAAGAAATAATCAATAGAACATAAGTCGATATCAACACTTATCTGGAGAAGTCAGAAAAGGCTTCCGAGGAGAAATGGTGCTTGACTTGAATTTTGAAGAGTGAATCAGAGTTTCTGGGCAGAGGAGCAAGAAACAGTCTTTTAGATGAAATGGGTTGCCTGAAAGATGACTTGGAGGCCTAAAATAAAAGGACATCCTCAAGGGAGCAGATAACCTAATGCTGACAAGGGTTTACTCTAGATAGCAGCTCTGTGTAACATTAGGAGGAATGATGACAGTGATCTCACACTTTTCCTTCTTTTGTATCATTTTGTCAAGGGAAAAGACCCTGTAATTGATGCATTTCACCTACTTACATTCTACAGAGCCAAATGTTTTCTCAAGTACTAATGAGACAAAAAGAACCGCTTTTGTTGAAAGTCATCCTCTGATCCTCATTCACTATCCTAGCTAAATGATTAATTCATTCCAGAAACAAAACAAATACACAGTCATACTATAAACATTAATTCCTCAAGAAATCCATCTATAGACCACCTAGGAGGCTCTTGGGGACCATCAGTCAGGACTGGTCTGGGCAAGATTATGATATGGTTGGAGTTTATCTTGGTGTTCCCGGCCTCCCATCTCTGTGTCTTCAAATCTGGTGTCTCAGTAGCACCAGGCTCTCATCTCTATGAAAATCTGCTTCCCAGAAAGGGTCAGATACACATGTTCTTACTTAGAAGTATGGCCCCAGAAAGAGGGGTGTTGCCACTCTTCAGGAGGGATTGATTAACCACCACGTCTAGTTTACTTCTTAGAAGACAAGGATTTAAGCTAAAGGAATGATTCTGTGATGGTGGAATTTTTAAAAAGTGAGAAATTCAAGGTGAAAGAATTTGGAACTGGGGGGAGGGAAGAGAACACACTGCCTTCTCAATATCTCTATAATCACATCTTGTTAAGAGTCTGCCTATGCCTCTCATAGCCAATCCATTCAAGGGGTTATTGAAAGAAATCTGCTATGTTCAAGCACAAGGCTAAGTGCTATAGAGGATATAATGGTTAAAAAGAGTCCTTGGCCTCAAGGAGCTCACAGTCTAGTAAAAGAGATAAGAATTGACAATGGATAACAATAAAGTAAGGCAGAATTAATCATAGATAAAAATAGATAGAAAGTACTATAAGGGAACTAACCCCTTCACCACCACCCCCCCCAAAAAATGGCTATTTCTAAATGGTAAAAATCATGGAAGTGAAGTAATCCTTAGGTGTGGAGGAAGCAGAAGGGCAAGAGGAAATGTGTGGTTGATATTTTTGGTCCCATATGTGAAGCATTAGAAAACGGAGACCCACGAAATTAAATAACGGCCCAAGGTAACCTAGCTAGTGACTGGTGTGGCTGGAGATCAAGGTGAGTGAAGGCATGTAGTGGGCAGTGGTATAAGGGTCACGCTTTCATTCTGTGCTAAGGCATTTAGTTTAATGTTCTGGAAGTAGGGGGAGCCATTGAAGGTCTCTGTTTGCGGGGTGGAGTGTGTAGGTGGATGAAATCTGTTATGATGTGTATTTAAGATAGTTTCTCTGCTATCATGAAGGATGGATTAGAAAGAAAAGAGATTGCAGGTAAGGAGACATATTACAGTGATTTATCCATCCAGTTATTTACCAGTTCAACAAAAATTTAATCAGTGTCTGTTCTTTGCCAGACGTTACAGAAATCGATTGCGATAACCGAGGTAGAATAGCGTGAGACACGGAGAGCGAGTTAGGAAGGTGGCATCAGGGAATGGGATCATCCTTCTGATATCTTCCCTTCGGTGTTTTTCTCAAATGCCAGGCATGGCACTTCCACAGCTGTGCAAGCTGGCTCTCCGCACGTAGGAACAAGCTGGCTGCCGGAAGTCAGAGTGTGGGTAATGGTGAGGCACGGGGAGGGGCCTTTGGTCTCTGGCAGCCAGCACTGGATGGAAGTGGAGATTCTGAACCCAGAATCTTCTCCTCTGAAGCCCAGAGGGAACAGAAGCGTCTACAAACCTCTCCACCTCACTATGCCCCCTCTCTAATAAGACCCTATAATTGTCTCTGAATATTTTGTTCCCAGACTCTCTCTCTCTGCAGAATGATAGGGACCTGGGATTTGAACTGGGGACCAGAGAATGAGGTTCAATGCTTCTCTGCAAATTCCAGAGAATAAATATCTAAATATAAAAATTAACCACAAAACTTCTAAACCACAGATGCAAATGATATCAGCCTCTGGCAGCCTTTGGAAATGTTCTCTCTCCAGTAGTGCTAACCTGGGAATGTGGACAAAAAATCAGGATGGTGTTGATCAAAGGGTGTATCCCAGCTGCAGTTACAAATATCCGTTATGACCTAGTGATCAGTAACAGTCATAGAAAATATAGGTATTTTCTTTTTTACTTGTTGCATGTGTATTATCTGCTTTCATCTTCTCTCTCTCCCCTGCCTCTTACTATTTTACAAGAGGTTTGTTGGAGGTTAACTTTACAAATTAGTGATTAGGTAAAATTATATCCAGAAAAGACCTTGACTGAAGTTGACGGGTAACTGACATAGCACAGAAATGGATGCAAAGACTCTCAGCACTTTCTGTCTCCTCATTTGGGGAAAGGGATGAGAGTGTCTCTGTAGGAAAATGGTCGTATCTTGGCAGACTGAAACATAGACTTGTTTTTATTGTTGTATGGAAGTTCAAATAACTGTAGAGGTCATGTATGGTGGTGGAGAACCAGAGGTGTGGGTGGCGTCAGATTGTAGCTACTGTCTCTAAGCCCTCAACCCACATTTTTATCCTCTGTTAGGTGGTGCTGGAGCTGGGACCATACAAACCATATTTCTGTTTTGCCAGCTGGTTCTTTGTTATGCTGTGCTAACAAGGGGCACTAGGGACGGGTTGCAAGTCTGGAGGAGAAAGAAGAGAATGCTTCTTGCTTTATGCTTCTAGTTTCTGCGAGGGTGACCCTAGCAATGCTTCTTAATTCAGTAGTGACAAGGTTTTCCTGTGGCAGCTGGTGAGTCCAATTCGCAGCTTTTCCAACTTTGCAGCCTGGCTAGAACCATCCTCATTTACCCCTTAAGGACAAGAGTACCTGATGGACGGTGACTTTTCCTCAGAGGTCTGTGCCCCTTCTCTAGGGCTCCTTGCCAAGATTCTAGAAGTTTAATAATTTTATTTCAGAATTCCAACCTTTGTTCTCCCAGCCCTAGGGGTGGTAGCTGCTTCCTGCAGTTGTTACCTCTGTGATACTTTAGTGTTCTTTTTCTGGCTTTTCGGTTATGTAGGTAAATGAAGAGTATATAGGAGATAAAGATCCTTTGCAAATATGAGTAGAGATTTTCTATGTAAGAAAAGAACAGATGGTGACCTAAATGGGAAGGAAATCCAAGGAAGAGGGGATAGATGTATACGTGTGGCTGATTCACCTTGCGGTACAGCAGAAACTAACAAAACATTGTAAAGCAACTATACTCCAATTTAAAAAAAAAAATGAAAAAAAAGAAAAGAACCGAGACTCAAATATAGATCTTTTGGTCCTCTCAGTTTCCACAGTTGCAAAGGCGCCAGCTACCTGTAATGTTCCCAATAAGCATCTCTTAGCAAGGCAGATTTGGTTGATGTCTTATTTTGGCTGGTGTCACTGCTTACCTACTTCATTTTTATAATTAAGCTCTTTCTGCTCAAGTAACCTTGGCAAACTATCTCCTGATCAGACCCTGACTGATAGAGTGGTTTACAAGACTCTGTTATAGACAGATCAGCTTCAGACAGGGCATTGGCAATCTAAAATTCTGATCCCACCACCTGTGATTTACTAACTGAGTGCACGGATGAGTGACATAGAATAAATGAGGAGGAATAAATGTGGAGGATGGAATCTGTTCTGGCCTGTTCATAAGGTTACTGTGGGAACTGAAGGTGATCATGTATAGGGCAAGTGCTTGGTCAATTGTAAGGAGCTGAACATGTTTCAGGGATTATGATCACAAAAGCTGAAGACAGTCAAGTGAAGGCATCGACCTTCTCTGTACCACTAAGAGATGCTTATTGGTAACTTTTCAGGTAGCTGGCTCCTTTGCAGCTAATGGAAACTGAGAGGACCAAGAAGTCCATAGATGAGTCTCAGTGCTTTTTTTAGATAGAAAATCTCTACTCATATTGCCAAATGAACCTCATCTCTTCCCAATTGCTACATTCAAATGTTACCCATGTTCTATTTTAGTCTTGCCCAGTTATGAGAAAAATGTCAACATTATTATTGTTGCTATTTTGCTTTTCTATTTTAGATCAAGTTTGGTCCTCTCATGTTATAAAGCATGCTGGATATTCTTGCTATACAGCCTGGATTCTAATTACATTTCTGCCTTTTGCTAACTATAAGCCAGTGATTTTACCCTTCCTGGTCTCAATTCGCTCATCTGCTAATTGGAAAAATATTTTGTACTATCTCTCTCACAGGGCTTTTAAGCCTCATATAAAAGTGCTTTGTAAATTCAAAAGTGTTGTAAGGGATGTTACTATTATTTCTGGTAGTGTTCACGGTAGTAGGAGTTTAGTATTGTTTAAAGAGGATCCTGTAAGCCGTGTCTGGAAACAGCACCTTATAAATTAGCATTAACATTTGTTGTTTCAAACCCTTTCCGTTAATGTACATTAAATATATGCTAGTAAAATACACTGTATTGAATTTCAACAAATCGTTAGTTCCTAGAACAAGATCAGACACTTCAGTATATTTCCAGGCAGTTTTGATCTCATGAATTTGTCCTAATACTGTAACCACTTGCTTGTGTCTGAAAGAGTGATTACATAGAAGAAACCCTCATACATCAAGAAAGGAAAGACTGACAAATGAATACTCAAAGATTTCAGAACCAGGAACAATTGATTCCAAGGTTTTAAATATCAGAGATGTATCCTGTACACTAGAAGTGACATTCATGATAGAGCTATTGAACAGTAGCTAGGAAAATACCACAGACAAAATTATTTCTCTGATGGTTTCCAAAATAAATGTTCACCAACTAAGGCTTACTTGCCGTACGTTTTTCTTTTGGCTACTGTTTTCAGCCGTTTCCAGACATAAGAAGGAAAAAGGAGGATGGAATCAATTGTCTGCAGAATTCATGCTAAGAAGCGGTAAAGGCCCGTTACATATTTATTAATTCATACGAAATCAGTTATGTCTGACTTATTTGTGTTGGCTGTCTGTAGTGATTGGCTTCACTGTATAATTGCTAAACAGTTGAAAGATGGAAGGGTGTTGTTCACTTAGGAAACAATGGAGACCTGAGTTGCCTGTGTGTCTGTGTTGCTTTCATTTACACTATAAAACTAATCTGATTTAATAAGACAATCGAAGCAACTCCTGCCAAAATAACACAAATGAAATGCTTAACAGTTATTGAGTCTCAAAATCATATACCAGGCTGTTTCGTGATTGAAAAGGCATATGTTCATACATAGAAACGAAGGCAAATCACCACTCCCTTACAGTGAATCTCTGGATGTCCATCCAACTGTGAAACTGTGAAGATCATAAGAAGTAATTTTAGCTTTTTATTAGATTTTTCCCTAGACAGATTAGAAATAGTTTACGATCTCCCTACATCTCTCCCAAATCATTCTCTACCTTGAAAAGAATGTTTTTATTGAAGGCTACTATTTCACGGCAGGGTTTTCTGCCACTCAGAACTTCAGAGTTAGACTTCTTGAAATCATTACAATACCAGGGACTCACAAAACTCTCTTCTGTGTCTGTAGGCGTAAAACTGTTCAAACATGATGGCTGTTTAGATATTTTACTTCCAGGCCATACCTGGTTTTCTAGTGAGTTAGCTCCTTTTCCAGTGGCCTTGATTTAGCTTGGGGATAAGATTTTGTCACACAGCGTATAACTTATGAACAGAGGACATCTGATAGGCGTACCATTGTGTCTCAGAGGATTGAACAAACTCCCTGATGAGGGCATGGTTGTCTCCAGACACGGGGTGGAGACAATGCTGACTTGCAGCCAGCCCACTGGGTCACTGTTGGAACTGGCTGGTCTGAAGTAGGGTCCTAGCAAGGTGCTGACTCAATGATATGGCCCATTGGGCCACATTTTGTGTTTTTATCCACTCTAAGGGAGAAAGGCAAGTCTTTCTGGAAATCACCTGGAAATCACCTACTGATTAGGTGGCAACATTCCTAACTGCTGTTTATTAGTGAACAGTCACACCTTTAACAGTCCTCAGTGCACTTGCAGATCCTCCCACATTTCCCTTTCATGCTGGAAGGAATTTCACCTCTAATCTCTAACAAGAATCTTCACCCCAAATCTCTAACAAGCACCTTCACCCCACTTTACCAAAGAGCAGTGCAAGTCCCAGAGAGAATAACTGATTTAGATCTCCTGGAAGAGCCAGGTATTTTGGCCCTAAGTCTACTGCTTATAGACTTTTCCAGCAATAGCGAGGTGATAAAAACAGGATGGCTATCTTTGCCCTTTGAGATTTCTGAAATCCTTATTCTTCATTCCTTATAGATGGAAATGAGTCATGTCAAATTAACAATGACTGCAAATATTTCTCTGGAAGAACTTTTTATGGGAGAAGGAGGTTATATGTTATCTATCATTGTGGACTTAATTACCCTAAATCTTAATAACTTTAAACAAACCACACTTATTATCTCACAGTTTGTATGGTGGGTTGAGAATCTAAGAGAACTAAGCTGGGTTCTCTGCTTTTGGGGTATCTCACAATGAGGGCATTGGCCAGGACTGTGGTTTCAGCCAAAGGCTCGACTGGGGAAGGATCTACTTCTAAGCTGGCTCACATGGTTGTTGGAGGACTTAGTACTTTGTGGGCTGTTAGACTGAGGGCTGTAGGTCCTCACCGGCTGTTGGCTGGAGGCACCTCTCAGTTCCTTGACACATGGGTCTCTTCAACATGACAGTTCTCTTCATGAAGGGCAGAAAGCTAAGAAGGCAAGAGAAAGAGAGAATGCTAGCAAAACACAGGTAACAGTCCTCTATTACATAATCTCAGAAATGACCTCCCATCACTTTTGCCATGTTCCTTATTCATATTGATTAGAAGCAAGTCCATTCTCAAGGGGAAGGGAGTGCACAAGGGCATGAATATCAGGAAGAAAGAAATATTGGGAGGCACTTAAAAGATTGTCCCACCCACAGAAGTGTTGTCCTATCTGTCACATATTTAATGCATATAAAAGCTTATTTATTTTGGTTTGCTAGAGCTCATCACAATGTACTGAAATAGCTTTAGTTCATGTCATCACCACTAAAATACAGATGGAAATAAAGAGTGGATAATCCCCCTTTGCTTCCTTCACTCTCCTCAATTTCTATCCCCCCAACTTTGAGGTAAACCAAGGGAAACTATGCTCATAGGAAGTGCTTCAGGATCTTCAATGTTCTTCTAGATCAAGAGCCTAGAGAGGTAACCATGGAGTGGCTACATGGGGAGTTTGCTATTGAAGGACTTTGGTGTGAATCCGGGTTCTGCTTCTCAGTAGCTGTGGATCTTGAATAATATTACTCTGAAACTGTTTCCTCATCTGTAAAATGGGGCTAATAATCCCTGCATACCAGGTTGTTGGGAGCATTCAGCCAGATAATGTACACAAAGGGGAACCTGCCCCAATTCTGGCCGTAGAGAAAGGACCACAGCAGATGGACACTCTTTTCCCTCTCTTTTTCTAATAGTAGAGGACTCTGTAGGAAAGGTCAGGACAAGATTTTGTTTCCACAGTAGGCCTCTTTGAACTTGAGAGTTGTCATACAACTTAATATTTGGGATCATTTAGTCTACTTGATCTTTATATTTGTGTAAATTAGGGTCAAGAGCTGTGTCTACCCCAGAGGATTTTTGTGATGTTTAAGAAACTTAATGTATGCTAAACTATTTAGCATAGTGTTTGCCATGTGATATACACTCAGTAAATGTCAGCTATTATTATAACAGTGTCTCGTCACAGAACACTTTGTAAAATTTATTGAAACTCTTTGTACCTTCATTTCCTCATCTGGAAAATGGGGAAATAACAGTAGCTACTTCTCAGGGTTGTCATTAAGGTTAATGAGTTAAAACATATAAAGTGCTTCAGACAGTGCCTGGCACATGGTAAGTGCTCCAAGTATGTAAACAAATATCAACTTTATTTTTATTAGTGTTTGATCAGTGTTTGTTTCTGCTCTAGAAGACTCTTACCTAGTATAAATGTTTAATACAAGATTTTCATATTACATTATGTAACATACATAATATACTACTTATAGAATATATATGAAATTACTATTATTATAATCTGTGTTATATCGTGATGTTCTTGAGAGGTTCAAGAAAATGATGATGTTTCAGAAATTCTTAAAGTTCCAGCATAGATTTGCCAACACTTATTTAAAAGGTAAAAATGGTCCCCTAAGTGTTATAGAACGCATATTGGACCAACCTTTCTAAAGTGGACGATTGCTTAAATTTAGAATCTTCAGCATTTATGTCACTCCCTTCCTCAGATAATTACAACAATTATATTGTGAAGCAGGACTGATGTGAGGGATATCACCATCCACCCGTCTCTACACATTAAAAAAAGAGAGGTTTGACTGAATTGCATGTCTTCTTAAAGCTTTATTATTATTTCTTAAACATTGACCTGACATTTTGAATTATCTCTCAGTAAAAACTTAGGAAAGTTCCCATTAGTAATGACACAAATAAAGACCTTTTTTTATTTAAGGAAAAGAAAAATCCTGTAAAGTACAATGGCAAAAGGAAGAAAATTCTAACCCCACCTATCCATCTTTTTCTATCTCTGTCAACACAACCAAGAGCTTGATTTAGTTTCTGCACACACATACAGAGGAAGAACCAAGTGTGAGAACCAAATATTAAAAACACATTTTTTTTCTTTTTTTTTGACGCTATCCATGAGTACACATCACATGTGTGATAAGCCTGAGGTCCCCAAAGACTGTATGTGAAATATACATTATAGTATCATATTCAGTGGCTTTTTCCCCCCATAGACTAATCCTTTTCGTTCCAGGTACTCATTCTCTTTGCTTGGTTAGCATTTTGGTCACCAAAATGAGTGGATACACATGCTCTTTGATGTCAAGTTGACTTACTTTCCTTTTGAATAGTGACTGCAAAAATTTATTCCCACTTTCAATGTATCAAATTCACCCATTGTCCTCAGAGAAGCAGGCCCGTTTTCTTCCCTGGGAAGAGGTTCTCCTATAACATGGGACACTCCAGGACAATGTGAAAAATTAGAGGTTTGAAACGTCCAACAAAGGATATTCAGAGCACTTGTGAGAGAATGAGAGCAAGAAAGGGAGAGAAAGAGAAAGAAAAATCCCTTTGTAAACAGCCATTGAAATACAACTTCAAATACACTGTGTTTCTGGGAAGAAAGCCTCTATGTAAAAAAAGTAGCATCCCTCCAGTAAGTTCTAAATTAAGTTAATAAAAACAAATAGAAGCAGAGGGCCAAGTCTGCTTTCTGGAGGCCACTGTGAGAATCGGACTCTGGCAACCTTTTCTGTGAGAAAAATTGGTTGATTGTGGGAATCTAATGATTTCTCTAGATTTATTTCTGCCTCGATATGTGGTGAATCAGGGTATCATATCACTCTTTCTCTCTTGTCTTCTCTCTCTTTAACCTTCCTTAAAAAGTTTTTCCTTTATCATCTCAAAGTAAAACAAATAAAGTTCCCCAGTCTTCCTGCCTTTGGGGGCCCAATAGCAAGTGAGTAGATTTGTCACAGGCCATTCAGTGCTCTTGAATTAGAGCAGAGCTGGGACTGCTCAGGTGTCTGTAATAGAGATAAAAGTGAGTTGTCCAGCTCAAAAAGGAATCTGTTTTTCTTGGCACCTCAGGAAAGGTCAAATAGAATTAAATTTTTTCAGTTGACAAGAACAAAGATAGATGACTTGATTTTCAATGCAAATTTGGTTATGTCAAACCAAGTAGCACCAGAAATATGATCGATTAACCTCTGGAGAGTCAATGGCATATTTCATTTCACTCCCTTTGGTGTCATCGTGGGCACTGCGCTGTCTTTCAGGATGATAGATTTACAGGGATTCCCAAATGTCTATTAATGCCCTTCACCCACTTTGCTGAGATCAGTCATCTGAACAAATGGTTTGAAGGTTTTGTATGAAGATGCTATAAAAAGAGTCATTGGTTTCTCTTGTTCGTAACAGTTATTATGTATATAGGTTAAGAGGAGATGAGAATTAAAGAATTGATGTCATTGAAAATGAGAGCCATATTTGAATTATCTGGAGAGTTTAAACAGAGATGTCTAGTTTGAAGAGGATCTTTATTTTCCTACATACTTTTCTGGAAGTACATTTTACTATAGTTTTCTTCCTACGTGTTTTATTTTAAATATTTCTACATGCTGTGAAAGTTATAAAAATCCCCAGTTTTCTGTATGTAATCACAATGGGGTTGATACGAAGGAATATGAGAGAATAAGAGCAAAACGGAGGGTTTGGAGAGAGTAACGATCCTCATGGAAAGCAGTGGTAATTTTCAACGTTCTTACCTAGAGTTGGTGAGGGGGCAGCAAGGAGTGTGCGAGCTGCTATAATCTTCTATAAAACAGAACCGGACATTGGCCGAAAACTGCATGCTTCATTTCCAAAATGTATGAGATACATATGCACACATTTAACAATCTTCTATTGAGAGATTGCTATGTATTAGGGACTGTGATAGTTAACATAATCATTTTGGACAGTCTACCCTGAACACCATGTATGGGATGGGGACAGATGATCACAGAAACTGTAATACTATGTGATACCCTAAATGCTGGACAAGAATGGTAAACCATACACTATGGGGGAAGACAGAAAGGGATGGATTGATCTACTAAGGATGAGGGAGAGAAAGAAGGGAATTAAGTGAAGAAGACCTCACTAAGGAGGTGAAAGCATGAGCCTTGAGGCATGAACAAGATTTAGGGTTTTTAAGAAAAAGGGTATAAAACGAAGGAGAGGGTTAAGAAGAGGAGAGGAGGCTGTGGGTAATAAGTTCATTCATTCAACAAATATATATTTAGTGCCGATCATATGCCAGGCATTGTTCTAGCATTCCAGCTGGTAGCATTCTCTGGGTATGCTCCTTGAGAAACCTAGTGGGGAGATAATGAATGAGATAAATAATGCTAAGTGATAAGGAGGAAAAGTAAAGCAGGGAGAGGAATAGGAAGTCTGGAGGGAGGGTGGGACTTTCAGGTGGGTGGCCAAGAATGTTTTCCTTGAGAACCGAAGTCCTGAGTAGCAACCTGAAGGGAATAAAGAAGCAAGCCTGTGGCTCTTGGGGAAAGAACATTCTAGACAGAAGGAACAGCAAAGGCCCCAAGGTGAGAACAGGTCTGGATGGAGCTTGGGGGCTGCTGAGGCTGGAGCAGAGAGGAGTGAGGGCAGAGCTTTGGGGGAAGGAGCTTTGAAATTGAGGCAGGACATGGGTCTTTCCTCTGAGTGAGAAGGGAAGATGCCGGAAGGTTTTGAGCAGAGGTGTGACATGATCTGACATGATTTCATAGGATCTCCCTAGCTGCTGCATTGAGAACTTCCATTTTTGTAGACTTTACAGTTGTAAAGTGCTTTTACACATCACACCACACAACTCCTCATTCCCCCAGTGAAGAAATGAAAGCTGAGAGAAGTTAAACTACTTGCCTGAAATCTTAAAGATAATGATGAGTTGTGCCAGAATCAACCACTCTCGGCAGGATCTAAGTTGGAACAGTTTCCATCACATCCCACTGCCCCCATGGTTGTAGGAAACACATAGAGACTCGCAGAGAAAAGGGAAACTTCAAAATTCTCACTTTGTTTATTTCATTTCTTCTTTCTCTCCTTTTCTTCTCCCTTTCAACCAAAACACTCTCTTTATAAAGTTGAAGTCCCCACCCCCTACTTCGAATGCTGTTTTGGTGAAATGTGGTGTCTGAATAATTGGATGTGTGAGATCAAGCTCTGAATCATAGATGAAGATGCTCAATTTATTGACACATAAGCATTTAGCTCTTTTTAGAAATAGGTTGTGGGCTGGAGCAGGTCACGACTTTCAGTCTCAGAAAGTAATTCCAGCAAAATCAGGTAGATCTAGCTGGCTGCTCAGCATTTTGGTAGTATAAATCCAATCACCAAGTTAAGGATAGATGTTGTATGCGTGTGTGCGTGCGTGTGTGTGTGTGTGTGTGTGTGTGTTAAATTTCTTCCCGTCTACTGCCTAGCTGACTGTGCTATTGCATTCAAAGGGGAAAGTGTATGTGGGCAATGGATCATGTTTCCAATTCTCTCATGCTTTCACCAGAAATATTTCCCAGATTCTAGAAAAAATTTGTTATTTTTAATGTTCAATGCTTTTATGAATTTTTACCTTTCTTGGAGGGATTTGTGTTAACATTGCTATATAGAGATAGCTAGAATGGCCTCATTTTTAGTTCTTTAGTTGAAATGTATGAAATACAAATAATGTACTTAAATTTTGACGAATGTTTACAGAAATAAAGCTGTGTAACCACTACCCAGACCAAGATGTTCAACTTTCCCAGCACCCTAAATGTCTCCCATGTGCCCTTTCTCATTGACTGACCCTGTTTTAACTCAAAAGCTTATCTGTGGTTTTGGCCATATCTTTGACCTTCCATTTTGGCTTGTCTTTGGCAAAAATTCACTCCTGGTTCAAAATTGAATAGGTTGTGATTGTATGGTTATTATAAATGTATCTTAGAAACATCTTTTCTTGATGAAATATGTAAGAAAACACTAATTACATTTTGCTTGTTATCCATGTGTGTTAAAATAACTAAAGAAAGAGGATTTGGGGTCAAGTATCATTAAAGTTTTTATTCAACACAAAAATATAACAATAAGCACTTGGAAACATAGTGCCAAACCCCAATTGCCTACTGTCCTCCCATTTATCATATGTTTGAAGCCCACAAAATTGAAGTACTTAATGAAGCCCTCTGTTAGGGAAAAAATAATCCTCATCATCACTTTTTTTTGTTGACATGGAATGCTTTACCTAGCCACAAGTAAAGTGGAGGAAGCTATTTTCAGCCATTTTTCATTTTATTCAAGCCAAAGAGAAAATGACTGTGATTCCTGGTTGGGAGGAATAATCAATATCCTGCTACCAATACATCAGTATTAAGTATAGAGGTAGATTATCAACCAGTGATCATATTTACTATCTC
Organism: Lipotes vexillifer; assembly: GCF_000442215.2. Classification (NCBI taxonomy): domain Eukaryota; kingdom Metazoa; phylum Chordata; class Mammalia; order Artiodactyla; family Lipotidae; genus Lipotes; species Lipotes vexillifer. The sequence goes on along the minus strand of NW_006795832.1, from coordinate 1,185,381 downwards.
TTCTTACTGAACGTTTAAACATTTGTGTCGTTCGCTAATGTATGTTTACTTCACACATTACCCAGTTTCTCAATAATTTCACTTTTGAAATATGAACATGTTCCTAACATAAATTAGTTATAAAGACAGTTTTAGAGAGACTAACTGCAGTTGTTTTCAAATTAACGTGTATATTGTGTTGGCTTGTGTCTTAATCTCCACATTCAGGTCAAACACAGCACACACTAGTTGAAAAGAATGCTGTATTCTCAAGCCCCAGGTTTGACGTTTATTGGACTGACCTGAGAAACATGCTTATTCCTCAACCAGTCACTATGGCCAAGGGAATGAGCTACAGTGATTTGTCAGATTTGGGAACGGTGCCCATCCCTGGGTGTGGAGGGATATAGGAGTTGACTTACTCCAGAGACCATTTTAGAGAAAGAATGGAGAACAGTGGTTCCCAAAGGGAATCTGCTGTTCCCAGAAACAGGAGGAATGTAGGTGTATGGGGCAAAAGACTCTTGGGCATGTTGGAGGTTGGAGGGAAGGGAATGAGTCTCAAGGTCGAAGTTCAGAGCAGGAAGACCCATTTGTAAAGCTCATATTTTAATACCCATCTGGTTCTTTGAGTGACTTATGGGAAGTTGGGGAAGTGACCACATATCTGCAAACCTCCAAAAATTTGACCTGCCCTGAAAAGTTGTGTGAATTTCCTATGATGTCTGTAAGCTGCCTATTTTAGGGCCTTTGGCAAAGAAGGTTGTTTCAAAATATACTTTCCTTTTCCATCCCCTTTGCCTTATAACTGCTCATTAGCATTCCTGAAAAGGACCAAGACTTAATTTGGTTGGAGATATTATCACAAAGGGGAGGATGGTTATTCTTGGCCAATATGAATTAATTTCATTTTTTCACACTCTTCCAAACCATAATGGAAACTTGTCTTATTGAGAATTGACTGTGCTCTTCCAATTCATTTATACTAAATATATACAGAGAGAGTATATACATGTGTAGGTTATCGACCAGTGATCATAGTTACTATTTCTTCTTTACTGAACTTTTTAACATTTGTATTTTTGATAATGTATATTTAATTTATCACATATATACTTATATATGTGGTAAAAGTCAATTTCTCAAAGGGCATTGGTAAATATGTTTTGTGCAATTTTTTTCATACTTAGTACCTAGTTAGGAAATTTTAGAATTTTTTTAATGTGCTTAAAAATTATTTGAATGTTCTGTTGGGTCCCAGATCTATTGTCACATAGTTGTGAACAAATAAACAAGCAAAGTCATGAGAGTGATGAACTAACCAGTTTCATTATCATATGTGAGCTTGTCCCCAACACTCTGGATTCTGGTTTCCTG
>NW_006795832.1:1146102-1184015 GCF_000442215.2 Lipotes vexillifer | reverse complement strand
CCTGCTGAATCTTGTTTTCTCCTTGATCTTCTGGCGTTCTCTGATGTAACAGATTTTTCTTCATTACTAAGGGATGTGGTATTAATGAACTCAGGAACAATGAGGATTATTTGGATTAAAGCTTATTTATCTTCTTTTCTAATTATAGGAATTATAGAAAGTGGCATGGGGGTCAACAAAGGTTTCTTTCCTATTACTACATTATCTTTCTCATCTAGAATATCTTCTCAAGGTGAATTTTTTAAAGGGAGGGGGACTTACTGGGGAAGAGCTCTTACTGGGAAAAATTCATTGCCCTTATTTTCAATAAGAGGGTTATATACCTCCCTGAGCTCATCCTGCCAAGTTCTGCCCAGAGTCTCTTGGATCTGTTCTCACTGCCTTATATGGGTGTGGGAAGGATGAATTCATTAACACTTATAAAGAGCTTTGAAGATGAAAGTGCTTTGTTTGTGCCACCACCTTCTTTTGGCTTCCCCTGTCTCCAGATTTTACTATGCAGAGGTCTCTCCCCACCCCTCCCCGCCAAGGCAGAGACTATGTTTGGACTTGTATGGATAGTTTACTGAACTTTCAAAGAAAGCAAGCCTAGGTTTTGCGTTAGAGAATAAAACAGATCCAATGGAAGCATTCTTTTTACTCCTGGACTTGCCAAAACATAGACATCCCATTTTAGGTCAAACTCCTTCAGATGTTTTTTGAGGTGGTGGGCATTGTATATCTTTAACGGTTTTATATTTTCCAAACCTTTTTATAACCTCAAATACCCTTTCCACCATGAGACAATGTCCAAGTTAGTCATCTTCAGTAACATTTACTCCCCATCCCCACTTGCATCCCAGTGAACTAGAGGACTGGCCTCTGTCACACTCCCCTGGGACTGGCACTTCTCTCACTCTAGTTCAAGCCTCACTTTTCTTTCATAATGGAATCTACGTTTCATAATATCTCTGCTGACTTCTTCCTTAAACCACATAGAGAACACTATCGTGTCAATATTTTTCCAGTTTGAATGCCCTTCTTGTACTAACATACTACCCAGAAAGTAGACTGCTCTTTGACGGGCTCTTGAACATGGCTGGTATAATAGATGCAACCGCTGGGAATTCCCTGGTAGTCTAAGGGCTCCGTGCTTCCACTGAACTCGACCCACGTTCGATCCCTGGTTGGAGAATTTAGATTCCCCAAGCTACCTGGTGTGGACAAAAAAAAAAAAAAAAAAAGCAGCCATAGACTCAGGACTGTCATGTGAGCATGGCCCTTCTACTGACAGTACCATGGAGTCTTCCCACTGGTACCTGTGAGTGCTAAGACAAACCTGAAATCCTAGCGATCTACTACCGCTGTTTTTCAGTAATCTGAAACAGCTTTTTGTGACTAGAAGGGAAGGGAAAACTTTGTGAAAATTGCAAAGTCATGTGGAATCCAAATCACAGGAAGACTGTATTTCTTAATTTTCAGAGGCAGTGGCAATGATTTGTAAATAGAGGCACAGCCAAATAAAGTGTTACTTTAGTAGATTCTGCCTTTATGGACATGATTTCTTAGTTTGGGATTGCTAAGTGGTTGTTCAGGTTTGAGATTTTGCTTGTATGTTTTATTTGTTCCAAAATCATATTTTAAAAAAAAGCAATTTATTTCTCCTGTCCTTACATCATCTCATTATATTTCTGTTTTTTTTAGTCTGGTTTAGAGTAGCTTTACAGAATAATGATGATGATAATTACCACTTACAGAGCACTTGCAATATGCCAGGAACACTCCAGATACTTCTCTTCCAATATTTCATTTAATCCTCATTACAGTCCTCTGAAGTAAATTTTACTATTCTCATTTGTCAGATGGAGAAATGGAGGCTCAGAGAGATCACTAATATGCCCAGGGTTATGGAGCTTGTAAATGGCAAAGCTGGGATCTAAACTTAGGCCAGAGTCTATCTAGATTTCATGCCCAGAGTCCATGCTCCAAATGACATTCCACCCTCTTTGGGACTGCATTTATTACAGCAAGAGAAAGTTAACTCTCCCTGGGTGCATTAAATGCATGAAGACCTTTACAATCCACCCAAAGCGTCATCTAACATGATGGAAATTCTTCAAAAATTTTCTAGCTGACTTTTCAGTCTGTTTGGATTGTACTGGGTACATACTGGCTGGCGTGACATTGAATAGCTCTCTAAACTCCTTTGGGCTTCAATATCTTTACCTGTAAAATGGGGATAATGATAATACCCGCCTCAAGGGATTTTTGTGATGTGGTTACATAGAGGAATGTGTAGTGAGTTGCTGCATTTCATTAGGAAGCACCTACATTATTCTTGATGAGAGATTGTGAAACTCTGAACTAATGATAATTGAAAGGAACTGACATATTTGAGAGAAACTGCTTGGATAGGAGGCCTGAGTGAAAAGGAGGACTTCAAAATACAGCATGCCTGTGAAGTGGAGGTAATTTAACAGAGGCAGAGATCACGGGATGAGAAGTAGGCTTATCAGGGGAGATAAAGAGTTCATATTCCTCCTTCCAGTCCCTGGCAACCATAATTCTATTTTCTGTTTTTATGATTTTGACCACTCTAGGTGACTTATGTAAGTGAAATAATACAATATTTATCTATTTTGTAACTGGCTTAATTCACTTAGCATGATGTCCTCAAACTTCATTCATATTGTTGGATATGTCAGAATTTCTTTCCTTTTTAAGGTAGAATAATATTCCATTGTATATTTTTAACTTAATTTAATGTAGTATGTACTAATACATTTTGTTTATTCAATCATCTGTAGATGAATAATGTATGTTTTTAGAGTTCTTTATATATTCTTTCTTTTTTTTTTGCGGTACGCGGCCCTCTCACTGTTGTGGCTTCTGCCGTTGCGGAGCACAGGCTCCAGACGCGCAGGCTCAGCGGCCATGGCTCATGGGCCCAGCCACTCCACGGCATGTGGGATCTTCCCGGACCGGGTCACGAACCCGTGTCCCCTGCATCGGCAGGCGGACTCTCAACCACTGTGCTACCAGGGAAGTCCTATTCTTGATAAAATTTTTTATTGGGTAGGTGATTTGTAAATATTTCTCCCAGTCTGTAATTTGTTCTTTATTCTCTTAGTAGGTCTTTCACAGATCAAAAGTTTTTAATGTTGATGACATCTTATTTATTATTTATCCTTTTAGGGATCACACTTTGGTTTCAAGTCTAAGAACTCTTCACCTAGTCCTATGTCTGGAAGATTTTCTCCTATGTTTTCTCAAAAAGTTTTGTAGTATCATGTGGTACATTTTAGTCTGTGATCCATTCTGAATTCATTTTTGTGTAAGATATGAGGGTTATGTCAAGATTTATGTAGTTATTTTTAAACGTAGTATAATCTTTTATTTAGAAAAGGAGTGGGATTAATAAGGCAGAAAGTATGTTAGTTTTGAAAAAATATCTGGGTTTTGTTTCTAATTTAGGGGATGACTATGATATTGGAAATCTTATGTGCTGGGAAATTCAAACTTAGTATGAGGAAAGAGGACAATCTTAGCACATATGTAAGTGAGATATTTACAGAGCAGGTGGGAGTCCTGGAATGCTCCATACAGAGAACGAAAACACCTGCTGGTTTGTCTTGTACAGTTCAAGATCACACCTATTGTTCCACTGAAATTCTTAATAGTGCCACTTCTGCTGTCAAATGGTACTCATTTCTTCAGTATAGGATATGGTCACCCAACTTGCCTATTCCATGCTTCTACCCTAAAGCTAATATGATAGACCAAAAAATTTATAATCGTCTTTCTAAGATGCTAACTTGGTACTTTAACTTCAGAAAAGTACAGAAATTTCCTGATGGAAGAAATCTTAAGGATGCTTTAGACTAGCTAACGTCTTCCTAGCACTTATTATGTGCCAGGCACTGTTCTAAGAATTTTACGTGTAAAAATTAATCCTTACTGCAAACTTTATGGTGGGATATATTTTCTCATTTTTCTCATTTTCATTTCACAGACAAGGCTACTGGGAGACAGAGAAGCTAAGGAACATGCTCAAGTTTTTGTGGCTGGGACTTTTAAAGCTATGATTCAACCCAGGCCGTGACTGCAGAGGCTGGGCTTAACCACTGCTCATCCACATCTCTCCCACCATGGTTCTACAAATGTGCAAGGAGAGCCCAAGAGATTAATAACATTAAAGTGGTGAGAGTGGACCCACCCCAAGTTTCCATATTGTAACCAAGTTACCAGTGATAGCTGGCAAATAAAATAGACTATGGAATAATAAAGCCAGAATATTTCTCTGTGTATGGGAAGCACAAGTTAATAAAAGTTTGGAGGATAGCTGCTGTTACACATTGTGAGACTTTGGGCAAGTCACTTAATGAACTTCAACCTCTTTGTTAAAGAGGGGTGATGAAAATGCCTAACTCACTGTAAACTGTGAGTAAACTGTAAACTGTGAGTATGTAGGCAGGTGATGAATATTGGTGGTATTATCTGAGTTACGTAACAGAAAATCGCTGGAATGGTATTGAAGTGGTGTTGTTTATACCTTGGTTTGAAAAGTCACAGTTTGTTCTTTTGTGTATCTCTGTCTATGTCTCCTCTGAAACAGTAGCAGAGAACCTTCCCCCTCACACGCTACTCTTTCAGTAGGTACAGATAGAAGTGACCTGAACACATGTATCAACAGAACCTGAAGCACTGGTTGATGTCCAGGCCTCGTCTTTATTTCTGAAGCAACTTTACACTTATTTGCAATCATATACCTGAATGCAATAGATGTTTACAGATCACTGGTAAGTGTCCAATTTATATCACGTAACTAGAGGGGGCATAAAGAGACACTTAGTTCTGACACTACAGATGAAATTCCTGCAGAATATATGGGAAGTCAAGTGGACAGTCTGAGTAATATACCATTAAGCTCTGAGTAATTTTTATCAGAATAAGATATATTTTCCTCTGTACAGATGGTGCCAGAGTGTTTCAAGTTATATTACTAGCTGCTTTAGAAGGGTTTGAAGAAATACAGCTGGGGATTCAGTTAAAAGTAAAAGAGAGATTCAAATATCCCTTCTGATACAGGTCAAAATTAGAACCAGAGAGGGTGGAAGATAGAAAGAAACATATAAGTGTCATATTTATTCTGACTATGTTGATACTGTGAAAAATAAATATTAAAAACTTGGTAAAGAGTAGCATTATGGAGAGTCTGGAGTTATGTGTTTTGAAACCCAGCTTTGAATCCTGACATGAGTCTTGGTGCTGCTGTGCACACCTGTGGCCTTGACCACTTCCCTATTCTCTGTGATTCAGTTTCCTCTTTCTCAAGATGAGGATAATAATACCTATTCCATAGGCCGATTGCAAGGATTAAATGAGAAAACCCATGGAAAGAATTGAAGACAGCAGCTGGCACATAGTAAGCCCACAGTACATACTGATTTTTATTTGTATTATCTAAGAATATGTACTTGTAAGTCAATTTTTCAATAGAAGAGGTTCTTGAAATTGACCCATAACATCATGTATAACATCTTGGTTTCCATCAGGGCTTCTCAAACTGTCTGTTGTGAAGGAACAGTTTTTAAAGATTTTAATTTCTAATACACTTGACTGGACTGATTATTTTGGAAAACACCTCAATTTTTGCAGAAATGTGAAACTGCTGTAAGAGTTTCTAAATGCTTCATCTTGCTTTTTCTTATCTCCTCATTGACTATGGCATGGGCAACTTTAGCCCATGTACCAGCACCAGTCCATTGATGACTATTTGAGTAGCAACGGCCTAGGTTTCACCCTTTGCCCTTTGCTCTTTGTTGTTTAGCATCTCTTTACCTTTGCCCTGGAAATGGCATCTCCTTTGCCTTTGGGAACTGTCCCTCCTCCAGCCCATATGCTCCAGTGAGGTTCCAAAGCAGAGTGGCCTGCCCCTCCTGAATACAGGGTGGATCCAACACTGTGCTGGCAGGAAACAGATGGCACCCTCAAACCGGGTAATGTGAGGACAATGTAATAATGACAGTGTTTACATAGTCAGGAGGCAGGACCGGAGAAACAAACAAGAGATAATGCAGTACTTTGGAGCTGGGAAACGCGGGGACCTATTGCTGCCTCTAAGCCTAAACAGTGAGAGGAGGAAGTGGTTACCAGGTTGTGGCGAAGGCAGCTGACGGAGAGGCTGCCTACTAGTAGCTGAGGTGTTGAGAAGAGTGATGATTCAGGGGACCAAACACCATAGACCCACCGTTTTCCTAGTTTCTAATTTCATGTAAGTGTCTCCCATTGGCCAAACCCAACTGGAAGCCAGAGAGAAGGGCATTCTTGATGTTTTCCATTCAGCTCAGCTTCTTGGGCAAAGAGCAGCAATAGGTAGAGAGTGGATCACAGGATGACCAGCCCCTGTGGTTTGCCTGGGTCTGGGGGTTTCCTGGGAGAAACTAAAGTGCTAAAGTCGGGCCAGTCCCAGGCAAACTGGGCAGGTTGGTCACCCTAGGTCTGGAGGAGCAAAGAGAGGGTGACTTAGGATCCCAGTCTGACCTTTAATAATATAGGTCCTATCATAATATAGGTCCATTTTCTTAGCCACAACAATGTGTTTGCTTTGTCTATTCATCACCAGAAGCAGTGTGCTTAGGTGTGTGTGTGTGTGTGTGTGTGTGTGTGTGTGTGCACCTGCTTGGTTGTGTTCACATGGGGGTGGTGAGTAATCTGATCCAATTAAGTCTAATAATAAATTCAAGGCCCTCAAGGCCTCAGTGAAACCCCTGGGTGTTCTAGGAAGGGAGCTGGCCCATTAGGGACTTGTCATGATTGGTATAATCTTTTTTTTTTCTTTTTTTTTTGTGGTACGCAGGCCTCTCACTGTTGTGGCCTCTCCCATTGCGGAGCACAGGCTCCAGACGTGCAGGCTCAGCGGCCATGGCTCACGGGCCCAGCCGCTCTGTGGCATGTGGGATCTTCCCGGACTGGGGCACGAACCCTCATCCCCGGCATTGGCAGGCAGACTCTCAACCACTGTGCCACCAGGGAAGCCCATGACTGGTATAATCTTAATCAAACTGACCAGTCATTCTCAATTTTGGCTGCACTCTAGAATTACCTGGGAAGCTTCAAAATTATTATTGCCTGGGCTCATCTCCCTGAGAATCTGATTTAATTGTTGGTGATGTGGTCTAGGTAGTTCCAATGTGCAACCCAAGGTTGGGAACCAGGATGACCTCAAATGGGGACCCTAAGGGACTTGTAAGGGTGGAGAAGTGCCTCAGTTTACTGCCTGGATAGCTGGATGCAGATTGAGAGCCAATGATGAACTTTATGACCCATCAGGTGCAACCGAGGCTTTGTGTAAATGTCCTGCCTTAGTAGGAGTGAGACACTGCCCATCTCAGGCTCTCCCGTGAACCCCGTCTGGAGAGGGCAAGGGGAGTCAGGGCTCTTCCAACAGTCTCCGACCCTAAAGTCATATTTCGGGAGTATGCATCTGGGGCTTTAGTGGGAGGCTCTGTCATGCCTCTCGTGTCTGAGGGAAAGCTTGTCCTCCTAAGTCCTGGCAGCGTGCTCATCCCATGGAGCACAGGGATAAGTGCTCATAAGGATAATTATGCTTAGGTACAATGAACTGGTCTTCCAGGAAGGATTCGAGAGAATCATCGACACTGTTAATATGACCTGCAGCACAGGGTCAGGACCAGGGTGAGGCAAGAGAGGCATTGCGCACAAAATTTAAGGAGGCAGTCCCTCCGGCTCAGAGGACAAGTGCTTCCTTAAAATTTGCATCCTTGGTGCTTTTCTAGTCTCACTTCATCCTTGCTCTGTGCTGCAACTCACAGATCACCTAGAATCGCCCACTGGACAGGCAGCTCACGTGAGTTTTTCTAATTTTAGATTGATTGGGTGAAGGGGATCTCACATAGGACGCCACCATTCATTTTTCTCTCTCCACTCCACATTGACACAGATGGCAGCCACTTTGGCCCCGTGGCCTCTCCCTCCCTGTACGGCATCTCAACTGCTCTGGAGGATTTACCTACATCTCTCGGCAGTAACAACTTGGTTGGGCCCCTCATGGTGGAATGTTGTGAGTGCCATATAGCCTTGATTTTAAGACAGGCCTGCTGTAAGATACATTTCAAATTGGAAGATAACCTGGCCTTCATTGTTAAGCAGCTATGGGACATGACTATTCCTTTGAGGCACCTCAAAGATTTTCAAGTGATCAGTTGCAAACATACTCTCCCTATTTGCTAAAACTCAAATCAGTTTCATATGATGTGGTTCCAAACAGAAACTTCATATTATTCTCTAGATTGACCTTCTTGTACTGTACTCAGTAACTGAGGCTATAAAAAAAAAATTGTCATTATTTCCAGTAGTGAATTTGAGAGTTTAATTAATAATAATAAAGTTTCTGTATTTGTATATATAACTATATATTTTTTTCTCTTAAATTAGAATTCAATATTATTTCTTCCCCACAGTGAAATCACTTTCAGCCCTTTCGTCATGGGTGATTCTGAAGTGTCTTTCAAGTAGAGTGCTTTAGAGGAGGGCGCTGGCTTTTATTGGTGTTATGGGGTGCCTAGCACTCTGCAATACTTAACACAAGTGAGATGATAACAGCTACTTTACTAATCCTGCAATAAAGGTGTTGCTTATCACTGATCACGCCATGCTTAATAATTCTAGTTTCAGTATTCAACGGCCAACAGCCAGAATGTATCCTGACCTGACTCTTTTTGTTTATATAAAGGGACACAAACTGGTGAATCCACACAAAAGGGTCCTGTTGGTGGCTGGCTCTTGGCTATTGTCTATTACCCTGAGACAAAGAAAATAGGCTGAGAGAATTGAGGGAGCATAAAACTTTGGAATCTGAGATGGAGATTGTGGGATGTTTTCCCTGGACTCCCCTTGGCACTGGATGGACCCCCATCTGCTTAGATCTAGATGACTCTGGATATTCCTGCCACTGGACATTTTTCACTCCACTTCTAGGGAAACAAGGACGCAGGGCATGCCTGATGTCACAGGGTGAATCAGCAGCTACTTGGAGATTCTGATTCCTAAGACTTGGCTCGGGCCTGGGAGGGTGGGGTATAGATATCCAGTAGCACTGAGCTTTAATTTTCTTTTGACATTAAACAAAGCTTTGGAAATCACTCTTCCTTCACCACCATTATTGATTTTCCACTATTGATAGATTTGGAAAAAAAAGACCACTTGCATGTAAATCAAGCAGACCATTTTCATTTATATTAGCAGAGGACTCATTGTCATTAATTATTTATCGTGTTTTGAGTTATCCTGAAAGGTGGGGTCTTTGGTTTTCATTTCTCAGCAGAAGTAAGTTTTGATGACTGGGGGTGCCAATTCCAAGTTAGGTGGGCTATTCTAACTCATCGATGACAAGGAAAGGACCTTCCACGCATACAGGGCAGGTACTCATGTGCTTATTGAACGAATATTTACATAAATTTTCTTTTGTGAAATTACCAGCATTTTGAGATTTCATTCACTGCTGTTATGGGAATCCCTTGGTTCATTTGCTAGCATTGTTGGTGAATTTTTACTACGGCAAATTTCAAGCATTCACGAAAGCAGAGAGAGCAGTATAACGAACACCCAGGTATGCGCCTCCACCCACCACAATGATCAATGTTTTGCCAATTTTGTCCCATCTTTCCCCAGCCTCTTGCTTTATTTATTTATTTATTTATTGCGGTACGCGGGCCTCTCACTGTTGTGGCTTCTGCCGTTGCGGAGCACAGGCTCCGAACACGCAGGCTCAGCGGCCATGGCTCATGGGCCCAGCCGCTCCGCGGCATGTGGGATCTTCCCGGACCGGGGCACGAACCCGTGTCCCCTGCATCGGCAGGCAGATTCTCAACCACTGCGCCACCAGGGAAGCCCCTCTTGCTTTATTTTTGATTTTTGTTTGCTGAAATACTTAAAAACAAATACTAGATATTACAGACTTTTCACCCCTAGATACTTCAGAGAACAGATAAGGACTTTTTTAAAGGCAGAATCATGGTACCCAGAATCACGATACCATTATCACACTTAATAAAATTCACACAATTATTTAATGCCATCTAATCCCAATCCATGATTTAAAAATGTCTAATTTTATTTGGTTTCTTGAATCAGAATACAATAAAATGCTGCTGCTTGATATTGATCTCTTCAATTTGATAAACATTCCTGAGTATGAATGATGGGCCAAGAGCGGGGCCATGAAGACCAATGTAATTTAGTCACTAGCCCGGAGGTGCTCCCAGTTTTGCAGAGAAGACAGGCCCCAAAATAATGACTCTAATATATATGCAGCCCAGGGAAGGCTAAAACTGAGTTGTGGATCATACACAGTGGGCACGTAGGGATGGTGATTTGGGAAGAAGTAAGGGTCACAGCAGGATATTTCAGATTCCAATAGCTAACATTTATGAAGCAATTGCTATGTGCCAGGGCCTATTTCAAATGTGTATCAGCACATTTAGTCCCCTCAACATTCCATATCATTATTATACCTATTTTACACACTGAAGTGTGGAGTGGTTAAATAATGTAATTACTGAAAGGTCCGTAGGAGTCTGACAGATAGCAAACTGGGGCAGAATATTTGGGCAGAGGAAATCCAGTACCCTGGTGTGAAAATTTACAAGAGCCATCCACAGTGGCTTATGTGTGTCTGATGTGTGTTGGGGCCAGTGATGGAATGGGGAACAGAACTGGAGAGGCGTGGCTGGCTGTAAGCATCGTCGGCTGACTGGAGGTTGGGAATGCTTTATAAATTAGGGAAAGCAGTCTGGACTCTTTTTCTGGGGGGAGAAATGGGATACCCCTGAAAGTTTTAAAGAAGACTGATAAAATAGGATTCGTATTTTGGAAAGAAAAACTTGCTGGCATCGTGAAGGATACAGTGGGATGGGGATTGCCTGAGGAATCTCTGGGGAAAAAACTAGCAGTGGGACAAGCCAGGAGAGAAAGATCTATTCCATGCTGATTTTTTCTAAAGATATTTAGGATGTTCTTTTCTCACTATAAAATGTAATACACACAACAAGGACCTACTGTATAGCACAGGGAACTAGACTCAATATCTTGTAATAACCTATAATGGAAAAAAATGTGAAAAAGAATATATATATATATATATATATATATATATATATAACTGAATCACTTTGCTGTACATTTAAAACTAACATAACATTGTAAATTAACTATACTTCAAGTTAAAAAAAGTCCTAAAAAAAGGTAATACACTCTCATTGTAGAAAATTTGGAAAATACATAAAGAAGAAGAAAAATTCCTATGATCCCAAAGCTCATATCTTCTCAAATTTTGATATATCTCCTAGTTTTTACACACACACACACACAATTTTCTTTTTCTAAAATTTTGATCATTATTATATATTGTTTTGAATCCTGTCTCTTTCACTTAATATTATAGCTTAATATTTTCAGAGTCACCAGGGGTTAAAAAGCATTATTTTGAATGAACATGTTATTTCATCAAACATTGATGACATCATTTATTAATTATCCTCCTATTTTTGGACATTCAGGTTATTTACAGGGTTTTTTTTTCTTTGTTTGCATTTTGGAGCGCAACCTTTGTTTGCATTTATATCAAATTTCTACCCCCAAGTCAGAATGGAGTCCTTGATCCTCCACTGCTTTGAGTAAAGTAATTACTCAAGTTTTCCACTGAAACCAAACTCTCATGCTCAAAAGCCACCAGCCAGTAGCCACAAGAAGAGGAGACATTGAACTTCAAGAAGCTGGTATGCAGTCCAGACTGGCAGCTCCAAACTCTGCCCACGCCAGTGTATTTTGGATCACAGGTCATCAGGTTGATAAGACTTTGAGCTGACTTTGTGGATCTGGTTAATACTCCTGTGTCACTGCTGCCCATAGGAACACATATTTTTCTGGATGGTCTTCACTTAACACAATAGTCACCCTTTCAACCTATTAACAGCTACTTCCATAATAGAAAGGAGTGAGAATAAAAAATCTCTGATTTTGAAAGTCTGAAAAGAAGGTGCACATTGCTCAGCTGCTGAAATTAGATGTTATTTTGCAAAAAACATTAGAAATACTCAAATGTTTACTCATATGCCATCGAGGACCTCGTTATAATAAAGTTCATCTCTTGTTCCCTAAATCATTTTCACTGTAACCTCAAATTGATCATTTGAATTCTTTCAAAGAATGCTATGGTTAGATTACTTGGGAATCTGGGTACAAAATGAAGTCTGTCCAGTGTTTATGTGTAATCTTATCAGACCATATCTAATTGAAAGATAGGAATTAGAGGTAATGGATCTAATCAATTATTTACCCTCCTCCAAAGTAATATGATAAACCAGCAGAACAGTGTGAAAATGCAGGGAATTTAGTCCGTGGTGCTCTGGATTAAAAAGAGAGAAGAAAAATAAAAAGAAAATGACAAAAACAATAGAAAGGAGTCATGTTTCCACGGAAATATTTCTTCAGTAGTCCATTTAGATGTACCAAAAATTTGCTGTTTAGATTCAATGTATTTTGACCACTGTTAAAGTCAGTGATTTGTTAATTTAATTGTTGACTTTGAGAAAGAACCATCATGTACCTCTCAGAGGCTATTCACACCTGAACAAGGTGTGAACACCACAAGAATCCACAGCCCTGAGCATCCAGGTGAGTCCCTGGGAGAGAGAAGCAAGGCAGCTTTCCTCAAGAGAGAACACCTTGATCCTTGAAAGCTCATTTCAGCAAAGGCGGCCTTATTCTCCTTGGAGATGCTAGGGGAAAGCCATATTTCCTCACCTCCCTCAAGAGAATGGAGGGAACTTTTCTTGCAGAGTCTGACAGGGTGTGGTTGGGGTCAGGGATCTGAATCTGAGGCTCCATGTTCCCTGTCCGATTTTAAGAAGCATCATTCTGAAATGTGTACCTTGGAGGTCTTTCTAAGACATCTCTGAAGTGATGCATTTATGATCACAGAACAGGCAATTATTGTCTGTTGTTTACTGAAAAGTAGAATTGCACCATGTTAAGGAATTATGTGTATGGAGGGTGAGAAAATGGAATGTTGGAAAAACAAAACAGTTCATTGAAAGGCCACCATTTGGCAGGATCTAAATGTGAATTCATCCAGTGAAGGATATAGATGTGAATTCATCTACATTATTGCAATGTACACATTCCTTTCTTTCTCTTGAGTTTCTCAGAAAAGAAATTTAAAAGGAACAAGGGTAGAGATCCAGGCAGTGTAGATGGGCTATGGGCTGGGGTAGATTTAAATTTCTACTATTTTAAGAATTCTTTATGCTAGAAAATATTGTCAAGAAGTAGACAATAGCGGTAGAGACAATAGGAAAATTATATAAAAGGGAGAAAAGAAGAAAAATAAAGAGTTCAATCCACTACCACACATGGTTGTCTAGAACACGCCAAAGCTTTTTGAACTTAACAAATTGTTTTCACACCTTGCATTTTTATTCATGGAAAATTATCGCAAATTGACAGGATGGCAAGTTGGTTGGGAAGACCTCATCGTGACAGGTGAGAATTCTTGCTAGCAATCGATGAGAAAGAAAATGCTTATTTTCAGAGTATTTTAGTTGGAAGCAGTCAAAACAAAGGCATCAAATCACTAGAAAATAATTAAGTGGAAAACCACATTAAAAAAGGGTTAGAAAATAGATTATTAACAGTTGAGTGATTAGAGGTTCTGTAGACACAGGATCTAAGCTGAACTTTTAAAAGGGAGAATTTGGATACCTTGAGAGGAAGAGGGGAGCTTTCTTACTATGGACAAGAGTGGCAGAGGGTGCAGATAATATGAGAAAAGGATGCAGAGCCAAAATGAGTGTGTGTGTGTGTGTGTGTGTGTGTGTGTCTTGCAACCGATAGTTTGACCCATTAAAGCACTTATTATGAAGCAGAGGGAGGGGCTTGTCTAAGGAGACCTGAATGCTAGGAAGGGAAATTGGTTAAAATACCACTGTAGATTTTTAAGTGTGCAAGTGGAAGTTAAGAGAAGACACTGGCAACGATGATCCTATAAACTTAACATTCTCCCTGCAGTGAGGGTTTCTATCTAGAATCGAAGTCATGTGCAGCTTGCTGTGGAGACTTCTTTAACGTAAATACCACGGCCACGTGACCATAAACCTTGGGACTGAAGCTCCTCCTCTATTATTGTCCTCAGGGGACCATATGCTTCTGCCACAGATCCATCCTCCAAGCCCCTGCCCCATGTTGCTCATTTCTGAATCCCATGTCACACAGGTGCATTTCATTTGGAGAATCTAAGACACAAGGAAGAACCTACGTCCCCAGTTACGAAGGAGTCTGTGATTGCAAATTTTCTGGGCTAATTGTGTAAAAAATGACCAGAGTGTAGAAAGATGGTATAGAAGCTGTTTACACTTGTTAACTTAATGAACGTCTGCTACTACATGTTTTTTGGGAGGAGGATTAGATATAAACGTCTTTTTATTTTCTGACATGACAGAATCCAATAATGTCACTTCTTGAGTTTACAGTGGAGAAGAAATGTCCTTTACCACCTTTTTTGTCTTTATGAAATTTCTAAATTCTTGACTCTGTGACAACCAAGCTAATGGAGTTTTGTTTGTGTTGAAGGGCCCCAACGGAAAAGCTTGCTCCACTTAAATTTCATCTAGCAGATATTTAGTGAGTACTTATTTATGTGTCAGGACCTATGTGAAGGGTTGATAGCCCTTCAACCTTCCTTAACTTCATACTCTGCACTCCCTGCTGCCAGCCAACTTTCCATATGTAGAGTAACAACCCCCAAATCTTATGAATTAAACCACCATCATGATTTCTTACTCACCATCATGGGATCCAGGCTCAAGGATGGCCCCTATTGGGACACTGTTGGTTTGAAGACAAAAGAAAAGAGCGATGGTAGAACCGTGCAATGGCTGTTGAAGCTTCTGCTCAGAAATAGTCCATATCATTTCTGCTCATGTTTCATTGGTCAGCACAGGTGTAATTGCTAAGCCTGATGTCAATGGCATGGGGATGTGTAAACCTCTGTCAGGGAGTGGTAGTCAAAAATTGAGAAGAATAATACAATTAGCCACACTCCGTCTCAGCTTGACTGTCTTCCTCTGGAGGACAGGTAGCTCTTTCTTCAGAGCTAACTCCCAGAATTAAACATGAATATTCCTTGTGTGGTCTGGCCAGTACAATACACAAAGGTACCATATAGCCTCTTCCCCAGTCCAAATATTAAACTTTTATGATGAAGCCTAACATTGGATTAGGTATTATTTGCTTGTTTTTAGCAGTCATATCACATTGTTACTACCCATCAAGCTTGCAGTCATCTGAAATCCTAGGTCTTTCTTATTCCCACATATTCATCCTCTATCCTATGTTGCCTCTCTTCTGTCCTTTGGCATTAGCTCCGATTTGGGCCATATAACAGGAATAAACTAGTGTTTTCACACATCATGTACCATTCTAGAGAGGAACTATTTCTCTGCTTGTGTGATTTCTTCAAAGACATTCTTCAGATTCCTTCTACCCACCCGTTATGGACTGAACTGTATCCCCGCAAATTCTTATGTCGATGTCCTAATTCCTAATATGACTGAATTTGGAGATGGGGCCTTTAAAGAGGTAATTTAAGTTAAATGAGGTCATAAGAGTGGGGCCCTAATCCAATAGGACTGCTGTCCTTATAAGAAGAGGCAGAGACACAGGGATGCATGTGCTCAGAGGAAAGGCCATGTGAGGACACAGTGAGAAGCTGGCATCTACAAGGCAGCAAGAGAGGGAGGCCTCAGCAGAAACCACTCCTGCCAGCACCTTGATCTTGAACTTCTAGCCTTCAGAAGTGTGAGAAATAAATTTCTGTTGTTTTAGCCACCTAGTCTGTGGTATTTTGTTATGGCAGCTCAGGAAGACTAATACCCCACCCTACCCACCCTGTACGGTTGAACACACGTGCACACAAATGCACACTCACACACACTGTGGAGAGAGAGAGAGAGAGAGAGAGAGCGCACCCAAACCATCTACCTTGTATCTCTGCCAACACTGTTACTCTATAGGGTGTTCCCTGTGAAATGTACCAATTAAAGAAATATACATATTGCAAAAATGGTCCTTAATTCATAAGTAGTAGGTGTGACATAAACATTTAAAAATCACCATGAATAATAACTACAGCTAAAAGGCAAGGGGAGAAAGCTTCAGAAGAAGGGAAGAGCTAAAATTAACTTGAAGGAAGAATGGATCTCTCATTAAGCAACAGAAGGCTGAGTCCCCCTTGATGTCCTTCCAGGCCCTCACCTGAGTTACCCATCACCAAAGTGATGGCTTCCTCTCTTGAATGCCTGTTCAGTGCTCTGCTTCCTCTCATCAGCTCACTGTGCCCCGGGCTCATCCTCAGCCAGGTTGGTCCATACCCCATCTGAAGAACTCTCACGGCACTCAAGCGAGGCCAGGGAGGCCATGGTATATAGTCATGTGGACATTTGAAATATCCTGGAGTATTCTTCAAGGTTCCTGAGGGATTTCAAAACACACTTACTCAAGAAACCTCACTCCAAACCTTGAAGATGTGTTGCTATACACACGGGAATCAGTGCATCCCATACATTATGACTTGAAATTGTGCTTTTTTTTTTTTTTTGCGGTACGTGGGCCTCTCACTGCTGTGGCCTCTCCCGTTGCGGAGCACAGGCTCCGGACACGCAGGCTCAGCGGCCATGGCTCACGGGCCCAGCCGCTCCGCGGCATGTGGGATCTTCCCGGACCGGGGCACGAACCCGTGTCCCCTGCATTGGCAGGTGGACTCTCAACCACTGCGCCACCAGGGAAGCCCGAAATTGTGCTTTTTTAGTGCTGTCTACTCTTGTCAACACTTCTGGATATTAAAGCATACAGCATTCTGGGCCTAAGAAGAGTGCTATTTCCAGTTTGGACATCAGCTACTAGCTGTTTTTTTTTTGCAAGCCTACCATTGTCTTGCCAAATTATAAATGGAAACGTTTAAGTTATTTCGGCTCTTTAAGCCACATTGTGTATCAAATCAAATCAAATCAATAAACCCCACCACCTGTAAGCTACTCACAAGTGTGGTTTAGGATGCAGAGAAATTTAAATCATAGCCCTTGGCTTCAAAGAATTGATGGCCTGGCCTCAAACTAAGGGCTTTTTAGTTTAGATTTTTCTAATCTCAAGAAAATGAGAGATCAAAATAAAAATATTTCAGGAAAAAAAAAAAAGAAAATGGTCATCACTAGTCATGGAGGTTGGTGGTGGTGACAGATGTAGTAGCAGTGTCAGAGCAGGCTTGGAGTAAAGAAGGCCCTGGAGTCATCGTGTGAGTTAGGCCCTGTTTCCCACTCACACCGGGTCTCAGGCTTTCAGCCTCGGTTGCCCTGCTGAATATGGAAGTAGTAATAAGAACCCATCTACCAATCAGTGCGCAGTGGAGGGTAATAAGGTAATGCATGTAAGGTACTTCACAAGTGCTTGTTACGTAGTAACCTCTCAATAAATTCTAGGACAGTTTATTTGCTTCTTACTTTTGAATTTAAAATACATGTCCGCATAAGTGCAAGTTTCAGAATAAATCACACATTTTTCTTTATCTATATGTGAGTTATATATATATATATATTTTTTTTTTGGTACGCGGGCCTCTCACCGTTGTGGCCTCTCCCGTTGCGGAGCAACGGCCTTGTGGACGCGCAGGCTCAGCGGCCATGGCTCATGGGCCCAGCCGCTCCGCGGCATGTGGGATCTTCCCGGACCGGGGCACGAACCCATGTCCCCTGCATCGGCAGGCGGACTCTCAACCACTGCGCCACCAGGGAAGCCCGTGAGTTATATTTTTAATTTGCGTGGGGACCTCAAGTATATTGGTGGTGGGAAGAGAGTTTTTTCACTCCTAACGCAGGATTTTGCTATTCTCCCCATTCACTACTTTTTTTTTTTTTTTCAGTACGCGGGCCTCTCACTGTTGTGGCCTCTCCCGTTGCGGAGCATAAGCTTCGGACGCACAGGCTCAGCGACCATGGCTCACGGGCCCAGCCGCTCCGCGGCATGTGGGATCTTCCCGGACCGGGGAACGAACCTGTGTCCCCTGCATCGGCAGGCGGACTCTCAACCACTGCGCCACCAGGGAAGCCCTACTTTTTTTTTTTTAAACATTAGGAATGACTAGGGGGAAGCCAAGGACCACCCGACCTTACACCGCCTCCAAACCTCCCACCCTCCCCGGGAGGCTGAGGCCAAGGGCTACACATTGTTCCGCACCTGACTGCCACACTTTTCCTCTCTTTAAGTTCGGAACCTCACAATTCTTTAAAATCTCTAAATATCTTCAGTTTCTCTCTTCATGGGAGCAGTGGCACACCCCGTTGTGTGCTCTGAACTTGGGGTTGGGGCCATGGGTTAAGAACAAGGCTGTCTATGAGAATTTGCCATTTGTAAGTCAGAATTTTATGAGTTGTATCTCTCTGTGTATGAATGGTAGGTTAAAACATATCTAAATTTCTACACCGGCTTCGCAGTGGTTGAATTGTCACTTTATTTGTGGACGTGTGAGAGAATTTTTCTTTTGTGCCTGGGCACAGTAATTCTAAACAAATGTCTAAGTGTCAGTTATTTTTCTCTCTGTATTTTAAAAACAAGATCACAGAATGACACCCATATTCATTCCAAGTCTCTTTTTTTGTGTGTATATTTTTCTCTTTTTATAACCTAGAACATTTTCTTCTGCATTTCATCACTTTTTATAGCCAAGAAGTAATTCCTTTCAATTGATTAAACTGCAAGGCTGAAATCATAGTGATATTACCACAGATATCATTACATACAACTGAATAACCACAACAAAACCTTTTTAACTGCATTTTTTGTTGTTGTTGTTCTTTATTCACAGAGGAAATAAATTCCAAGTACCTCATTTTGAAAGGTGAGGTTGGCTAGCCTTAGGGTTAAAACTCATGATAGATATTAAATTTGCTAGAAAGCCAAGCAACTGACTGTGTACTTAAGTGGTAAATTAACGTGTTCTTTTTTCTTTTTTCTAACTTCTTTATTGGAGTATAATTGCTTTACAATGGTGTGTTAGTTTCTGCTTTATAACAAAGTGAATCAGCTATACCTACACATATATCCCCATATCCCCTCCCTCTTGTGTCTCCCTCCCACCCTCCCTATCCCACCCCTCTAGGTGGACACAAAGCACTGAGCTGATCTCCGTGAGCTGTGCGGCTGCTTCCCACTAGCTATCTATTTTACATTTGGTGGTGTATATATGTCTATGCCACTCTCTCACTTTAACCCAGCTTACCCTTCCCCCTCCCCGTGTCCTCAAGTCCATTCTCTACATCTGTGTCTTTACTCCTGTCCTGGCCCTAGGTTCTTCAGAACGATTTTTTTTTTTTTTTTAGATTCCTTATATATGTGTTAGCATATGGTATTCGTTTTTCTCTTTTTGACTTCACTCTGTATGACACTCTAGGTCCATCCACCTCACTACAAATAACTGAATTTTAACATGCTCTTTATATAAAGATAGATTCACACAATCTTGCCTTTAATATCAACTCCATACTATATTTGTGTGTATGTGTGTGGTGTCTTAGGCTCTAATGAAACCATCAAAAAGGACAAAAGTTTCACAACTTTCATAAAAGATAAATGTACAGAGAATTGTACGTGTCGTGTTAATGACGTTCCTCGATAAACATTGCTTCTTAGGTAGTTTCATTAACAGTAAAGCAATAGTTGCTTCACAGAGGCATTTATTTTACTTTAACATTTTGTGGCTACAGTGTACCAGGACTCAGAAAAAAAAGGAAGCAGCTAAATTACAGAAACTAATAACTTTTTCAGTTTAAATTTATTTAAAGTCTTTCAAGAGCTAATGATTTTTCTAGATCTACTCTGTGTTCAATTCTGCCAGACAAGAAATCCTATCATTCTGAATTCAACAATATTCTTTCCCAAGAGGTTTTTTTTTTTTTTTTTCCACAGAGAGTTTTTCCCTTCTATTTGTCCCTTTGCTGTTTATAATGGGTAAACTACAATCCAGGGTCCTCCTAATGGCCAAACATGGTTGAGCAATGGTAAACAGGACTCATGACAAATAAGAGTGCTGGAGAAATGTGAGCTTTTAATGCACAAATGAGGCGCTGTACAGGGAAAATGAACAGGGGCTTCTTGTCAGAGGGAAGAACTGTTATTGATAAGTGGGAGGAGGTCAGTGGTAGTGATTTGAACACATATCAGATAACTCGCCTGCCTCGTGAATCATCTTCAGCCACGCCCACATCACTAGCTGCCTTCTCTTTCCCTCTCTATCCCTTTTTCAAGGTTGCATAAAGGGTCAGGATTGCATCCAGCCAGGCACTGAGTCAGCTTCTATGTTGGTAGAAGGGAAGCAACTCATCTCTGGGGATGACCCTGAATTTTGTGAGATTATGTTTCTCTCTTCCTTATTCGCACCCAATGAAATGAGCACTCCGAATAAAAAATTGAGTTTACTGTAAAAATGGAAAAATTTTGTTTCATGTACATCTGGGTTTGGGCCTGAGGGTCATAGCGGCTACAACTGTGCGTCAGCACTTGATCGTAACCGGTTGCTGGGGGCAACCAGTTCCCACCAGGTAGAGTGGATACATTTTGTATTTGGGAGGCAGATGTAGATGTAGAAAGGGGAGAGGTGGGCCAGCGGGTTGTTCCCTCGGGCCTTGAATATGTACAGAGACTTGGTTACCTTTAAAATATTGGGACTTTGCTCTAAAGATTGATTGATCTATTAAGGCTTTGTGGGGAACATGTGCTTCTAGTTCCTTGTTTTTGGTCTTATTTCAAATCTCCTAAAGAGACTACTTGTAGCCTAATCCTCAACCTGATCATGTGTATAGATTATATGAAGTTTTGTGGGTGGTTCCAAGAAACTCCACCAACTGGAGTAAATGCAATTGCACACAGACTTTGGAGCCGTGCTGGCCTTCGTAGAACAATATGGATCTGGGAGAAACCAGATCAGGGACAGATGCCTAGGACAGAGGACTGCACGAGGACAGCCTGAGGCCTGTTCTTACCCAGTGTGTGTTCAACTTCTCAATTTCAGC
The DNA here is from genome assembly GCF_000442215.2 of Lipotes vexillifer. Lineage (NCBI taxonomy): Eukaryota > Metazoa > Chordata > Mammalia > Artiodactyla > Lipotidae > Lipotes > Lipotes vexillifer. The sequence goes on along the minus strand of NW_006795832.1, from coordinate 1,162,899 downwards.
TAGAACCAAACTGGTCTTCAGGGGACTAGATCTTCCCCCGAGGGCATTCCTTAATTGCACTTAAACAATTATCATGTAACTTACTGAGTCCATGCCAGATTCTGTTCCAGGCCACATTCTTGATGACTTGAGAGTGAATCTGTCTATTCTTTGTGTGTCCTCTTATAAAAACTACCCTCCCCACCCTATGCTTTGCAAATAGCTCTTTTTGCTTGGCAAATCCCTGAAAGTCTACAGATATTTCCTCCTAGGGATGGAAACTCTGATCTCTCCTTGGGCACTTTAAAAGCACTACTCATCCAGTGTATAATAAGTTTTCTTACTCCTTGGTCACCCATTGATCCTCTTAAAATAACCTGTTTCTTTGTTACCTTCTGTTATAGAGTTGTTATAGGCAGGTAGAGAATAGGCCCTACTATTTGCCATGTGCTGCCTGCATGAACGGGTTTGTCTTTGGATTCAAGGTCGGAGTGTGCCTTGTCAAAGAATGCTACAATGGCATTAGTGACCTGAACAGAAGGTATTTAGTAGCTGGAGAGGGATTGGGTATCGAGCATTGGGAAGAGGCCTGAAGGTAGGACTAATAGACTTGAAGCTTCCTTCCAGAAATTGCCAGTGGAAAAATATGTGTTTCCCAATAAGCACTATTGATAAGGCAAGGAAATAAAGAGAAACCAAGAGAAGAATGCAAATCAGAAGGTATACTTTTGGTTCTATTGACATCAAACTTATTTTTCTTCCCACTGCCACCACAAGGGACATCTGGCAATGTCTGGAGACATTTTTGGTGGTCACAAGTGGGTGGGGGGATTCTACTGCATCTAGTGAGCAGGGACCAAGGATGTTGTTCAACATCCTGCAACTCATAGGACAGTTCCCCACACTCAAGAATTATTCAGCACAAAATTTAAATATGCTGCTGTCAAGAAACTGCTGTCCAACGTTAATTCCAAATATGTTTCAAGATCAAGTGGGTGCTCAGAACACAATCTCTCTTATCAGATTGTGTTTTAGACACCTGCTACCCATCAGACATAAAGAAAAGTGATTCATAGTTAAAATATAAATGTAAAAAATGACATAGTTAAAATACAAGAGGACAAACCTGCTTCTCTTTTTCAAGGAACTGATTTATAAAGAAAGGGTGCTGCTTAAAATTTTGTTGTTGTTATTGTTTCCAGGAAAGTCTTGCTTTTCTGTTTGTCAATGAATGTGAAGTCTTTATAGGATTTTCACACACTGTAAACACGAATAGTGAGCAAACTCTTAAAAACCAATATTTTAGACTGGAGATTGATTACGTCACTCAGATGCACCCAGGGATTTTTTTTTTTTTTTTATTCCAGATCTTGTGAAGAACAAAAATGCTTATTGTAGATGAGAATGTACACTGTATTCGAATGCTCCACAGAATTTCAGCTTTGAGAAGAAAAGTGATCAGTCATTATGAGAAAGATTACAGCTTGTTCCTAGCATATCTAAAACCTGAGTCATTAAAGTTTAAAAGTTTCACAAAGGCCTTCTACTTTAACCACCTAAAAATGGTCATGGGATGCCCTTGGGAACGGGAGATGATGCAGTGTTTACTGTGGCATTTTGGCCAGATGCAGTGGTTCCCCTTTTCATGGGACCCCTCCATCTTGCATGTTGGGAGAGGATCATGATGTTATAAGACTCTTAAGTCAACAAGAGCATGACTTTGCTCTGTGGTGTTTCATTAAGCAGTTGGATTGATAATGAGAAACATTTTCAAAGACAGAATCTTAATATAGACTTTTTAAACACTTATGAATTCGCATCAGTAGAACTAATAAGTTTGCTGTCGCTAGGCTAGTGCCTATTAAGTGAAACTAATTTCACTTAATCTTAATTAATTTTCAACTTCTACTTTGTCTCCTCAGTTCCTGCTTTATTCTCTTAATTACAGCTTATGCTTAGCTTTGCTGATACTAGAAATCAAAATGAAATGAAGAAAGAAAGCCAAGTCGAAATCTGCTTAGGTGGCCAGGTCCAAATGACCAAACTGGTACTTGAATGTGGAGATGGAAGTTCCTGTGTGTGTGTGTGTGTGTGTGTGTGTGTGTGTGTGTGTGTATGTTTACCTCAAGGTTCAATTTCCACAGAAATTAGCTCCTTCTCCCAAATGTATCTGTTTCTACCTGAAATGGTTGGGGCTTTTTCTATCTAGAAATGTCTTACTGAAATATCCTGAATTATACTATTGTTAGTACTTAGAAGTTGTATAAAATTACTCTAATCAAGCTATAAATTATAGCAACTATTCTCTATAGCAACTGAACTACTTTAATATATACAAAACTGAAGAATCCTAGAGTCTTTTCTGAAGGGAATTGTAGACTGTCATATCCAGTCACATAATTGAACATTCAGGGTCAGTCAACAGTCAATACTTCATTTAATCAGATTTCTAAGGACTTGGTCTTGCTTCCTAAATTAATTTTTTCTTTTATAATATTGGGTTGAAAAAGTTTTAATCTTAATTTCTGTTTTCTTTTTTTAACTTTTCTTGGAGATTGAAAAAACCTGCTTTTCTCTCAAATTTTCTGCTGAAGAGTCATTGCGTCATCCTGGGCCAGGGTGGAAAGCTCTTCCCAGGGCCCCTCTGACCCTTTGAACACAGTCATACCCAGCTCTTCCTGACTGTTGAAGAAGCCACACGTCATTCATTGTCAGCTCCACGTGCTACTACAGGTGTCTGAGCTTTTAATCATTCCCCATGACACTGTCAGAAAAGGAATGTTGGTATCTCATGGCTCTGGCCAAGTTCACCATGTGTATTGCCATGTTCACCTTGTCACCAATCATAATGAAATGAGGGCAGAGGAAAAACTCCTTGCTCAGCATCCACTTCAGAACTTCCAGTTTAAAAATAACATCTGGTTATTTGTCTCTCTAACTCTTCTACAGAAAAAGGTAGAAAGTTATACTGTGATCCAAACCTAAAACAAGACCATGTACCTATTGCCAAAAGCTAGAGCAATCGCAACTAACTCTTGCTGGCTGGTGGAATGAGTCTGAACAATACCATCAGCACTGCTGAAAGCTGGCAAGAGACCCTTTTAACCATTTCCCACCATCTGCTACCAACACAGAACTAAAGTATCAATCAGAAAACACAACGGCTGCCCTTGTGTCAGAACTAAAGTATCAATCAGAAAACACAACGGCTGCCCTTGTGTCAGAACTAAAGTATCAATCAGAAAACACAACGGCTGCCCTTGTGTCAGAACTAAAGTATCAATCAGAAAACACAACGGCTGCCCTTGTGTCACAAGGGTACCCTGATCCTTCTGCTGCTCTTTCTACTCCCAGACTGAAACTCCTAGAAAGCACCTGGATATAAGGGAAAAGGGAGGTCAGGCAGGGGAGAGAAGGGAGAAGAGGATGACAGTAGATGAAGGTAGAAATAAGAGGAATCCTGGTTGCATTGTATACATGATCCATTTGTTCAAAGCCAGAGAGCCAAACAATGGGGTTGAGAAGATCCCACCTCATTCAAGAGGGTTATGCATGTTACTAAGGGGAATTAGGCTAGGAGCTGCAGGCACATCCATCTGCCATCCACAGGCAGATCTGAAAAAAGAAATTTGACCAGGCCCAACTGGACAAAGAAGAGAGCCAAAGTTAATACCTATATCCTGTCTTTTGGACTCTGGATCTGGACAGATCTCTTATTTAAACAGGAAGAAACAATCATACATAAAAACAAGGGAAGAAAAGTAGAATATCATTCAGAAGACACAAGGAAAGAGTAGACCCCTGAAAAAGATTTTCTATAGGAGTAAGAAAAAAGTGTAGAAAACTGGCATCACTATGAGATAAAAAAAAAAAAGACAGGGGCACCATAAAACAGGAACAGGAATCCATATTAGATGAAATAGTAGTTGGGTAAATTAGAAATATCTTGTAAAAAAATAAAGATGCACTAACTGTATTAAAGCAGTTAAGAGCAGAAGTGGTGTTATAAACAGCCAAATATCAATACATGTTATACACAATAATTATAACAACAACAGCAATAATAAAAACTAGAAAGTTCTACCAGCATATAGAGGATAAAAACAAACGTTGAAAGCAATGAGAACAAATGGTATGTATGGAGGACAGAGGATGGAGAGCCTCAGAATTATAGGTGTTCCAGGAGAAAAATAAATAACAAGTAGAACAGAAGCAATTATTCAAAGATATAATTAAATAAAAGTTTTCCAAGTTGAAAAAAAGAAGGAATGAGCAGATCAAAAGGACTCACTGTGTTCAAAGTGAATTAAATGAAAAGAGAACTTTGTAGGGTTTGAATTACAGGGATGGAGAAAAAGAGAGTCTAAGCATTCATGCAGAAAAAATAGGTGAAAAACAAAAGAACAAAGCTAAGCTGGCCTTAGACTGACTTTTCCCCTGGACACAGTGGAGCCATGTCTACAGAGTTTTGAAGGAAAAAATTGTTACATGAGCATTTTATAGTTCGTCAAGCTTTAAAAATATCTAATATAAAATAAGACATTTACTGGTACACTAAAAATATGCCAACCATCTAATTTTTCTGAAAACAATTTACCCTGCAGAGTCATATTTGAATACATGAAATTCAAGAAGAGTAAAACCAAGGTACAGCGTGACTGCTCAATACACAGTGGTGCAAGGGATGGGCAGGAACACAGTATACTTCCCAAGCCCTGAGACAAACTGTCATTCCAGCAAATGTGCTTAAACTGGCCACGTTAAGGAACCCACAAGAATCTGAAGGAATTGCTGCCTCTTTCTACACTGTCATCTGGATGAAGCCTAAAAGCCTAAAACACTTTCATTATAAATTGTTGCTTGTCATTAAGGGAACATCTTTTTAACTAGCCACAAGTTCATCTGACAAAGTTTGTTGGATTTTTTAGATGAAATCTACCACCAGTCTCAGAAATCTATATATTGATGATGATAAGAACTATTAAACAACTCTTTTATTATCAAAAGGAGTCAGCATGGCAGAGTGATGAAGTATGTGAGTTCTACGGGAAGATGTCTGGATTTTACCCCTTATCCCATCGCTTACTCCTCACATCTTCTTGGGAAACTCACTTAATCTCTAGGGGCCTCAGTTTTCTCACCTGTACAATGGAAATATTGTAGACTTTCCTGCATGGAATATTTGTAAGGCTTAAGTAAGTCAACACATTTAAGGTACTTAGTGCCTGGTACACCTGCTGCTAAAAGGAGTTAGGAATGTACACTACGGGTAACATGGTGAAACATGTTTTATATATGTGTGTGTGTGTGTGTGTATATCTATATCTATATCATTTCAAACAGGAAATACTTACCAGTACGTTTGTATTTTCTTTACACAGTGATGATTTCTTTGTTTCTGTGTCTCTAGTTTACAAGATTGTACTTAATGAGCTTGCATTACTAGTTGAGCAAAGTATAAGTGTAAAGAAAAATGGTCACTTAAAAATAAATTATATCTATTTATTATAATTCCACATTTCTTATAGCAATAATTGGCTGTACAGTTGAAGGTATTAGTTCTAATCCTCCTACATTTCTACTACCTGGACTCGAATTTTTCTTAGAATGGAGAGTGATGACAATATTTCCTTTTAAGGGTTCGTGGAAGGAGACATTGTTTTAACCCCCATCCTGGTTACTCTGATGATTCAAGGGCTTTGTTTGGTTTTCCTTCATAAAAGATTTTGTCCTAAAAAAGTGAGTAGGAAGAGAGAAGAGCCGAGGATGTTTGGGGCAAAATAATTACTGAGATCTGTCCCGTTTTTGTCATGTTTATCTCCTCCGTCGATCTGTCCCCAGCTACAGCAGCAAAGGAATAAATTTGTTCCAATTGCTTTTGTGGTGAAGCATTTCTCCATGTGTTCATGTGGAACATGACTGTGGAATCAGCAACCAGCTTCTACGTTAACCCTAGAGGGAGAATTAGACCGATTTAGATATTTACTAGATGGCTAACGTTTTGAAGTGATGGGGGAATGTTATTTAACTGGTTTAGATTTTCTCATTTTTAATTTTTACTCTTCAGCCTGTCCCTAGCTCTTTTTGTGCTTTATTCCATGATATAGAATGTGTCACAGCTCTTTCCAAAAACCATTCTTAACGTCTGTGCTATAATGCCACATCTCATTCTAACAAAACCTCTATGGTTTTAGTGGCTGAGTTCTAGACCATGTATTCCATGTCAATAATTGAACATTTCACTTTTCAAGAAAACCAGGCATGTAACCATGGTTTGTAAGTATCTCATAAAGCATATTTTGAGATGTTTTTTTAACCAAGCTTTTTTGCACATTATCTCATTTCTCCTGAATATTATTTTCTGTTCGATGACACCATCAGTGTACTGCTTACTTTGAAATTGATCTCTCTAGCTGTTTTAAATTTTTCTAAATTTGTTTTTTTTGTTGTTGTTTATGTGCATTCGTTAAGTCTCTCTACTTCAGGATTTTAATTTAGTGTCTTACTAGATGTGCCATTGTTACTAGCATCATTTTCATATCAATTTTTATTAAAGTCAACCTCCTAGGTATAGGATTGTTGTAAAAGCAACCCCGCATGGCAACCGTCTGGAGCTCTGGTTTCCAATAATGATGAACTAAAATTATCGAGAACGCTTTCTGTTGCCACACACTGAGTTAAGTGCTTTTTATGTAGATTGTCTTAACAAATCCTCCCAATAGCAATAAGAACCACGCACTATTTTAAATCACTATTTTACAAATACGACAATTGTGGTTTAAAGAGGTTAAATAGTTGCACAAGTTTTTACAGAAATGACAGGAGTCTTAGGTCCCGTTATTTCCAAAGCCCTGTTCTCTTAACTTGTACCCTAAATTGCCTCTAAATTCACAACTCCTGTGCATTTCTGCTTGGCTTCAGTGGAATAATGCTGTACCTAAGAGACCAATGGGAGTTTGTCTTGAACTCACAAGGATGTTTTTTCTTTACGGTTTCCAAGAAGAGTGATAAAAACCAGGAAAAAGAATGTTTCCTAGAATCATCAAGTATCAGGAGGTTCCAGGAAGCTGGTCTCTGACCAGCATTAGTAATCTGTTAACAATTAGGCAGCAACAGGATTAAACGAGTTTTTAACTATACAGAAGTATTTAAAAAATTAGGAGTTTAATGGGACTGGGGCACCTCTGAGTTTTTGCAAGGAAGATTTGCGAGTCTTACCTTTTGTTTTTGTTTGGGCATTAGATGTGTTGTAATGGAAAAGAAAAGGGAAAACATTTCAACTGCCACTGGCTCATGTTCAGAAATCATGCGTCTTCTGCTTATCAGTGGCTGTTAAAAAAAAACATGTTTTGCTCTTTATGGCACATGTCATAAAGCATCAAACACACTGAAATGCCTTAGCATGTCTTCTGAGTTAAAAAAAAAAGGCAGCCTTACCTTGTCTGAAAAGTGTTTACATCACAGATGATTTTGCTTTTGAGGTTCCAGACAGGTGACTACCTGCCAGAACAGACCTAACTCATCCCAATCCTTGTTTGCAGCAAACGGTGGGAGGGATGTTTGGTAGGAGAGAAATGCTGATGGAGTTGGACCAGAGCCCCACTGGGGAGCAGAAATCCTTTCCACACCCTGTACTTTGATGGACCTCTTCTTGCTTTGCTGCCTGTGTACAAGAAAGCAGTTTTTCTAAATAGCTATGTTTAGATTAGAACTTGGTCTAACAGAGGTTCTAACACGTTGTACTGATTAAACCAAATTGAGATTAAAACAGACAGACAGCAATACAAACAAACAGGCATCCTCCTCTGAAACGTCTCATTTTTTTTTTTTTGCGGTACGCGGGCCTCTCACTGTTGTGGCCTCTCCCGTTGCGGAGCACAGGCTCCGGACGCGCAGGCTCAGTGGCCACGGCTCACGGGCCCAGCCGCTCCGCGGCATGTGAGATCCTCCCGGACCGGGTCACGAACCTGTGTCCCCTGCATCGGCAGGCGGACTCTCAACCACTGTACCACCGGGGAAGCCCTGAAACACCCCATTTCTTAGTGTGGAAAAACAAAATCTCTGTATGAATTTTGGAAAAGTTTGCTCTAACCCCGAATAGAACGAAGAGCCTTTAGGAAACAGAGATTTGTTAGCTATTTCGTGGGGATAAATGAAAAGCAGGAATTAAAAAATACATGGATTTGCTTTGGCGGTGAGACCATGAGCTGAGACCAAGTGCCTTGCTCTGGGGAGTGGAGCAGTGACCCTGAGTCATTTGGGGGTCACTGCAATTGAGAATCAAGAAACCTTGCCTGGGGATGTGTTGCCACACCGAATCCCTCCAGCCAGTTTGCCAGATGCTGACTCAACTGGAGGAGAGAGGATTATGCCCAAGGAATGGATGAATCTTCTCACTGATACTCAGACATGGATGCTATTTTATGGTTCCTTTTACAAAGGCACATGATCGGTTTTAAGGAAGGAAAGTGGAGAGCAGGGACAAGTGGAAGCTGTCATGGTGATCTTTCTCCTTTAATCTTTTAACTGCATTTACCTTATTTTCTATAGAAGATGCATTTCCTCAAAAGCAGCGTGCTGTTGGGTTTCTTGAAATTTTAATATTTTTGATAAATGTATCATGCTTAAAGTGTTTAGAAAGGAGTCCTTTAAAAAAGTAAATGGCATCTTCTAATTTAATTATTTAACAAGTAGTAGGTCTCTGCATTGAGTTTCTTAATACTTGGTGCCCTTGTATGATACAAGGCCAAAATAAACATGACAGAGATGGTGAAATGGCTGGTTAATCTATATAATTGTAACTTGCTGGATAATAAAAACAGAAATTGACTTTTGACATCACCAATTCCAGGTGTGTTGTATTAAAATAGGAAAGCTTTAAAATTTCTCCTGGTGCTGTGTTCACGAGTCTCCAAGATGTTTGGTTCTGCTGTTTACTTGTTCTGATTCACAGTAGAATACTGCCCGTTTTAAGTGGATCCAGGACGTTCAGTCCGGAATTTGGAATGCAGGCCGTAAGGGAGGTGTGTTTAGGATAATTTCTAAGTTTAAAACAAAGGATTAGTATCCTAAATAAAGATCCCCTTTTGCAATATCTCTCGATTGTGTGCTTAATTGTAGTTGCTTAGTAAGTGCCCTCGTGATTCTTCTCTAACGTAATAAAGGCACTAGTATTTGATGCTGTGATAAACATGACCCGGTGGGTGGCTCTGGGGAGAGGGCGCCGGGGCAGGAATGGATAGAGTTTTGGCCTTTCATCACAGAAGCTAAAGCACGGCTGTTAACTGCCAGTCGTCATAGACCTTTGGACAATCTGACCTTTGACACTGCTTAGGAAATGTCTTCACCTGCCTCCCTCTGGCTGTGCTTAATTCCCTGCTCCATCTAGACTTGGACACAACCTCTAGCTCTCTTTCTAGCCCTGGTCCCTTGACTGTCAGCTTACTCACAGTAAATCCAGTTGAACTTTAGAGCTAAGACTCCCATCTTGTTTTCTCTCTACTCTCATCTTCTTTCAACATAGGGGCTCATTAGATCAAAGCTCTTACCTGTGCCTTGATCTCACCCTGCCCGTTCCCTTTCGGAGTTCTCCCTCAAATTCAGCTTGTCCTCCAAGGACAAGTCTTTACACATACCTGGGGAACCCTATGACATGACACACACACCCAGGTGTGCCCCCCCCCCCCTGTCCTCCAAGGACAAGTCTTTACACATACCTGGGGAACCCTATGACATGACACACACCCCCAGGTGCCCCCCCCCCCCCCACACACACACACTCTTCCTTTGAATGCCCCTCCTCCAGGTTTCTGAACCCTCCAGTCTTGTCTGGGAGGACAGCTGGACTGGCTTAACCAAGAACTGGCCTTGGGTCTGGACAAGAGACTTGCCTAGAAGCCCTCACCCAAGATGAAGGGAGTTGTGAGTATTGGTAGATCCGTGCAGGAGAACTGTGGCCTGAATTCCAGGAGAAGAGTTAGTGGAAGCATCGATCCAGGAGGCACCAGCAGCAGCAGCAGAAGAGAACCAGGCAGCTGAAACAAAGCAGTATTCAGGGAGGAGGGAGGGACTGCTGAAGCAGACAGGTCTTAGTTTTGTTTTATGGGCTCCAGAAATGCGGCATGTGTGAGTGGGTCAATGAACATAGATCCTGGCTAGCGCTCTATTCCTACGGTTCCCTTGATCATCAAGTTTCACGAGCAGATTGACTATGGCTTTCACTACTCTTTATAATGCCCACTCTCTCCTTACTGTGAGAAGGAAATCCCCTCTCAATGTTGAAAGCCAGAGGGGAGGCTGGTTGTTATTCCCTGTATTCATGTCCTAGGGATGTAATAAGATAACACAGACTGGGTGGCTTAAACAACAGATATTTATTTTCTCACCGTTTTGGAGCCTGGAAGTCCAAGATCAAGGTACTAGCAGGGTTGCTTTCCCCTCTGGCCTCTCTCCTTGGCTTGTAGATGGCTGCCTTCTTGCTGTGTCCTCACATGGTCTTTCCTCTGTACTTGTCTGTGTCCAAATTTCCTATTCATATGAGAACACCAGTTGGATCAGGTTATGGCCCACCCTAATGGCCTCATTTAACTTCGTCACTTCTTTAACGTCCCTGTCTCCAAAGACGCATCCTGAGGCACTGGCAGGGTTAGAGCTTTAACGTATGAATTTTGAGGGGGCACATTTCAACCAATCGTGCTCCCCGTTTTCCAAAACCACACAGGCCAGCCTAACTCCCAGCTACCTGCTGGATGAAATGCCAATGCCTGTCAGCCCCATGTCGCACACTGATGCTCCCCTGAAAGCTTTCGGGCCTCTCCACCAAGTTGGAGATACTCTGCTCTTAAGCCAGTTCTGGTTTAAGGCCAGATTTTGTTTGACTCGCTCTGTGAAAAGTTTAATTAGTGGCCAAGATGAAAGAGCAGATCTTGATATTTCCCACAAATATCTCAATTTCTAACCTCTCTTCCAAAGCTGGAAGACCTCTGAGCACTGGGCTTGCTTTTCCTCATGATGGCACTCAGGCCATCATGTGTGGTGCTCCCTTCAGACAGGCCACCAAAACCCCCCAGTCCTTTCAGCTCACTTCTCTCCTGTCATTGACCAGCCTGGCTCCTGAAGACATTTGGATTTTTGACTCCTAAATTATTGATCTACCCACTACCACATCCCCTGCCAGTGCTGCCCCTATGCTTTCCTTTCCTTTTATAGTTTCTCCTTCCTTTTCTTTAGAGCTTTCTATATGAAGGTTCTCCACGGGTGGCAATTTATTCCCCAGGGAACTTTGACAATATCCAAACCCATTTTTGATAATCATGGTTGGAGGCGGGAGTTGCCAAGGCATCTAGTGGCAGAGGACAGCACCTCACAACAAACACTGTCTGAACCCAAATGTCAATAGTGTTGAGGTTTTGAAATTCTGATGTATATTGACCTCAATGCACATGACTATAAAGATTAAATAGCTTTGATCCTGGTTTAACCCCACGTCTCTGTTTGCAGCCAGAACCTTTCCATTCGATGCCATTCTGACTTTAAATCCAACACACCCTCTTACATTACCACAGGTCAGTTCAAGTGCCTGACTTTTTAATGTTAATAGGATCTTCTCTGTACTTTCTTAGGCTCAGGAGTTGGGATCTTCATGGACCTCCCTCTGTAATGTCTCCCTTACACTGCCTCACTCACCCATCCACAGTGTCTTGCCTATTACTTCAGTCTTGTTCAGGCCCTCACCACCATGTTATTCTTGGCTCATTGCAAAAGCTTCTTAGCTCATCTCTTCTCTTCCAGATTCCACACACTATCTCCAAAACACTTATTGAAACTTTATGTTCAATATGTTTCCTCCCCATTTATTCTTTTGCCTAGAAGTCTAGTCTTTATAGTCTTGTTTGCCATTCTACCTTTCTCTCCTTCCTTCCTGGTCAGTGACTGGTACATTAATAATTGTTCAATCACCATTTGTTGGATAGTGGTTGGCCTATTCAGAGCCCCTAAGTGTGTCATCGTGCTTGCCGTGCCTTAGCTCACTTCATCTGTGTCCTCCCACCCCAGCTATAGAAATTCTTCCCATATTTCCAAATCCAGATCAAATCATACATGAGCAAAACTACTATATGTAGACTATTTGTCCTCTGAAATTCTCAAGCCCTTAGCATTTGGGGTGAACACTTATTAATCACTCTTTCATACTATTAATTTTCTTTACATATCTTATTAACCTAGACTGTAATTACTTTGAAGGTAGAAACTATATCTCTGCTTAATGATAAGTCAGTTACTCAGAATTCAGTTGTAAGTCATTTAATAGTACCTCTCACTCAACCTAGGATATAGATTTTTGGCAATATCCAGTTTTTTTTTGTTTGATTTAGGAATACAAATGTGGATGCGTTAATTTTCTTTTTTTAAAAAAATTGAAGTATAGTTGATATATAATGTTGCGTTAGTTTCAGGTGTACAACAAAGTGATTCAGTTTTATATATATATATGGGTCCCCAGCCCCTGGGCCACGGACCGGTACTTGTCTGTGGCCTGTTAGGAACCAGGCCACACAGCAGGAGGTGAGTGGCAGGCGAGCGAGCAAAGCTTCATCTGTATTTAGAGCCACTCCCCATCGCTCGCATTACCGCCTGAGATCTGCCTCCTGTCATATCAGCGGCGGCATTAGATTCTCATAGGAGCACGAACCCTACTACTGTGAATTGCGCATGCGAGGGATCTGGGTTGCGCCCTCTGTATGAGAATCTAATGCCTGATGAGCTGAGGTGGCGCTGAGGCGGTGATGCTAGCGCTGGGGAGCGGCTGCAAATACAGATTATCACTAGCAGAGAGGTTTGACTGCACAGAGACCATAATAAATCCATTGCTTGCAGACTCATATCAAAACCCTATCAGTGGCTTCCCTCGTGGCGCAGTGGTTAAGAATCTACCTGATGCAGGGGACACGGGTTCGAGCCCTGGTCTGGGAAGATCCCACATACCGCGGAGCAACTAAGCCGTGAGCCGCAGCAAGTGAGCCTGTGCGTCTGGAGCTTGTGCTCCGCAACGGGAGAAGCCGTGACAGTGAGAGGCCCGCGCACCGCGATGAAGAGTGGCCCCCACTTGCTGCAACTGGAGAAAGCCCTCGCACAGAAACGAAGACCCAACACAGCCAAAAAAAAAAAACAAAAAAAACCCTAGCAGTGAGTGGCAAGTGACAATTTAGCTGCATCTGGTGGCAGGCTTTACAGTGGCAAGTGAGTTGATGCACTTCAATTGTACAGCTGCAGCTGGTGGCAGGCTTTAAGTAGAATCTGACACTTATTTTAGCCTGTGTGAGGCCCACCCATTATTTTATTTACCACTCTGTCCACGCCTCCTTCCCACGCTGTACACTTGTCTCATTCACAGTTTTGCTAAGCCCACAAGCTACCACTAGCCAAAATGAGTAAAAAACAAATGTTGCCAGAGTGTCTCTTTGAAAAGGGGGAAAGACCCAATGATGAGACAGCAGAAGACTCTAAGACTGCCAACAGAAAGAAAGCTGCACTGAAAAGAAAATACCAAGAGCCTTACTTAAATTACAGGTTCATTGCAGCAGGTGATTCACATTCTCCAAGACTCCTTTGTATAATATCCAGTGAAGCCATGAAACCTTCAAAACAGCTTCCCCCCATGGAGACCAAGCACCCTGCATTAAAAGACAAGCCTTTGGAGTTTTTCAAAAGAAAACAACGTGAACACGAAGAACAGAAGCAATTACTGAAGGCCACCACTTCTTCAAATGTGTCTGCAGTGAGAGCATCATTCTTAGCGGCTAACTGCATTGCTAAAGCTAAGAAGCCCTTTACTGTTTGTGAAGAGTTGACCCTGCCTGCTGCTAAGGACATTTGTCGTGAGCTTTTAGGAGAGGCTGAAGTTCAAAAGGTGGCACGTGCTCCTCTTTTGGCTAGCACCATAACTAGAAGAATTGATGAAATAGCAGAGGATATCGAGGCACAATTGTTAGAGAGGATTAATGAGTCACCGTGGTACGCAATCCAAGTTGACGACTCTACCAATGTTGACAACAAGGCAACAATGCTTGTTTTTGTGCGTTATAGTTTTCAGGATGATGCGCATGAGGATATGCTATGTGCACTTTTGTTGCCAACCAACACCAGAACTGCAGAACTATTCGAGTCTTTGAATGACTACGTATCAGGAAAACTGAATTGGTCATTTTGTGTCAGTATATGCACGGACAGAGTGGCTGCCATGACTGCATGGCTTTCTGGTTTCACTACTTGAGTCAAAGAGGTCGCTTCTGAATGTGAGTCTACACACTGTGTCATCCATAGAGAAATGCTGGCTAGCCAAAAAATGTCACCTGAACTTAACAACATTTTGCGGGATGTGATTAAAATTATCAACCACATTAAAGTACATGCCCTTAACTCACGTCTGTTCACGCAGCTCTGTGAGGAGATGGACGCAGAGCCCACACGTCTTCTCTAAAGGTAGATCACTGGCCAGAGTTTTTGAGTCATGAGAGATGCTCCAGAGATTTCTTTTAGAAAAACAGTCACCACTGGCAGCACATTTCAGTGACACAGAATGGGTCACAAAACTTGCTTACTTGTGTGACATATTCAACCTGCTCAATCTGTCACTTCAGGGGAGAATGGCAACTGTGTTCGAGTCAGCAGATAAATTTGCTGCATTCAAAGCCAAACTGGAATTATGGGGGCAACGAGTGAACATTGGGATTTTTGACATGTTTCAAACTTTAGCAGAGAATTTGAAAGAGACTGAGCCAGGACCTTCTTTCTCCCAGCTAGTGCATGACCACCTAGCTCAGCTTTCAGAAGACTTTGAGCATTACTTCCCAACCACAAAAGACTCCCGAACTGGGAAGAAAAGGATCCGTGACCCATTTGTGAATAAGCCAGGTGAGTTGACTTTGTCCATGCTAGAAGAGGATCAACTGCTTGAGACTGCAAATGACAGTGGCCTTAAAAGTATGTTTGAGACAACTTCAAGTCTCCATACGTTCTGGATTAAAGTCAAGGTGGAGTATCCTGAGGTGGCCACAAAAGCATTGAAAAGCCTGCTTCCATTTCCAACATCCTATCATTGTGAAGCAGGGTTTTCTGCAGTAACAGCCACCAAAACAAGACTATGGAGTAGACTGGACGTAAGCAAACCACTTCGGGTGTCACTGTCTCCCATTACCCACAGATGGGACAATTTAGTTGCAGGAAAACAAGCTCAGGGATTCCACTGATTCTGCATTAAGGTGAGTTGTATAATTATTTCATTACATATTACAAAGTAATGATAATAGAAATCGAGTGCACAATAAATGTAATGAGCTTGAATCATCCTGAAACCATCTCCCACCCTCCCTGCCCTCACACTGTTGAAAAATTGTCTTCATGAAACTGGTCCCTCATGCCAAAATGTTTGGGGACTGGTGTATATATATATTCTTTTTCAGATTCTTTTCCGTTATAGATGATTACAAGATATTGAGTATAGTTCCCTGTGCTATACAGTAGGTCCTTGTTTATCTTTTTTATATATAGTAGTGTGTATCTGTTAATCCCCAACTCCTAATTTATCCTCCCCTTCTGTTCCCCTTTGGTAACCATAAGTTTGTTTTCTACGTCTGTGACTCTATTTCTGTTTTGTAAATAAGTTCATTTTTTTTTAGATTCCACACATAAGTAACATGATATGATATTTGTCTTTCTTTGTCTGACTTACATCACTTAGTATGATAATCTCTAGAATCTCTAGGTCCATTCCTGTTGCTGCAAATAGCATTATTTCATTCTTTTTTATGGCTGAGTAATGTTCCATTGTGTGTGTGTGTGTGTGTGTGTGTGTGTGTATACACACATATATACGATGTATCATATCTTCTTTATCCATTCAACTGTAGGTGGACACTTATATTGCTTCCATGTCTTGGCTATTGCAAATAGAACTGAACAAAAGTCTTTTCCAGATATATGCCCAGGGGTGGGATTGCTGGATCATATGGTAGTTCTATCTTTAGTTTTTTGAGGAAACTCCATACCATTTTCCATAGTGGCTGCACCAATTTACACTCCACCAACAGTGTAGGAGGGTTCCCTTTTCTCCACATTCTTCCAGCATTTATTATTTGTAGACTTTTTGATGGTGGCCATTCTGACAGGTGTGAGTTGATGCCTCAATGTAGTTTTGATCTGCATTTCTCTAATAATTAGCGATGTTGAGCATCCTTTCATGTGCCTGTGTTTAAAATGATCTGGACATGGCAGAGAGAGACAGTATGGATGTTGGAGTCAAATGGACTTGGTTGTCAATCCAGATTCTACTACTTGATAGTTACATGATCCATGGCAAGTGACTTAATCTCTATGTGCTTTAGTTTTTAACTCATCTGCAAAAATGGAGATTTTTTACTAACTTTTAGTAAAAAATGGAATTTTTACTAGACTTTTCTGTATGTGAACTGAATTTAAAAACACCTGAAACTGTGCTGATATAACTAGGATGCAATACATGTAAGTTTCCCTTTTTTTCTTGTGGTTGGCAGAATAATGTTCTAAAGATGTCCATGTCTTAATCCCCAGAACTTTTGAATGTGTTATGCTCCAAGGCAAGAGAAGAATTAAGGTGCAGATAAAATTAACATTGCTAATTGGCTGTCCTTGCAATAGGAGAGATTATCCAGGATTATCTGTGTAAGGCCAATGTCCTCAAAAAGAAGAAGAGAGAGAGAAGAGGACTCAGAGTCAGAGACGATGGGGCTTCCGTGGTGGCGCAGTGGTTGAGAGTCCGCCTGCCGATGCAGGGTACACGGG
>NW_006795832.1:1140811-1144904 GCF_000442215.2 Lipotes vexillifer | reverse complement strand
AAAAAAAAAAAAAAAAAAAAAGTCAGAGAAGATAATGTGATATATGAAGGAGAAGGAGGTGATGATAGAAGCAGAGGTCAGAGTGATTTGATATGAGAGGGACACAGTCTTCCACTGCTGGCTGTGAAGGTGGACGGAGGCCAGAACAGGAGGAACATGGGCAGCCTGTAGAAGCTGGAAAAGGGCAATAAAATAGATTCTCCTCTCTAGAGCCTTCAAAAGTAACACAGCCCTGCCAATGCCTTGATTTTAGTTAAGTGAGAAGCATTTCAGACTTCTGAACTCCAGAACTGTGAGAATAAATTCGTGCGGTTTTCAGCCACTGTGTTTGTGGTAATTTGTTACAGCAACAGTAGGAAAATAATACACTTTTCTTCCTTCCCTAAGATTTTGTGCTTGAACTACTTTTCTCAGGAAGAAAGTAGAAGAGAGTCACTTAGTGTGTCAGTCACTTAGCAGTTCCTTCATGGTTGTTTGTTGAATAAAGGAATAAATGAACAGGAAGCCACCTGCTTATGAGGTAGCTTGTTCCATTGTTCTGATTGATACGAACTTCAATCTTTTATTAAATCAAAACTAGTCTGTGATTCCTGACTGAATAACTGACGGAAAGAGTAAATTCCATACTGTCTTCACTGTGCTTATAAGCTGTGTGTTTATTTCATGTATATTTTCTAGGATTACAAGCCAAAGAAAACCACAAGGTTTGCTGAGATCCAGTTCTCTCATAATAATTGAACTAGGTTAAGAATCAGAGAACATAAGGACTTCTGTTAGATATTATGTTAGTGATTTAAAATGAAATCTTTGGGTATCAATGGAATATTTACTATATGCAAAGCCCTGGACCACACACAAAAGGAAAGGCAAAGTCAAATTTAAGGCACCTTTCTTTGATTATATTGAGACAACCAAGATGCAAAGATAATGCAAGAGCTAGAAGGTAAATGCAAAAATGTAGTAGATACTTGAGAAGTATGTTTAAGTAGATGTTTAAGAAGATGATTGACTGACCAATGACTGATGGAGAAAATGATCAACTTTGAGAACATGAGGCCACATTGCAGGAGACTCCATCCTGGTCTTGAAGTGTGCTTCAATCACTGTGAATGGAATTTCTACTCTTGGGGAGCTTAAGGTCCATCCTTCCAGCTCTCTGGAGACTTTAAGGACCTCCATGATGAACCTCAAGCTTGTCTAGGGCTTGGCCTCTTTGTGGAAGGACTAAGTGAAGAGCCCTTCACAGAATAGGTGGAATGTCTGGAAGCTTGAGATTTAAATGATAAGTAATTTACTTTTGGCTACAAAATTCTCATTTAGGATAATGTTAGATGAGAGAGCACCGTGTCCAAGATGAAAGTCTCCAATCAGCAGGAGAAAAATAATGGGTCACTCAGAACTCTCCTTCGCACTAGGACCCCTCTGCTCCCGTCTCTTATGCTTTCTCAGAACCGTTAACCTAGCTTGTGTGACCTAGCGTGCTACTGACCTGCACCATACTCTTTTCTTCAGCTGTGAGCCTTTCATTAAACCTTGGATTTTACTAGCACTCCACCCATCACTCTGGTTACTCTCCCACCTCTTCCTCTACCCATCCTAACCGGCTGAGAATAACTGTCCCAAACGGAATCTTGTATGTCTTTCATCAGTCAAACCTCAAAAGTTGAACTCACTAAAAATTACCTGGAATAACATGCCAACATATTAATATAAAGTTCATTTTACAAAATGCAAAAGAGCTATTTTACATAAACACTCAATGCCTATTTTTATGTCTTCATTACACATTTTCCTTTGAGACATAGTTCAATAGAGCTCCTACTGTTTCTTCCAGTCAGTAATCATTAGTGTTCTGTAGCATTTCCTTGAGAAAGAATATTTAAGGGCTAGAACAATGTCACTGGGGGCAGAACTTCTACGTTTGGAAGCTATGTGAAAACCAGTGATTCTGGGATTAAGTATTTAGTTGGTCTCATGACTGGGTACCATAGTTCTTAGTCTTTAGGAGAAAGGTTATCAATATAGATGAGCTCTAAGAGAATCATTTGTTCTTTTGCTCTTTTGCTGTAGTGCAATTCAGGAAGCACTAGCTTCTGTTCAAAATTTAATTTATAAAATTAGATTTTCCGTGGGTTACTAAAAGCTTAACAGACATGGAAGAAGATACCATTTAACTAAAAAACTATTATTTAAATGTCAGTGGTAAAATCCTTGACTTGAAATCCAGAAGGCTTTGCTCAGCTTTTATTAATAAAAATAATAATAATGTCTTCTATGTATAGCATTTTACTGTCCACAGACTTGTAACTAAATTCTTTGATAGTCCTTAACTTCTCTGTGTGTTCCTGTACGATGATACTTATCTTCCTGTATTCGATTGTCTGTTTTTTGAATTCCTTGAGGGCTGGAACTGTCTCTTCCCCTCAGCTACCAAAATTCCCAGGTCATAGCTGTGATTTACTGCTATTGAATGAATAAAGGGATGAATCCCACATCTTTTACCGTTGCTCCTTTCTCTCTTCTTGAAATTTTCTTCCTCCTTGGGTTCCGTCATGACATACTTCCCTGGCTCTCCCGCCATCATTTTTTTGGTTTTGTTTTGTTTTTGCGGTACGTGGGCCTCTCACTGCTGTGGCCTCTCCCGTTGCGGAGCACAGGCTCCGGACGCGCAGGCTCAGCGGCCATGGCTCATGGGCCCAGCCGCTCCGCGGCACGCAGGATCCTCCCGGACCGGGACACGAACCCGTGTGCCTTGCATCGGCAGGCGGACTCTCAACCACTGCGCCACCAGGGAAGCCCTCCTGCCATCATTTTTGACCATGCACCCTTCACTGTCCTCACTAGCTTTCATTCCTTTCCTCTGACTCTAAAATTCTGTACTCATCCCCCTTCTCTTGCTACACTCTCTTCCTTGAGTGTTTCATTCACTAGCCATTCTTTGTGTGTCACCTCTGGATCTGTAACTCCCATGTTATTTCCAACCTTGA
The DNA here is from genome assembly GCF_000442215.2 of Lipotes vexillifer. Taxonomy (NCBI): domain Eukaryota; kingdom Metazoa; phylum Chordata; class Mammalia; order Artiodactyla; family Lipotidae; genus Lipotes; species Lipotes vexillifer. The sequence continues at coordinate 1,141,917 of NW_006795832.1, read as the reverse complement.
CTGCTCATCTGAGTTCCAGTTTGGTACCTCTAAGGTGTAACTTCTGACACCAAGAAAATAATATGTCAAAAACAAAAGAATATAATATGTCAGAAGAAAAGCCCACCATTTTATCATTCAAGCCATTCAAAATTTTATCATAAAGAATTCCTGATTTCTTTAATGCCATTACAAGTCTACATATAACCCAGTCTCAAAACCGTGAGTTCAATTTTTATTTATTTTTCTCCTTCCCAGCTTCATCCAGCCATCTAGCTATAAGTCCCCTTACCTGAGCAGTATCAGTGTTTTTCACATTGGAATGGAACATTTTGATCTTTCCATTTCAAACCTGTCATTTAGATCCCACTCTTTTTGCCTAATCTGTAAGAGATCAAGAGCATTGGGACCAACAGCATTACATTTGTGGAGAAGAGAACCCATGGACATTTTTGAAATGAGATTTCTGAGCTTTTAAAAGATTTTGACAATTTGGCAATGCCAATGATTTTTTCCCTCACAAATTTCTAATTTATTACCAGAGAAATAATACAAACCATCGATTTATTCTTATAAATCATAACAAACATTCTCAGTAGAGTAACTAATGGAAAATAAAATTAGCCAGGGCTAAAAGGTACATGGTAAATTTTTATATTTCTAACAGATGGAAAAATCAAATCTTCTCGATACAATTTTTTTGATCCTTAAAAATGTGACCTGGGTAAGTCGAACTTGGTAGAATTACTGGCCACAATAGAAAACTCACATTAAAAGAATCTGAAAGGGTAAAATTTTTATTGAAAACAAAACAGAAAAACTAAAACCAAACAAACATCCAAAAATAATGATTGATAGGTCAATCATTGGTTTGAAACTCTGGGGAAAAAGAATTTATCTTAAGACAATTTCAGTGAAATAAGAATAAAAGTGAAAAAATTAGGAGCAGTTTATCTTAAAAATAATGATTGATAGGTCAATCATTGGTTTGAAACTCTGGGGAAAAAGAATTTATCTTAAGACAATTTCAGTGAAATAAGAATAAAAGTGAAAAAATTAGGAGCAGTTTATCTTCTCTATTCATAAAATTGATCAAGGAATTAAGGTGGCTTAAAGATTATGCTCTG
>NW_006795832.1:1133315-1138987 GCF_000442215.2 Lipotes vexillifer | reverse complement strand
TCTTTCCCTTTGAAAATCTTCCAGTTGTTAGATATTCTGATAATACTTGTGTTCAGAATGTCCTCAGGGTGAAAGTATTGATGTAAAAATATTTACTGTATCAAAATGGCATGGTCAAACAGCATGAAACAATATTTCTCCATTTTCCTCTGCTCACTGATGCCACGTGGATAAAGACTTTCCTTTATTTCAGAAACAGGCTTTTGTTCAGTGTCCCTGCCACGGATTCCATAGCTCTCAAACTTCCCCAACACAATGTAGCTAGTGCTATGCGAGCATTTTCAAGGCTAATTCTCATTCTGTGTTGACGTTTAGCTCTGTAATTTTTTGCACAGCCTCTAGCTCATTACCTGGGACATCACAAGTGCTCAGGGATTGTTTTATCCTTTCCTGTTTCTGCATCTTTCCTAAAGCTCAAACTCCTTAGCCTAGTTTTGAAGATGAGTGCTCAATCTATTTAATTACTCGCTACCATGCTAGTTTTTTTCTTTCTCTCTTTTTGCATACCCTATCCTCCAGAAAATCTGCTCACTGCCCCTGCCACACTTTCCTGTTACTTTGCTTTCCTCAAGCAGGTGACTCCTTCCAGTTTGTCTTCCTTCTCATCTTTGTGGATCTGAATCTTTTCTGTTCTGTGCATTTGACCTCCTCAGAGAAAACTTCTCTTATCTTCTGCTCAACAAATAGGAGGTGTATCTCCTGGTGACTCCAGAACTTTCTTTTTACTTTGCTGGGATTGGCTCATTTTCTCTTCCCTCTCCAGTAGAACACTTAAGTTCTATAATGGTAGGGATTTTTCTGAAATATTTCTGAAATCTGAACAGGGCTGGCATGGTTCCTTACAAATGTTAGGTTTTATTAACTATTTGCTGCCCAACTGTGTGCAGATGAGAGGTGACAAGATGTTTTTGTGGAGACCAACCTGATAAGAATTGTGGCTGTGCTAGAAAATAAGCCTTTTATTCAACTCTAGTCCCAGTGGTGGGAGAGAGGTTACTGGCAATGAATTAGGAATTATTAAAATGTAAAATATTCTTGCAAATACTTCTAGACTCTCATTTTTTTCTTCTCCTTTGTCTCCGTCCAAAATACTTTCCTTACTAACTATGCATTTGGAAAATTTAAATGCATTGTATTCTCATCTCTGTTTATATATTTTCGCCTTTCTTTGGGAAATTCACATTCAGAAGTTTAGAGAGAGAGCCTGATAGTGGAAGAAATGTCCTTCCTGCGGAAAAGGTTTGATACCGACCCTGCGATGCTCTTGGTTGGCACGTGCTTAAAGATAGCAGTGTTTCTAACCACCACACAAGTGTCTGAAGTCCATTTGCTACAAAATATTCCTGACACTCCTATTAGTCAGAAGCCAATTTTAGAACATTTAATTTTGATTAAAATTGAAATTTCTCTGTTTGGCAAGGTTCAGTGTATTCACTTTCTTGTATTTTTGTCCAAAGTTGGTCCAAGTTAGTATCTGCTTGGTTAGTGTATCATGGGGCTTTAGGCAATTTCTTGACTTCTCATTGACTGCATATTTTCAAAGATTCTACAGCATTTTTATATTCAAGAAGAAAGGTAAACATAGCCATACTTTTTGAAAGCCCTGGGACAATTTGCTTGTCTCTGGTCCTTATTACAAAGAGCCTTGGTAATGATGTGCTGCCATTAAAAAGTCACAATATACTTTGTTCCCATTATGAGCTAATGAATTATCAATTATTTCCCCTTAATCCAGAACATGATTTTGTTATTATCTATCAGTTTAAATAAGAGTAGAGATTAAGCATGTCAAAATTATCTCACCAGCTCAAATAATTGTTAAAAGAACATCAGACAGTAAGAATGAAGTCACCTACATGTGTGTGTCTGAGTCTGTGATGAGCAAGGGAATGGGGCTGGCAAAGGATGTAACAAAAACAGCTTTGTCACTTGGCTTCCGGTTAATGTCTCAGCCATATGAACTTTTCAGATACCTACAGAGATGTTTAAATGCAATTGCTAGTTTCCTGACAAAGTAAGTATATTTCTAGTCTGATGAGAAAAAATGATATATCAGAACTGCAGATTTGAACAAGTTCTCAAGGTTTCTAACCTACTCTTACAGGAAGCAGTTTTCTTTTAAGTTTCAGACGCTTGAAAATTTTCCTGCCCCAAAGAATGTAACTATATTAATAAAAGAGCCATTTTCTCTTTAAGTACAAACCATCCTGTAGATTGGTGGTAGACATTTTGATTATTTTCCTCCTGTTAATTAACACATAGAAATCAATTAGGTTTGCTTCTGTAATTTTCATTTAGAATAGAGCATTAAGTTTAACAGATGATCAATCTCATTACTTTCACTAAGAGGTTTCTTGTAGCTAGTACCCAGCCACCTGCTCGCAAGCATTTGTATATGGAGTTCCATGCTTCTGTTCCCGAAAGCAGGCCCCAGCACCATCTGCATCAGAATCACCTGAGATGCTTCTTAAATATGCATATCACTGGTTTTCACAGAGGTCTGCTGAGTGTGGCCAGGGAATGTTAACCTTAATGAGCACTCTTAGTGAATCTGATGTACACCAATATTTGAGAAATAATGGATTAGATGCTTTCAGGCAATCAACATGGATTCACATGGCAATGAACGACGGGGATACAAATCATCAGTGTCAATAAGTAGGATTAGCCAAGCATTCCTGGGTATATAGGAAGTCAGAATACTCTTGTCTTTGACATAAATAAAAGGACATGGTCATTTGGTTTGTTACCATGGTCATTTGGTTTGTTACTCTTTCTAATTCAAAGGAAAGTATAAATGTGGATTTGTAAATCTCAGGAATGCATGTGGAAAATACGACTCTTCATCTTTTAACATTATGCATAAAAGAGTAAAACAGACAAAATGGACTCAAGTCCTTTTTGCTTGATACTCTTTTTTCTTTTAAAATAAAAGATAGAAGTCAGAGAATTACAGAATAATGCTTTTACAAAGAAGGGAAGGTACAAATAATTATACAATTAAAACAGCTTATAGATTTAATGCAACTAGAACTTATTTAGTATCTGCTCTGTGATCAGAACTATCTTAGATCCCAGGAAATCAAAGATAACAATTCACTGACTCCATGGAAGAGCCATAAGTGCATATTACTAAGTGAAAGAAGCCAATCTGAAAAGGCTACGTGCTGTATTATTCCAACTATATGACATGCTACAAGAGGTATAACAAAACAGTAAAAATATCAGTGATTGTGACGTGTTCGTGGGATCAATGGGCAGAGCACAGAGAATTTTTTGTAAAACTACACTGCATGACACTGTAATGTGGATACATGTCATTATATATCTGTCAGAAACCACAGAATGTTCAGCACCAATAATGATCCTTAAGGTAAACTATGGGCTTTGGGTGATAATGATGTGTCAATGTAGGCTCATTGATTGTAACAAATATACCATCGTGGTTTGAGATGTTGACAGTGGAGGGAGTTGTGTGTGGTGTGCGTAGTGGGTATATGGGAAATCTCTTTACTTTCTGCTCAATTTTGCTGAGAACCTGAAACTGTTCTAATAAAGTCTATTGAAAAAAGTTACCGACATTCCCTGGAGGATGCTAAGAGTCTAATGGCTGGGATTGATGCTCAAACACCCAGTAGAGACCACAGTCATAAAGGCAACAGAAGAAGTAAATACTAAGAAGTGGGACAGCATGGAGGAGGCGACAATTAACTATGGAGAAGGAAGAAGCAGGGAAGACCTTTGAGAAGCAGGATGTCAGAACTGAACTGTGAAGATAAAGACAAACCTCTTGATAGATACATCCCAGCATATTGGCATTCCAGTGTATTAACATTGTTTGGGGAACAGTAAATCATCTGATATTATTGGGACAAAACTGGAAGCAGTGGGGAGAAAAGTAGGAATGAAGCTGGACAAGTAGGTAAGGGCCAGGTCAGGAAGGCTGACGTGCACACACACTGCACACACACACAACACACACACACACACACACACACACACACACACACACACGGACATATATATGAAGATACACATATTCACATAAACACACATGTGCATAGGAAAATACATATGTACATATTAAAAAGACTAAGGCAACTAAGGCATTGAAACCTGTTGGGGAACCACTGAAAAGCTTTTAGCAGGGAAGTGGTGTGGCCTAATTTACATTTTATAAGGAGCCCTGGGTTAGTTATGGGGAGATGGAAGGGAACAGAGACTGGATGGAAATATCTAGTTAACTGGATGAAATTAAGATCATACGGTCATAAAAGAAAGAGCAGATCCAGATTCAAGAGATGTTTAAGAAGTTGGATCCATTAATTTCTTGAGGGCTTCATTGTGAGAGGTAAGAGAGAAAAAGAGGAGTTGGAAATTTGTTCTCAAGTTTTGGGCTTAAGAAAATGAGGGGATGATGTTAAACTCAGTCAAGACAGGAAATGTGGAAATAAGACCAGTTTTAGGGATGGCTACTGTCTCAAGATTAGAGATTTGATGTTAAACATAAATGAGTTTGAGGTGTTTATGGGACATCAATCCATTCAACTAAGCCCCTTTTAGATGGCTGTCCTGGGCTAGGTGCCAGGATTCAGCAGTGAACAAGACAGCTATAGCCTCCATCCTTGCAGGGCTTAGTGTTAGTGGGTAAGGAAGGCTTCAAACAATAACTATGGATATAATTTCTGTTATGAAAGAGGAGGTTAGACAGAAGAGGTTAGAAAGAAGAGGTCTAGGATGGAGATAGTATTTTTGTGATTTTCTTTTTCTTTTTAAAGTTCTATAGTGCTTTACAATTTTCAAAAGTTTCCACACATGATTTCACATAATCCCATAATAACCCTTTTTTAAATCCCCTATCCCTATACTGTCCCTCCCCCTTCCCTCTCCCCATCGGTGACCATTAGTTTGTTCTTTATATAGGATGGAGACAGTTTTGAAAGCCATTAGTAATAGGCTAGAGTTGATATCATAAAGACAAATGAGGTGGCCGAGACAGAGAAGATGATAAATGAAAAGAGGAGAGGGTTGCAGAAAGAAAATTGGGCATCCAGATCTTAAAGGGACAGCAAAGGAGCCTAGGAAGGAATGGTCAGAGAATCACAGAGGGAGACAGTGATGTTTGGACTCAGAGGAGGAATTTCAAAAAGAATGATATGGTCAGGACATGCTACGGAAAGCTGAAAGGAGATAAAGTCTCAGAGATGTCTTTGGGTCTTGTGATGTGGTAGGATTTCACGATGCTTGTGAGAGCTGCCAGAGTGTATTGGCAGGGGCTGAGGGTTCACTGGAGTGTGTCGAGGGTAAAGAAGTTATAAGACAACTGAAGATGACATCTTCTAGATGCTTGGTCCTGGAGGGAATGAGAGAGAGAAATAAATGGACACAGGATAAAAGGCAGGTCCTTGAAAATTGGAGGCATTTGAACACATCTAGTGAGGAAGGAAAAGAAACTAGTAGAGAGGAGAAGTTGAAAATTAAGTAGAGAAGGGCTACATTATGGATCAAGGTCCTGACAGAAGAGCATGGGGTCCATTGATTGATAGGTCTCAAGTTAACTGTAAACAAGCGGAAGGTGATTTTTCCCTTCAAAACTAAGTGGAAGGAGGTAAGAGTGTGTGTGGAGGCATGTAGGCAAGGAAAGGGAGGATGGGAAGTACCTCAGGGAAAGA
>NW_006795832.1:1117843-1133158 GCF_000442215.2 Lipotes vexillifer | reverse complement strand
GGGAAAGAGATAACTAAAACAGAAATTCAAAGATAAGCAAAATTTTTGATGTTATCAAAACTGTCAGTCTTGATCAGTTTAATATTTAAATCCCATAATACATTATCTCACACTTAAAATTTTAGCTTATCAGATTAAAAAGACAAAAAAACTTTGGCTCCAATGTGAAGTGAATGTCAAACATAAAAAATGGATTTGGTTTTTAAAAGTCCTCCCTAGGGCTTTATATTTAAGTGAGGCAAGGGCCTGTGAACTCTATAGATCACAACAGGAACATGATTCCAGGAAATTCCGAGGTCATGTTATTCTTGGAGATTTTTCTAACAAACAGAAGCCTTGCTGCAGAGTTCTATAAATATTTATCAGCCATGACTTTTACCCACAGGAGGTTAAAGATCTCTGAGTTTTGGATGAGTATGCAGAGTTGTCTGATTTGACCTGAATTAGCAGGCAAACAGAAATTTACTAGTTAGTGCAACAAAATAATAATATCCTTTGCAAAACCTTACAAGATAATAGGAGTTGGTCCAGTCATTGACAAACCAGTGTAAGCACTGTAATAACTTCTATCATTATTATTATATTTAATAAATTATATTTGCTTTCAGATTGTCTTTGCCTCAGAAGAACATGAAATGGGACATATTCTAAAAATATATGAGAAATTAACCAGGTTAATTTTAATGTTAGAAATTTAACTTTCTCCATACTGTTCGACTGTTCCTAGCTCAAACTTGCCATACTGCATGCCATTTTATTCGAAGTTTTATCATGTGTTCCCATTAAAATGCATTATGATTTTTATTTTCCAACGTTAGAAATTTTCAGCTTCTAAAGTAGCTAACTTCCTGATTTTATTACAGAAGCAGATCATTTTATTGATTTAAAAATAGACATGAGACAATGTACACTCAATAGGTCATTCAAGAGAAATATGGAAGATAGAAAGGAAAGCAGGTGCCGCTATCAATTTCTTTAGAAATATATTCATTTGCGATTAGTTTGATCACCTGAAAACTGTTTCAGAATACTTGAAAGAATATTAACGTGAACTAAACGTGATTTTTCCCTTGAAAATATCATGGTGTTTATTAAGGTAAACAGAAACGTTTTGGTGTGGGGCAAAGTGGAAGGAAGAATCATTGTTATATTTTATGGAGCCCTCCCTCCTATCAGCAATACTGTTGGCCTTCCAAGTCAAGCAACCACAGATTGAAAATATTTGGAAAAAATTTGCAGAAAGTTCCAAAAAGCAAAACGTGAATTTTCTGTGAAGTTGGCAACTACTTACTTAGCATTTACATTGTATTAGATATTATAAGTGATCTAGAGATGATTTAAAGTATATGAGAGGATGTGCATAGGTTATGTGCCAATACTATGCCATTTTTTGTAAGGGACTTGAGCATCTGCAGATTTTGGTATCTTGGGGGAGGGTCGTTCCTGGAACCATCCTCCCGCGGATACTGAGGGACGGCTGTATGCTTGACAATGAGAGGATGCAGTTATTAGTGTGACAAGCAGCAAGCCTGTCTCTAAGTGTTCACATAGGAGAGAAACTTGAGAGAGGTTTTCCCAAATGTGACACTTCAGAAATTTACGTGATGTTACAAAAAACAACTCATGAAGCTGAAAAGAAGTTATAAACTGTCAATAATAACAAATAGATTTCACCCAACCATGCTAGAGGAAAGTGCATTTTTTTCTCTTCTCTCTATGGAAAATGATATTACAACATAGTTTTCATATGAAAAGGCCATTGAAAAGAATAAGGTCAAAAATGTAGGAAATGTCTTTTAAAGATGTTTAATAAAATATATTTAATTAATAAAAACTTAATGCCATTTTTCCGGATTTTGTATTATGTCAGCTTTAAAAATTTTGTGATTTCTTGTTATTTATTATCTCATTATAAATAGATATTCACTTTTATACTTAATTTTATATTTTGCATTCTTTTTTTTAAAGGCTCCATAAAATCCAGATCTGCCCTGGGGTAAATTTTATAATTTTCACTGGAAATAGCTTTTTCCAGGATATTTTAAAAAATGCTTCAGTATGTGATGTTTTCTTGGAGAAGCCTCATTTAGCCCTGTCCGATGGTTCAAAGTGTTTTCCTTACAAGTACATTTTTATTGCTGTAAATTCTTATATTTTACAGTACTTAAACCTTCTCAATGATCAAGTTCTCCTCTTATATTTAGTCTATATTTATTTTTCAAACTAATAGTTCCCCCAAAGAACAAAACCAAGGTGTCCATGTTAACAGTAGAATCATAAAATGACATTTAGACAGTGATGCGTATGATTTGAAGAGTACATATAAAATAAAAATAGCTGCTAATGTATCACTAGAGCGTTTCTCCCCCTTATGATATAATTTCTACAATTAAAAGCATTTCTAAAAATCAGTGCATACAAATTCCTGAATATAAAAGAATATTTTGAGAACTTGTCATTGAAGAGGTACTGATTTTTCATACATGTTTTATTAGTAATAGCTTTATTGCTTTGCAATAATGTTAGTTTTAGAAGCCCTTGCACTAGTCCATAAGCATTTCAGGAATGAGTCAAAAGTAGAATCATTTACTGTCATATTTGTTTCCTAGAATCCAAATCCAGTATCTGGGGAATCAGATATCTATCTATCTATCTATCTATCTATCTACCTTGATAGTACATATTTGGCGATCACATATGAAATGGCTGTTACTGTGACTTGGTGTTTTCTTTTTCCTCTGACTTGTCATAGGTGCCTCAATACTATTGAACAAAGTTCAAGGTGTCTGAATGGGTAATTGAGGTTCTTCTAAGCCTGAGAAGACAATCAGAACGACTTTGGTCCTCTGTGTCATAACCTTTTTTTTTTTTAACAAACCGGATGGAAAGCAAGACATACATGGGAATGTGTTTTGAATTGTTTATGTGGAGAAGGCAGTGTCCCAGAAAGTGGCTGTTTGCTCTGTTTCTTCAGTATGTGATAACCTATGATGTTGTCTTCACTTGGCTTTCACAAGGTCAAGATTGTAGGCTGACCCTGAGCACAGAGGCATGGCCACCACCTGCCCCCTGTTCTCAGCTGACTGTCTAAAGTTGTGGCTGATGTTCACGAGTTTGAGGAGGAAGGGAAATTAGGCAGAGATCAGTGCAAATGTATTCTCACTAGAGACAGACTAACTCACCGTCTCTCTACTAGGGCCTGGAAAATGGCAAATCTCTTCATAAATGAAGCAGAGTGTGCTATTGTAGACACCTATTAGTGGGAAAAGGAAAAACTGCTAGTTTTGGAAGCAGTTTGTCCTTTTGCAAATCAAGCTTAGAAAATAGGGGTTGCCTCAAAAGCAATTCTGAAATCTTGCATGAATGTCATACCCTGGCCTGTTTGGCAATAGTTCCATTTTTGTGAAATTGTACATGGTGCTGATTTTACTGTACTTCCATGTATTTCTATTGACTATTGGCTAAAAGTTAAAAGGCTTTGTGTAGTAAAGCCAAAATTCCATACATACAAACCAAATAAAGAATATTTACTTTGAGTCGTATTTTATCATGTATGGCAGCTATGGATTCCAATTAGACACAGTGCATATTTCCCCCTACTCTTGATGGACTTTATTATCACAGCAAAAGATCACAGGATTTATTTTCCCCAGGAAAATCTACTGCGAGTTAAAACCACCTTGTCTTCCTGAATTCCACTTACAGCAGTACTTTGTCTTAGGAAATGGAGTTAGAATTGAGTGCGGTCGTAAGAAAAATAAATAGTATGTCTTGATAAACTGTAGTGGTTGGCAGAAGTGGTTTCCACCCAGTGCTGATACAAATCAAGATGGGAATATGATCATTTACACTTAATTGATAAAAGATTTCTCAGTGCACTCTGAATCCTTGACTCCCACAGATGAAAATAGGAGCTCATTTGGCTTTGCCAAGCAGTACAGTCTCTGGATTAATAAGAACAGTTTCATCCATGGGACGATGGAACTCACAAGCAATTTGGGAACAAAACAGTTTGTCACCTATTTTCTTTGCTCTTATAAAAATCCATTACTTTATACAGTGAATTTTACTACATTGCCTTATGATGTAGGTACATTTTTGGGTGTGTTTAAAGACAAGCACTTTCAATGGCATATAAGCCAACCAGAGCCCACATAACTCAAGCATTGATTTTAGGTCTCCCAGATGCTTTTTTATTTACACCAAATTAGATGCCATTTTGAATTCTTAATTAGTTTTTATTGTTTTTTTTTTAATCAGTCCATGTTTGGACTCTTACAAGGGTTTTTAAGGCATCGATATTTTTCAGTTTTTGCAGTTTTCAAGCAGATTACCGAGAAGTAAGTAATCTGTGTGGAGCCCCGAGCACCCTCTCCCAACAGCATCCCAAAAGCAAAAATAAAACCCAAAACAAAAAACCTGTGAAGTCGAATTTTATTTTCAACTCAACAGAAATTCACTACTAATTCATAATAGGTGTCTTATCCATGACAACAAATGCTTTGAGTTTACGTTTAGTGAACATACTTATTTACAAAAAAAAAATCTGAAAGACCAGCCTTGCTGGCTGTTCTTTGTCATTTCAAATGACAACCTAGAATTTGGTCATAAACAGAATTATCAGGTTGGCTATGTGTGCCTGTCTTAACTTAGGATGATATAACATATTGATTTTGCCTGATGATGAGTAGGGAGTAAAATCAAGGTAAGGCAGGTGTGGAGCAAGGTTGGCTGTGACAGCAGAGATAATTCATTCTCCCCTAATTGAGCACAGAAGTCCAACTAAATTCAAAGCATCAGTGGCTTTATCAAAGAGCACTGGTGCTTGTTTGAGCCAGCAATCAGGAATGTGAATGTCAAAGTCAAGGTGAAGGGAAGGAGAACAGAAACTAAGCTCACCTCTGGGGAAAGAGAAGTTGGAATGACTTAATTGAAAAAGAAATAACCCCTCTTTCATCATTCAACTATATGGAGGTCTAGGGTGGACTTCTTATCTAGTGGGTGGTTGCAGTGAGCAGCAAGGGCTACCTGTAGTTTAGACAGATAGGGAGGCACTGTGTTCCACTGTGTTTTCTTAAACTTGTATTGGTCTATTTGGCATCCATTCATCACAGGACCAGTTGTGTTAACTGTATTTTCTTATTTTCTGTGTTTCCGATGCTCTGGCATTTGTGGCCTTGCAGACAGGGATAAGAATACCTCTCCCAAGTCTACCCAGCTTTTAGAGATAGCAAAGGGTTCACCTGGGAAGATGACTTTCACATGTAAACTAACCAATCCAGAGCTCACACCCCAACCATATCTTTTCTCGAACCCTTACACACCAAGCCAATATTCCCCAGCCCTAAGTCAACACAGGGCCAGGTACCACACAGCTAGGGACAGCTCCTATGCCCCAAAGCTTGCTAGAATTATTCAAACTAGCCAGTCCTAAGCTGTTTACCCTATCTTGCCTTATCTTTCCCAGGAAAGTCACAAAAGAGTCTCTGATCTAGGCTTCCCCTCTCTCCTTCCACCTCCTGACCCAAACTGGTGCTTCCCCATGTGGTCCTGCATGATGTAGCATGTCTCCTCTTCTCAGGAAATGTAAATAATAAAATTCTTTCAGTGGTATTGGCCTCTCCACATCATCATTAAGTCACTTCCATAAATTAAAATCCTGTGGGAACATTTTTGAGACACACAACTTTATTCCTGCTGTGAATGGGCAGAGGGCAAAAACTCTTCTCTTAGACTCTATTTTCCAGTGTTTAGGGTATTTCAGAGGATCTCTCATGGCTCAGCACTAAATGATCCAAGTTTATATGTCATCACCTTGAGAAGTTAGGGCTGTTTGGAAGAGGCAGAGACAAAGACACGGCTAAACAACATCATTGTCCACAATAGTCTCTGTTCAGCCAATATGGACAAAGAAACAGAGAGAATTTATATCAGGAGACCTATTGTAAGAATGTCTTAACCTTTTTCAAAGTCCAAGTTTTCTGTTCGTTGGCTAGACTTTTAATCTCAATTTCATGGCTCAGTCTATCAACATATATTTGCCAAGCACCCTGCTAAATGCTATGGAAGCTGAAAATAGAAGCAAGGTATTATTTTTACTCTTAAAAGCCACACAATCTAACTAATAGTAACATCATTTGTTTTAGTCTGGGTTTCCTAGAGGCTAAGATGAGATTAGATATGCAAGAAATTTACTGAATGACATGTCTTGGGAGACACATGGTTTTCTTGCATTTCCACACATCTTGTAAGGGGAGGCACTGACTGCCCTTGTTCCAAACTATATTTTCAAGGGTGTTAGTATAATGAACAACCTTGGGAATAAGAGATAGCTTTTCCTTCCAGAGCATAGGTCAGGCTGCTTACTGTCCAGTGCTATAATGTCTTTCTTCAAGGTGAAGTTCAGGCAGACTTAATGCTCATTATAAAATATTCAAATTTTCTAAACTTGGACAACCTCTCCATAAAAAACCTTCAAAAACAAAAAACAGAAATGAAAAAAACTCTCTTCCCCCCTATCATGTTTAGGGTTGTCACCTGACCCTCTTAATATCATCCTGTGGGGTTTGGGGCTTAATGCTGATACTCTGGCTAGTGCTATAGCTGTAAGCAAGACACTATCCTTTGTCTCTGACCCAAGAGTCTCTTGTCTTCTGCCAGCATCCACGAATGTTGGCAGACTAACTTGCTAGCTTGCAAGCAGGGATAAAAACCCCAGAACTTTCAGAATTCTTGACAGAATGCTTGTGAAGGAAAATGGGGAGGAAACAGGATAGACTGGGACAGCAGTCAGACTATTATACAGGTCTGAACCTCATATCAGAGAGAGGGAAGGAAAAAACGTTAGGTAGAAGAATCTTGGACAAAGTGCAGTTACAATAAGGTCTTGACAAGGTTGATGGGGAGTCCGCCAGCCAATCTCACTCTTCAGAGCTGTTTCACATCTCATATAAATGGAATGGCCTGCTTTAACATCTCTGCTCTACTCAGTCATTGGCTGGGAGCAGCCCTTGGGAAGCATGGTTGTGAATCAGAAGTGATAGTGGATTCAGAACACAGCAGTCAAGTATCTTCCTTATAAGTGGGAGATCTGAGGGGCACATTCTCATGGCTGCCACATCAATGAATAGTTTGATGCCCAAACTCCTTTATTTTAAAAACGAGGTTGGCCACACTGCAAGTTAAATCTTTAAGTACAGGGAATGTTTACAGGTTAGGTTGAAGATCGTGTTGGACAGGTCTCTTGGTTATAAGCATCTGAAACCCAACACATAGTAACAAGCAAAACAAACAAACAGGCAAACCAAAAAGGAGTTTATGGCTTTTTGTGACTGAAGAGGCAAAGGTGGTAGTGGTGTCTCTCAGGGACAGCTAGGCTGGGAGATCCGATGATGACTCTTGTCCATATTCATCTGCTTTCCTCTGTGTTGGCTTTTCCTCTGGCAGGCTTTCCGTGGGGTGCTTTATTGTTTTTATAGGTATTGATATTGAAGAAAAGAGACACTCTCTTCTCTGATAGTGCCAACAAAACCTTTGGATTGACACTCATTGGCCAAGTTTGGATCAAATTTCTTGTCACAAGCAATTGTTTTACTTGAGGGACAGTGTACTCTGATTGGTCAGCTTTGGCCAGGTGCTCAGCCTTATGCCAGGAGAGGTGAGTTGAAGTGAGTCGAGTGTAATCATTAACACCCCAGCCAAGTGGAAGAGCACCTGTTGCTAAAGAGGAACAATGCTGAGTAAATAAAAATGTTCACCAGGACAACCGTTTTCTTCTCAAAGCTTCAGAGATGGTGATGACTACTGAGGTGGGTTGATTGTGGGTAAAGAAGTTGAGAAGTCTATCATCAGCTGGGAGTACAGGGGTCAAGAGAAAGGTTGACAGAGACAGCAGGTGAAGTCAGCAGTACGGCGTTGGGATCTGGGACACTCTCAGGCAGAACAGAGCTTTCAGGCTGCATATTGATTCCTCTTACGTTGTTGTTACTCTTTATAATATGGTTTTGGACACCAAAAGGTATCTCCAGATGACATGGCCTCTAAGAATGAAAGTTATATTGGAACATGGAAGCATAACTAGTTAATAAGACTTTTAGAAATTCGGAGAGATACTTAAACTTAGCTTTTGTTTGGAAAAGAAAATATTTAAAAATTTGTCTTTTAGAATATTTGAGTTAGTAATTAGTAAGTTTGGCTCTGTGAATTCTGTCTTCAAATATATGAGATTACATAATGGTTTTTGGGCCCTAAGTGGGCTTGTCTTGTTTCTTACCTTCTTTGAAGGTCAAGGTATGAACAGACTAATCTGATGAATACAGTTCTTTGGTATGCATTTCACCTAGTATCTTTTTGGACTCAATGGTCTCAATATTTCTTTCTAACCCATTTGCAGAGGCAACCATGGTACTGAGTAAGGCTAGGAGTTAGAATACCTGGGTTCTGGATCACTGCTCACTATGTCCTTAGCAAAACCCTTTAGCTTCTTGAGGAAAACTGGGTATGATAACACATTTCTTAAAAAAATTGTTAAGCCAGTCAATTGAGACAGTACATGGGAAGCTGTATCCAGGCGTAAAAGATGAGCCCTAATATCACATCAGTCTCAGGGGTGGAAAATTCAGGCCAAAGGTAAAGATATAGTGCAAACATCTTATTTTGTTTCTTCTAAATCATAGCATGTAGGATGGAATCTTTTTTGCCTACACCCAGGATGACTTCTGCTATTCAGTTTGCTTTAAAACAACAGATGGGTTTTCATAATTCAGAACTCAAGCAAACTTGCAGATCCCCCTGAGTGGTGTGATGAAGGAACCCACTTACACTGTCCTCTCTTTGTTTTGGTAATTGTCAGTCTCTAATTTATTTCCTTTGAGAAAGAGCTTATATCACCATCAACTTATTTAGTGGCTTAATACAGGGTAAGCTGATTATAAGCAATCTGAACAGTGAAGGTTTGCACTGCAGAGCAATCAAGCTAATAACACCTTTTGAGAATTTCTCCTGGATCTATCATTTCAACCGATCTTGTTAGATTATATGTGTTTGGGCATCTTCAGTGCTTCTCACCACCCTGCTTTTGGGATCCTGCATGCACTGTGGTCTTTCCAGAAGATAAAGCCACATGAAGCCATATATTTAGGGGGAAAGGAAATGACATTGTTTTTATACATTACCACTTGGTTCTCAGTTTGTTATTTCATCAAGATTTCCCAAGATTCGGTCAGAAAGAAAATATGAGATAATGTTACCAAAGGGTGCAGGGATTAGCTGAAGTTAGCTAAAGCTGAAGCAGAGAAGATTCACACTGAGTACCCAGGGAGAAATGATGGAATTTGAAACCCATCCGAATCCTTTCTTTTTCGTCTGTCTCCAAGAAGCTAAAACATCTGGTAAATCATGTCAAAGATTCAATCAATCATCCCTGTGTTTGGTTTTTATGATGCCAGACATCTGGATTGACTGAGTTTCTCTTTTCCTTAATTAAATCAACTGGATGTTTTGGCTTCCTGCAAAATCAGCTTTAGCCTAAATATACACATCATTATCTTATTTGTACTCTTACTCACTTGGGATCTTTATTATTTTTGCTTTAATTCCTATTTATTTGATGATTGATTTAAAATTGTTTCAAACATTGTAGTATACATTCGAGCATTAATATAAGTATTAATAAATATCTCAGAGAAACAAAATTGACTTGACTGTTCTACTTTTTTCTAAAAGGAGCTATGGATGTTACCTACAATGAATGGGTGTTGAGAAGGTTAAAGAACAATGTTAAATAATGATATAGCTAGTTCTCAGCAGAGATCAAAATAGCCACTTTGATGTAAAGACAGCTGGCACCAACAGTCATTTTAACTGTGTGTAACAGGAACACACAATTTATATAATTTATGCATTCCTAGGTTTTTCAGTCCATAGGAATTTGGTCTGGTTTTATATTATTTTCAGATACCCTTTGCATTCTTATCTGGAAAGGCTTCTGGGCAAGCTGATGACAGGAGGAGATTTAAAAAGAGATGAAAAGAAACCGTGAACACATACTGATTTAATGAAATACTATATTTTCTAGGAGAGAAATCAAACCTCAAAATAGACAAAACAAAGTTTATCACTCTGAATATATGACAGAAAACAACCAAAGAATTTTGGAATAACATTTCATACCTCACTCTTTTATGGCGTTTTTCATGGGGCTTGCCTAGTACACAAATCAAAAATGGATCTTACTTTCTCACTAAGGCGATTCTGTTCTTTGGTTTTAAAGAAATAAAAGATCAACAGAGAAAAAAGTGCCATTTTGATGCAATTGTAGTTAATTTTGAAACACAGATGGATTATGATTTTAGGATTCTTATTATAATCATTGAGCCAACTCGGCTAGTTATTTTATATTTATAGCGTGACACATGTCTAAACACAATACCTAAACGTTTTCACCAGAATTAGGCACAACTCCATTTCTACAGAAAGTCCTCCAATATACCTTAAGTGAGGTCATTTGCTAAAATAAAAATTAAAGTTCACTCTGATGTTACTCTGCCAGATGTGGATATTTCTTTATACTTTTTCTGCAGTTGATTTTGCAGATAACACTAGTGTGTTAAGCAATTTTATCAGGACTCTCCACTGATGCTCTGTTGGTGAATAGAAGGTGCTGGGCACTCATGTGCACTTTACATATGTTACCTCTTAGCTAATGCTCACGATAAGCCTCTGAGGCAGGTTAACTATTGTTAAGAGGCCAAAACTAAAGCTCAGGGAGGTTAAAGCAACTGGTTCAAAGTTAAACAATTCAATTTTTGGATTAACAGTACTTATTTAAAAAATATGTTTATATGTGCATATACATATATTCATTGCAGATATTTTGGAAAAGAGGAAATTAAAAAAAAAATACACAAACGTTGTTTTCCTAAGATAATAACTATTAATTTTTTTTTTTCTTTTTCCGTATGCGGGCCTCTCACTGTTGTGGCCTCTTGCGCTGCAGAGCTGCGGACGCGCAGGCTCAGCGGCCATGGCTCACGGACCCAGCCGCTCTGCGGCATGTGGGATCTTCCCGGACCGGGGCACGAACCCGTGTCCCCTGCATCGGCAGGCGGACTCTCAACCACTGCGCCACCAGGGAAGCCCACAGAATCTTTTTTTTTAAAAAAGGACACCAATAGTAGTTTATCAAACAGCTGTATTACTATCTACTCTTAAGTGTTTACTTTGTGTCTGTTTAGTAACAATATGGTGATGAAAATTCTTATAATTAAAACTGAGTACAGATGTACTAGATTTCCTCAAGATAATTCCCTAGAAGAATTTCTTAGTGCCTTACGAAGTCTTTTTATAAAGTGCTTGATATGTATTGCTAAATTATTGTCCCCAAAGTTATAATTTCCATTCTTAACAGTGCTACAAAAGAGGGCCTCTTTATCCATATACCCTGCTGGTAAAGCACACTATGGTCTTTTTTTTTTTTTTCATACTATGTTTTTTTAAATATCTTTGTCCATTTGATGATAGATAGAAAAAAAATTCACATTTTGGAATTTTCTTTTTGATTGATTATTATTGATATTAATTATATTTTCTTTTTTTACATGCTTAATATTTTATCATAAATCAGCTATTTTCTTTAGGTCAACCTAATTTTAACATGATGGAAACATGCAAATTCAGTTTTAGCACAATTAAATGACTTATATCTATAGTTAAGATTAACACATCAAATGTTAGATTAACACATAGGTGCTATCGAAACTGTCCATGTAAATCCCTGTTCATCTACTGTAATGATAAAATCAACTGTGTTTCTTTTCTAATCTTGCTTCCTTTGACTTTTGTCCATAAAATAAGACTGTGTCTTTCTTGAAAGTTTCTGTACTTCTTTTCCCCCTCCCTGGACCCTCCCAATGGAAGGCACAGTTTATCTGACTTACTGGAAGGCAGAGTTCTGACATCCTTTTATCCTCGCTTTACTATGTGGTGGGATAAATGTACGAAAGGTCATGGGCATTGTTAGGGTTGAATTGTGTCCCCCGAAAAGATATGTTGAAGTCCTAACCCCTGGCACCTGTGAATGTGACCTTATTTGGAAATTGGGTCTATGCAGATGTAATCAAGTTACGATGAGGTCATTAGTTTGGGCCCTAATCCTATATGACTAGTGTTCTTATAAGAAGTGAAGAAGACAGAGACAGAGGGAAAATGGCCATGTGAAGATGGTGGCAGAGATTGTTATGCAGCCACAAGCCAAGGAACACCAGGGCTACTAGAAGCTGGAAGAGACAAGGAAGAATCCTCCCTAAGAGGCTTAGGAGGGAGCACAGACCTGACAGCACCTTGATTTCAGATTTCTCACCTCCAGAACTGTGAGACAATAAATTTTCATTGTGTTATGCCACCACGTTTGTAGTGGTTTGTTACCATAGCCTTAGAAAACGCATGAATGGCAACCATTTCTTTGGGAGTAGAACCATCCATAGGTTCCACCCACTCTTTTCTCCTTCAAGTAGAGCTCTCATCAGAGCAAGCTCTTTTTCCCTGATGGCCCATCTGCCTGTGACTGCTGGGTTGTTTCTTTCAAGATAAAAACGACCTTGGATCCAGACCTTTATCTCCAACCTAGCCATGCCATCATTAAAGCCAATATTTTGATCTCCTATACACTTTCCTCTGAAAATCTGCACAGGTAGTGCATAGACCTCCAGTTCTAAAGAAAGATATGAGGAGGCTGGCATTTTGGTGACTGAAATAAAACCTTAAGATGCCCAGCTCCTTGCTTTGGCTGTTTGTGGCTGGTGTCTGAGTAGACATGTAGGATATTTAGCTTAGGCTATCAGCCCACTGGCTGACATTGATCCAAGAAGGCATGTTGTGGTCATATCTGGTATCACAGGTATTTGACTGTTGGAAAAGGAGATATTTAACTCCAGTTAAGTCTTCTCTTAAAGCACATAACACGTTGTACAAGCGTTTTGGGCACTGGTGGAGGGAGTGATTTGTTTCCCTTTATCTATATATTTTTCCAGCCAGGACTTTAAACGGCAAAGGCAGGTAAGTTTTCCATGGGCCTCAGATGACTTGTGCATGAGCTTTCAACCTTTTATTTAGTATTATCATGAGTAGTTAGCACAAGGTGGGCTGCCCTAAATCAATTACTTCTTGTCCTACTTTGAACTACTTTGAGGAATGAGGAAGAGGTGGAAGGGTGAACCTCGTGAATTCATGAAAACATCAAGAAGAATGGAATTCCTTGTCACACACCGGATACATAATTTTCTTGAGCTTAGAAAAAACTCAGTGATTATTATTTGAAACTCAAAGGTTGGAAGGAAATTTAAAAGGCTTGTCCCAGGAACACTGATTTTAGAAAAGCTGGCCAGAAAAACTAGGCGGTATGTGATTGGTGTATGTACCATGGTTTCATTTTTTTTTTTTTTTGCCTTTAAAAAAAAAAAATTTATATTAGGGTGTAGTTGATTAACAATGTTGTGTTAGCTTCAGGTGTATAGCAAAGTAATTCAGTTATACATATGCATGTATCTATTTTTTAAAAAATTCTTTTCCCATTTATGTTATTACAGAATATTGAGCAGAGTTCCCTGTGCTATACAGTACGTCCATGTTTGTTATCTATTTTAAGTATAGTAGTGTGTATATGTCAGTCTCAAATTCCCAATTTATCCCTCCCCCCAAACTTTCCCCTTTGGTAACCAAAAGCTTGTTTTCTAAGTCTGTGAGTCTAACATGCTTTCATCTTGATGTCAAAACATGAGCAGTAGGAGAGAGAAAGTAAAATAAGACATACTGATTTCAGTGGGCAGGTGAGGGATTTTTTATTAGAAACATTAAACTCTTGGTGATCGGTAATAAGGAGGTAAGGGCAGACCTAACTGTTTATGAAGGTGGGACCAGGGGACACTTAGTGTTGAGGCTGAAGGGCCAGGGTGGTGAGGACATGGGTGAGACTTAGGAGGGGCTTCAGCCTGACAGAGAAGTGAAGTGAAGTCAAATCAGCCGGGGTGCACACCCAGCCCGTGACCAAGCTTGGAGAGATCAGGCCCCAAGCTCTACCATCACAGGCTCCAGCAACAGGCAGATGCCCAAGGATGAGACCAAGAGCAGAGCATCAGGCTCCGAGTGGGGGCTTTTGGGGCCAGCCATTCTGCTGCAAGGCCCAGAGGGTTACAGAGCCCACCATGTGTATTCAAGGACTCCATCTCTTCCTTTCTGTCATAAGGTGCTGGGCCTCTACCCCATGTAGCCAGAAGCCATCATAGGGAAGAGGATCTGGGAAACCAAGCATTTATCTCAAGGGACTGTTAAGATTATTGCTTCAAACCAGGTTAATGAATTGGACAGAAGTATAATTTTTTTCCCTGCTACCCATCAGATAGAGTGTCATGAATGATCAGATTATAGATCAGATTATATTTCTCAGTTATAGAGAAATAAAGTACATTCTCTTCTTGTTGTTGCACATTTGAGTATAGTATAAGTAAATCAGGTCTTCTAGTGTACAGAGGTTTCATTATGCAAAAACCAGTTCATGAGCATCTGCTATTTCTAGCATTTTCCATTAATAAATGGACCTTCTCCTTGCCTGACGGTCCTATGCTCTGTCCTAATACCACAGCCTCTACATGCCTACCTTTCACCCCTGGACCCTTTCGGAATGCTCCTTGCTTATTGGTACGCTCCAGAAATAAGTTGGGAGGGCAGGTACCAGGGAAATGCTTTTAAGCTACTGTCTCCTCCAAGTTATCCTTTTGTCCAGCTTTGGAAAGTTTGTTAATGAGGCCCCAAGGAAGAGACCCACTTGGTAATGTGCTGTATGCTCACAGACCTAACACATGACTGGCAAGCCGTCAGTGTGGGGCTGCTGATTCCTTGTTCATTTATTCCTTCATTCAGTAAATATGTCCTGTGGGGGCTAAGCAGTGATGTTACAACTGGGAAAGAAAAATTGTAACACATTTTCCCCTCATGGAGCTTATAGTCTGAGAGGTAAACAAGCAGCAAGAAAGGTAGAGAGGGATGGTGAACTAAACGGATACTTTCTCACACCAAACCTGCTTTAGAAGTTGAACATGGGAGAAAAGAGCTTGGCAAAACATAGGCAACAAGATGATGTATTTGCATGGACTCTATAGGAGGCTGGGACTTTCTGAAAGTCTTTAGGAAGCAGATAGATATCATAAGGATCAGAGAAAGAACACTGAACAATAATGACCTTGTCCAATTATCTCTGCATCTGACAATGCAAGAGTTTCTTATTTAAAGAACTACTTTATACAATAAGAGTAACTGAGGAAA
>NW_006795832.1:1109085-1117641 GCF_000442215.2 Lipotes vexillifer | reverse complement strand
ATAAGAGTAAACTGAGGAAAGAGTGGCATGGAATCAAAGAAACTTTTTGCTTCATTTGAAAAAAAAAAGGATTTTTCTGTTATTGGTTTGAGATGTCCTCTTTCAATACCAAGGAAAAATCATGTTTATACACATCAGGGAAATGAAGCCCAAGTATATTCAATATTCATGCAGGAAATAAGCATAGCATGTGGAGCCCAAACTTGCCTTTGTCTTATTTCCCAGTCATTTGCTAGTTTGCCATACTTGGCCAACCAGTCTCATCAACTTTGAGGCCCCCCCAGGGGATTTTGGTGTCAGCAAGCAAGGATGAAATTGCAGTTAGGCATAAACATGAAAATTTGTGTTAAATGTGTTAAATCACAGCTAATGAGATTCCAGGCATTTCTCTGTAATATGCAGTGGAATTTGTAACAATACGCTTGTATAAAACTATGCTACTGAAACTATTGGGCTTTCATTATAATTAAAAAATAAGATTAAATATGAAGATATTTAATATGAAGAAATGTGGTCATGACACAGATTTTGTCTCCAGAAGAAATAAGGGAGCTGTGCTTTCTGGTCATCTGAATTTAGTTCTCTGACTTAGTCAACAGAGCAAGGAAAAAGGTTAGCATCCAGAGTTATCTCCCAACTTGTGGGAATTCCCTGGTGGTCCAGTGGTTAGGACACTGCACTTCTATTGCAGGGTGGGTTTGATCCCTGGTTGGGGAACTAAGATGCCACAAGCCGTGTGGCACAACCAAAAAAAATATAAATATATATCTTTCATCCCAACTTGTGCTGAAGTCTAGTGGTGTCCTCTTCAGCAGGGTGTTCATTTTTTGAGTGCAAGAGCAGCCATGCATTGTTTACAGAGATAAATATTTTGTATCTGACCAATAATTGTTTCATTTAAATATATCACTCCCCCAGTTTTTTAATTTTTCAAAAACATAGCCTATTAATGTACTTGCTAATGGCAAGGCTAACTCAGGCATAATAATTATACACGTCATCATTTATATAGCTCTTCATTGACAGTATTCCTCAGTTTGTCTGTGAAAATCTTCATGTATGTTTGTGGTCCAGTGTGTTTATTAGCAGCGGTCTCTTTGACTCTCAAAAATGTCCTGTTTTGCTGGATAACTACATGTAAAAGAATAAAATCAGAACATTTTCTCACATAATACACAAAATAAACTCAAAATGGACTGAAGACCTAATGTAAGGCCTGAAACCATAAAACTCCTGGGGAAAAAAAACATAGGCAGAACACTCTTTGATATACATTATAGCAACTTTTTTTGGGCTCAGTCTCCTCAAGCCAAAGAAACAAAAGCAAAAGTAAGCAAATGGGAAAGGAAATAGTCACACAAGTCTAGGAGGCACAGAGAGTCCCATACAGGATAAACCCTAGGAAAAACACACCAAGACACATATTAATTAAACTAACAAAAATTAAATTCAAAGAAAAAAAATTAAAAGTCGCAAGGGAAAACCAAAAAATAACATACAAAGGAATCCCCATAAGTTTATCAGCTGATTTTTCAGAAGAAACTCTGCAGGCCAGAAGAGAGTGGCAGGATATACTTAAAGAGATGAAAGAAAAACCTTCAATCAAGATTACTCTACCTGGCAAGGGTCTCATTCATATTCGATGGAGAAATCAAAAGCTTTTCAGACAAGCAAAAGCTAAGAGAATTCAGCACCACCAAGCCAGCTTTACAACAAATGCTAAAGAAACTTCTCTAGGTGGGAAACGCAAGAGAAGAAGAGCAAGACCCACAAAAACAAACCCAAAACAATTAAGAAAAAGGTAATAGGAACATACATATTGATAATAACCTCGAATGTAAATGGATTAAATGCCCCAACCAAAAAACACAGACTGGGTGAATGGATACAAAAACAGGACCCATATATATGCTGTCACAAAAGACCCACTTCAGACCTAGGGACACATACAGACTGAAAGTGAAGGGATAGAAAAAGATATTCCATGCAAATGGAAATCAAAAGAAAGCTGGAGCAGCAATACTCATATCAGATAAAATAGACTTTAAAATAAAGACTGTTGCAAGAGATAAGGAAGGACACTACATAATGATCAAGGGATCAATCCAAGAAGAAGATATAACAATTGTAAATGTTTATTCACCCAACATAGGAGCACCTAAATACATAAGGCAAATGCTAACAACCATGAAAGGGGAAATTGACAGTAACATAATAATAGTAGGAGAATTTAACACCCACTTACACCAATGAACAGATCACCCAAAATGAAAATAAATAAGGAAACACAAGCTTTAAAAGACACAATAGACCAGATAGATTTAATTGATATTTATAGAACATTCCACCTGAAACTGGCAGAACACACTTTCTTCTCAAGTGCACACAGAACATTCTCCAGAATAGATCCCATCTTGGGTTACAAGTCAAGCCTTGGAAAATTTAGGAAAACTGAAATCGAATCAAGCACCTTTTCTGACCACAACGCTATGAGATTGGAAGTCAATTACAGGAAAAAAACTGTAAAAACCACAGATATATGGAGGCTAAAGAATGCACTACTAAATAACCAAGAGATCACTGAAGAAATCAAAGAAGAAATAAAAAAAATACATAGAAACAAATGACAGCAAAAACACAATGACCCAAAACTTATGGGACACACCAGAAGCAGTTCTAAGAGGGAAGTATATAGCAATTAAATCTCACTTCAAGAAACAAGAAAAATCTCAGATAAACAATCTAACCCTACACCTAAAGCAACTAGAGAAAGAAGAGCAAAGAAAACCCAGTCAGTAGAAGGAAAGAAATCACAAAGATCAGAGCAGAAATAAATGAAATAGAAACAAAGAAAGCAATAGTAAAGATCAATAAAACTAAAAGCTGGTTCCTTGAGAAGATGAACAAAATTGATAAACCCTTAGCCAGAGTCATCAAGAAAAAAAGGGAGAGGACACAAATCAATAAAATTATCAATGAAAAAGGAGAAATCACAACTGACATTGCAGAAATACACAGGATTATAAGAGACTACTACAAACAACTATATGCCAATAAAATGGACAACCACAAAGACATGGACACATTCTTGGAAAAGAAAAGTTGTTCAAGACTGAACGAGGAAGAATTAGAAAATATAAACAGACCTATCAAAAGCAATGAAATTGAAACTGTAATTAAAAATCTTCCAACATACAAAAGTCCAGGACCAGATGGCTTCACAGGCGAATTCTATCAAACATTTCAAGAAGAGCTAACACTCATCCTTCTCAAGCTCTTCCAAATAATTGCAGAGGGGGGAACACTCCCAAGTTCATTCTATGAAGCCACCGTCACCCTGATACCAAAACCAGAAAAAGATACCACAAAAAAAGAAAATTATAGAACAATATCACTGATGAACATAGATGCAAAAATCCTGAACAAAATACTAGCAAACAGAATCCAATGGCACAAAAAGATCATACACCATGATCAAGTGGGATTTATCCCAGGAATGCAAGGATTCTTAAATATACACAAATCAATCAATGTGATACACCATATTAACAAATTAAGGAATAAAAACCATAGGATAATCTCAATAGATGCAGAAAAAGCTTTCGACAAAATTCAACACCAATTTATGAAAAAACTCTCCAGAAAATGGGCATAGAGGGAACCTATCCCAACATAATAAAGCCCATATATGACAAACCCACAGCAAACATCATTCTTAATGGTGAAAAACTGAAAGCATTTCCACTAAGATCAGGAACAAGACAAGGAGGTCCACTCTTGCCACTCTTATTCAACATAGTTTTGGAAGTCCTAGCCATGGCCATCAGAGAAGAAAAAGAAATAAAGGAATAAAAATTGGAAAAGAGGAAGTAAAACTGTCACTGTCTGTAGATGACATGATACTATACATAGAAAGTCTTAAAGATGTCACCAGAAAAATACTAGAACTAATCAATGAATTTGGTAAGGTTGTAAGATACAAAATTAATGCACAGCAATCTCTTGCATTCCTATATGCTAATGATGAAAAATCTGAAAGAGAAATTAAGGAAACACTCCCATTTACCATTGCAACAAAAAGAATAAAATATCTAGGAATAAACCTACCTAAGGAGGTGAAAGACTTGTACTCAGAAAACTATAAAACACTGATGAAAGAAATCAAAGATGACATAACCAAATGGAGAAATATACCATGTTCTTGGACTGGAAGAATCAACATTGTGAAAATGACTCTACTACCCAAAGCAATCTACAGATTCAATGTAATCCCTATCAAAATACCAATGGCATTCTTCACAGAATTAGAACAAAAAATTTTACAATTCGTTTGGAAGCACAAAAGACCCCAAATAGCCAAAGCAATCGTGAGAAAGAAAGATGGAGCTGGAGGCATCAGGCTCCCTAACTTCAAACTATACTACAAAGCTACAGTATTCAAAACAATATGGTACTGACACAAAAACAGAAATATAGATCAGTGGAATAGGAGAGAAAGATAGATATATAGATAGATAGAGTCACCTAATTTATGGCAAAGGAGGCAAGAACATACACTTGAGAAAAGATAACCTCTTCCATAAGTGGTGCTGGGAAAATTGGACAGCTACATGTAAAAGAATGAAATTAAAACACTCCCTAACACCATACACAAAAATAAACTCAAAATGGATTAAAGACCTAAATGTAAGCCCAAGCACTATAAAACTCTTAGAGGAAAACATACCAAAAACACTCTTTGACATAAACCACAAGATCTTTTTTGACCCACCTCCTAGAGTAATGGAAATAAAAACAAAAATAAACAAATGAGACCTAATTAAACTTCAACGTTTTTGCACAGCAAAGGAAACCATAAACAAGACAAAAAGACAACCCTTGGAATGGGAGAAAATATTTGCAAATGAAACAATGGACAAAGATTAATCTCCAAAATATACAAACTCATGGAGCTCAATATCAAAATAACAAACAATTCAACTAAAAAATGGGCAGAAGACCTAAATAAACATTTCACCAAAGAAGACATACAGATTGCCAAGAGGCACATGAAAAGATGTTCAACATCACTAATTATTAGAGAAATGCAAATCAAAACTACAAATGAGGTATCCGGTCAGAATGGCTATTAACAAAAATCTAGAAACAATAAATGCTGGAAAGGGTGTTGTGAAAAAGGAACCCTCCTGCACTGTTGGTGGGAATGTAAATTGATACAGCCACTATGCAGAACACTATGGAGGTTCCTTAAAAATCTAAAAGTAGAACTACCATATGACCCAGCAATCCCACTACTGGGTATATACCCTGAGAAAACCATAATTCAAAAAGAGACATGTACCCCAATGTTCATTGCAGCATTATTTATAATAGTCAGGACATGGAACCAACCTAAATGTCCATTGACAGATGAATGGATAAAGAAGATGTGGCATATATATACAATGGAATATTACTCAGCCATAAAAAGAAATGAAACTGAGTTATTTGTAGTGAGGTGGATGGACCTAGCGTCTGTCATACAGAGTGAAGTAAGTCAGAAAGAGAAAAACAAATACCGTATGCTAACACATATACATGGAATCTAAAAAAAATGGTACTGATGAACCTAGGGGCAGGGCAGGAATAAAGACATAGACATAGAGAATGGACTTGAGGACATGGAGGGGGTGGGAGGGGGAAGCTGGGGTGAAGTGAGAGTAGCATTGACATAGATACACTACCAAATGTAAAATGGCTAATGGGAAGCAGCAGCATAGCACAGGGAGATCAGCTCAGTGCTTTGGGATGACCTAGAGATGTGGAATAGGGAGGGTAAGAGGGAGGCTCAAGAGGGAGGGGATATGGGGACATACATAAGCGTATGGCTGATTTCACTTTGTTGTACAACAGAAACTGACATAGTATTGTGAATCAATTATCCTCCAATTAAGATCTATTATAAAAAAAGAAATAAACATCAAGCATATATTGTATAACACTGGGAAATATAGCAATTATTTTGTAATAACTTTAAATGGAGTATAATCTGTCAAAATATTAAATCACTATGTTGTACACCTGAAACTAATATAGTATTATAAATCAACTATACTTCAATTTTAAAAAAGTGTCCTGTTTGGGTGATAAACTGTAAAGTCAACTTAATTCAGCAGTATCTATGTCCTCGGCTCTGTGCTAAGTATTTGATATGTGTTATCTCAGTTAATCCTAAACAAGTACGGAAGCAAACAAATCTGTATGATTTCTGCCACCGTCTTTAACAGCTGTATCAGACTCATCTTCCACTGCGATTTGATGGGTCAAGAGCTCAGTACATTCTCTGCTGCTTTTCTCTTTAGGACAATTGTCAACTTGTTGGCTGTACAATGAAAAGAGGCTAAGAAGAAACAGTGGTTCAGGGTTTTAACATATACATTACATACAGGAAAGTACACAAATATGCAGGTAGTACATATAGTTCAACAAATTTTCACAAAATAAACACATCCATGTAACTGCTGCCCCTGCCAAGAAACAACAGTTCCAGCATCCTAGGAGGTGTCCATGTGCTTCTTCTTGGGCACTGCTCAGCACAATAGTAGCCATTTTTCTGAGTTCTCTAAACTTGTTTTTGGACTTTATATAAATGAAATCACGTAATATATATTCTTCGGTTCTGCCTTCTTTTCATTCAATTTTATCTTGTGAGATTCATCCATGTTGTTCTTTGAAGTAGCTTATTTTCATTGCTGTAGGCTATTCCATTGAATGAATGGAACATAATTTACGTGCTCATACTACTATTTGATGGATATTGTTTCCAGTGTTTGGCTATTAGGAACAGTGCTGCTATGAACACAGTTTTGTTGAATATATGCCTAGTGTAGAATAAGGCTGTACAGTATGTACTGTATTGTCCTGTGTTAGTAGATTTTCCAAGGGGATTGTAGCAGTATACCTTCCCCACTCCCAACATAAGGTATAAGGCACCTTTCTTTTAGTTTGTTCTTCAGGTAGAAATCCTGAAAGTGAAAACAGAGTATAAAATTATAGTATTTAGTTGTTACTAAATCGAAATTGGAAATTCAAACTATAGATTATTATTCTGGAACACTAAATAACTTACCTGAGGGCTGTGGGAAGGAAATAATTTCCTAGAGGGCCAATTTTTCAGATATTCCAACATATTAGGAATTTAGCCACTTAATCAGAGAGCTTATCCCTGATTTCACCATACATCTGAGAGTGAAAAGTGATATCTCAGTGCCATTTATATTTGCATTTATTTGACTTTTAGTGAGGTTGATGACTTTTCAAAGGGTTTATATTTCTTTATTTGGGAATTTCCTGTTCATGAGTTTTGCTCTTTTTTTGTTGTTGGCTGTATGTAGCGAATTCAGTGGTTGCCCTCCACACCCCCAAATACATGTCCATGTTCTAACCTCTAGGACCTATGAATGTGAATTTATTTGAAGATAGGGTTGTTGTATTGGTCCCACCTTACTGACGATGATGCCCTTGTCTAGGAATGCCTGAGGCACCTGTCCAAAGCCAGGGCCGTATTACTCTTATGAAGCCCCACAGACATTTCCCCATTGGAGCCAAAGTTGTGGCTGGGCTGGGTTCTTATTATGATTGCAGGATGCACTGAGGAAATAAAATCAGAGGATTTTGAGGAACTAGGTTTATTCCTCATAGGTCCTGGACTATATACATATCATGAGGATATGAGGAGACAGAGAGAGAAGAAGACAGAGAGAGGGAACCTGGGGCTCTGCCTTTATTAGAGTCCAAAGGTGGGGTGTCTGGGATTTTATGGGGTCACTTATTATTGGCTAATTTGAAGCTGAAGAATGGGAATTAGGATGGGGAAGAGTGGAGGCAGACTCACTCAAGCTGTCATTTATCTAGGTTGAGCTTCATGGGTGTGGGTGGCCTAGTTCTTTATCTGGTTGTTTTGCTAGTAGCTGTGTCATACAGCTGGCAAGATGTTTATTTAAAATGGGTGTCTTTTGAGATGGATGCCTTGGCAATCAAAAACTTACAAGGTCAGGCACTTACAT
This sequence comes from Lipotes vexillifer, assembly GCF_000442215.2. NCBI lineage: Eukaryota > Metazoa > Chordata > Mammalia > Artiodactyla > Lipotidae > Lipotes > Lipotes vexillifer. The sequence continues at coordinate 1,109,596 of NW_006795832.1, read as the reverse complement.
TATGAAGGTCTTTGCAATTGCAATTGGGGTCTCAAGATGAGATCATCCGCAGTTAACTGGTGGGCCCTAAATGTTATGACAATGGAGATGTAAGAGTAGATGGCACAGACATAGAGGATAAGGCCACATGAAGATGGAGGCAAAGACTGGAGTTTGCAGCCACAAACCAAGGGACTCCTGGAGCCACCAGAAGCTGGGAGAGGAAAAAAAGGATGCTTCCCTGCAGCCTTTAAAGGGAATGTGGCATTGTGACACCTCGATTTTGGACTTCTGGCCTCTGGGACTATGAGAGAATAAATATGTGCTGTTTTAAGTCACATGGTAATTTGTTATGGCAGTTCTAGGAAGCTAATATAGTGTATTTACAGATTTGTTTTAAACTGAGCACAATTTGTATATTAAGACTATTAACCATTTTCCTATTATGCATATGACAAATATTTTGCCCTTAATTTTTTACTTGAAAAATTTTGTTTAGGGTTGTATTTTTTTTTTTTTTTTTTTTTTTTTT
>NW_006795832.1:1101577-1108995 GCF_000442215.2 Lipotes vexillifer | reverse complement strand
CCTTTGGGGGGTGGGTTTTTTTTTTTTTTTTTCTTCATTACGCGGGCCTCTCTCTGTTGTGGCCTCTCCCGTGTGGAGCACAGGCTCCGGGCGCGCAGGCCCACCGGCCATGGCTCACGGGCCCAGCCGCTCCGCGGCATGTGGGATCCTCCCGGACCGGGGCACGAACCCACGTCCCCTGAATCGGCAGGCGGACTCTCAACCACTGCGCCACCAGGGAAGCCCCTAGGGTTGTATTTTTTTATAGAAACTTTAGCTTTTTTCCCTGTAGTAATCTTTTTGTTTGTTTGTAATTAATAAACTTTATTTTTAGAGTAATTTTAGGCTCACAGCAAAATTGAGTGGAAAGTACAGTTCCTATATAGCACTGTCCCCAAACGAGCACAGCCTCCCTCACTATCGACATCCCACATCATAGCAGTACCTATGGAAGAACCTACGTGGACAAACCATTATCACCCAGAGTCCATAGTTTACATTAGGGCTTCCTCTTGGTATTGCACGTTCAATGGGTTTTTGACAAATGTATGGTACAGGGTAGTTTCATTGGCCTAAAAATCCTTTGTGCTCCCCTCCCTTATTCATCCCTCCCTCCCTTGATATCTACATCAGGTGAAACTAACTCTGTGAATGTAGCCATTGCTTCTTGAACTTTGACTTATGTGCCCAAGTCAAAGGTAACCGTGGAGATCAAAACCCTGCTGGAAACGGGGACAACTCACCTGAGATGGGAATAGACTGACCCTATCACTCATCCATTTTGTGAAGTGAGGATGTTGAGTATTGTTGGACAAAGTGGACTACTTGAGCCTAGGCTTTGCTTTGCTCCCATATAACCTGTCCTCTTCTCATTCTTGGCAGTCTGGTACCTGGAGTGAAGGTAGGCTTGGGTTCGATGCTAAAGTTTTTTAGTAGACTTACACTCATTGTTCACCAAAAAGGGTCTTCTATGTGTTTTCCTTCCTTTTCACTTGAAAGAATCTAATCAAGGTAACTTTTAAAACAAGTTGAAGTAGAGTTGATTTACAATATTATATTAGTTTCAGGTGTACAATGTAGTGATTCAATATTTATAGATTATGCTCCATTTAAAGTTAAGAACTCTTAGCTATATTCCCTGTGCTGTATGATAGATCATTGTCGCTTATTTATTTTATACTTAGTAGTTTGTACCTCTTAATCCCCTACCTCTATCTTGCCCCTCACCCCTTAATTAAAATACTTTTATAATACAGTTCATTGACTGGAAAGTGCTTATTTGTTACTCTTGGCTTTCTAAAGTATTCCACCTGTATATCTGTGCTTATGCTTCCAGGTAAATTTTGAATGATGCTGTTAAGTTCCCATTTTCCACCCTTATTTCCACAATCAAAAATTCCTAATTTTTATTTGGAATTTTAATTTTCATATTTACAGTTTAATTGGAAGAGAATTGACACCCTTAGAATATTGGAACTTCCTACACAGGAAGACTTATTCATGACACAAGTCCTCATGTATCAAAGTATTTTGAGTCCACGAGTAAAGTTCTAAAGTTTTTTTTTTTTTAATATGGGCCTTTTAAGACTTATATTTAACTTTATTTAAAAATATCTAAAATGTTTGTGTTTAGAAGAAGATCATCTAATTTTTTAGGTGGTATTAATTTTGCTTTATTTGTTTTGTGCTGATTCTACTGCAAAGAATGATAATTTTGTTTCTTCCCTTTAAATATGATACACCTTGTTTCATTACAAGGCTAATTGTGTTAGCTAGTCCTTCCATAAATAGATTTATAATGGAACAAATACATCATGTTTCAGTATTAGATATGCCCTTATACCCAACTCTTATAACCAAGAGGCATTCTTCCTCCGAGTTTCAGATGTTATTCTGTTACAGTAGTTTCATATTTTTCTTTTCCCTTTGTCTTTTATCTGATACTTTTACAATGCAGGGCCATTTTCTGTAGAAAGAGTGGGTTATTTGTCCTTGTATTATACCTGCCCTCCACTGTGCTATGTGGTGACCTAATAGCTTTCTCAGATTTTCAGATGGGGGGCAGGCTGTTTTGAGCAGGACCTCATTTCTGGAATTTGGAGTTTTTGTGTACTTCTACTCTACTGTGGTTGTATCTTCTCTACCTCACTATTTTTGATAGTAATAATAAATATAAAACAAAAAAATACTGTACCCAGTACTGCTCCAAAGTCTTGTGCATCCCTGCCTCATGCAAAGTGTGCTCTGCCTGCTGTCAGCACCGCCTGTGCCTGGAAGTCAATGTTGGCCTCTTAGAGCAATTCCCAGGGGTCCTAGTGCCATCTGCCTATTCTCTGCTAAGTAGGGGCTCTGCAACTCTGAATCTGGGCAGCAATGATGTGAGAGGTGCAAAGCCTCTTTGTCAGACAGTCTTTCTTCATTTACCAAGCCACGTGTTTAAGCCTTGATAAATGTTTCACAATCCAGATCCAACTCCTCTATAATTAATGCCAATTCCTCCTAGATTCTGTTTTTAGGTTGACGATCAATCATAGTTTTTTGGTGAGTTGTCAGTGTGTCCTTTTTTGCAAGTGTTCATTTGTATTTAATGAGAAGTTGGGGGCAGCTATGCTGGGAACTTCTTGCCATTCATCATTTTGAACTTGTCTAATATAGGTTTACTCCTAAAGATACCTGTTTATATTTAACTTACCCTGATCGAATTTCATAGGTTGTTTGGTCAAAACATGTTGGTTGTGTTTCAAAATCTTGTACTCTGATCTCTTTGGAAAGTTTGCAGAATCATGCTGAGTCATTTACAAGAGGCATTCTGGAGTCGGTTAATTACAAATAGTTTAAGTAAAATCTCTCATTAGAATAAAAGATGGGTACAACGGATAAGGCAACAATGGTTAAAGAAGAAGCAAGTTCAAAAATGTCTCCCAGTTACCAAGCTATTTTTCTCCTTTATAATGCTTATCACTATTGTGATTAAATTATTATGTAATTACTTGTTGAATTTCTTCCTACTCTTTTTAATGCAAATTTGATGAGGATTGTTGCTTTCACTGCTGTATCACCAGAATATAGAACTTTGCACACATAGTAAGTGCTCAAAAATAAATACCAGATGAATGAATAAGGTTACCACTGTCCTAATTCACTCCCATGCCACACCCAAGAAGGAATTCCTGCCTCCGAAGAAACAGTAATATTTAGTAGAAACTAATCCTTTTGACAAATTCTTACCAGATGAATGAGTCATGGCTGACAATTCTGTAATACTGCAAAGAAATGCATTTTGGGGCTTGAACCCTGGGATGAAAAATGCTAAGACAGAGGTGACCAAGGGGAATGATCACAATTAGTCTTATATTTCTTTAAAAAAGTAAAACAACCCCTCCAAACAGCAATAAAAAAATGAGTCTACCCTCAGAAATGTTTGTAAATGTAGTTTAAAAAATTACAAATTACTTAAAACAATAGTATTAACCTCCCATATATGTTTGCGCATCTTTTGGATTCACAGATTTTTGGACAGTGATTTTCAGAAATATAAAGTGATTGCATGATCTTTCCAAACATTCTCAAATTATGGTCTAATGTCTTAAATCATAAGAAGTACCTCTAGTCACTAAAGTAAGCATCTCCATTTGGCTTGATGTATGTTTAGTCTATTTCTTCTTGGCAAAAGTATTTTTAGCCTAAGTGTCCGAGCATAAAGCTGACAAAATGTTTTCTTTCCTACCCATTTGTGTGGTCTTGTTTAATAAAAATTATATATAAAAAAACTAAGTAGGATTTGTTCAGAGGAAAAATATATATCTATATAATCAGTTTACTTGGCGTTAAGAATAATCCATGGAAGGTAGGTGAATTCTAAGTGAGAAAAAGTAAGAGACCATTTCTTGCTATCACCCTCTGCTTCAGGTATTTAATTACAAGTTTGCCTTATTTCATTAGAGAAAGTGAAAATCTCTCAATGAAAAGGAAATAATCTTAATTTTTGTGAATAATTTAATTTATAATACATTACCACTTTTGCTCTCACCATTTAATAATACATAGGCATGGATTTGTTTCTACTTTTGTCTTTTATGAAAACTTGAACAGGAAATTCTGCATTCCCATAACATTATTCTTGCAACACTAATATATAGGTACTTGGGATGAAAAATAATCTTAATTCAGAAGGTATGTGTTGAATTTTTTCATGCTTATAATATGCTGTTGAAGCAGTCTAAAGACATTACAACATAAATGATGAGATATATTCACGTGCAATAATTATATGTCTCACAAAGCAGCATGTGACTAGCTACTATAGTGGACTGTTGAGATTGCTACCAAAATGTAGAGAGGGAGGAGTATCACAGTGGGTTAGAAGAGACTGAGTATGGCTTATAGTTTAAGCTTAGAAAAGTAGATTTAAATAAAGTAAATGAATGGGGAGGTCACTTCCTCTCAGGAAAACAGTATGAAGAAAGATTATGAGTTGAGAGCAGGCATAGGGCAGAAAGCTTGTGTGTGATGAGATTGGCCATGAAGGCTGGTACAAATTTCAGGAGGGTCTTGAGGTCCAACCTCATCAGTTTGATTCTATGTTTTTTTTTTTTTGACCAGTAGGAGGACATTTTTGAAAAGGGGAACGAAATGTTGATATTTATTTAAATTTGGAAATACAACGTATAGGATCAATAGGAATATGGAATGAGTAAAAGCAGAAAGTCTACATATGGTGTTCAAGAAGTGACAATACTAGGATGACAGTGGTTGGGGTGCCCTTTTTACTTTTTTTTTTTTCATACTTTGTGTTCTTAGATGTTTCCAAATTTTTTGCATGGAGCAATTAGGAAAATGAAACTGCTAGGGAGGATAAAGTGGAAGGCTTCTTTTTTATGAATGATGAATTTGGTTTTGATCATGTTGATTTGGGTATTGTGTGAATAGGAATGTCCTTAGGTAGCTGGAGATCCAGGCTAGAATTACCCAAGAAAGCAGAATGGAGGCATGGATCTGAAAGCAGAATGGAGGCATGGATCTGAAAGCAGAATGGAGGCATGGATCTGAACCATCAGCGTAGGAGAAATAATTAAAATCATGAGAAACTATAATGATAATATATGATGCTTTAGGTAAAGGATTAAAGACAGCTTTGGATAATTTCCCATTAGTGGCTGGGGGAAGGAGGAAAAAGTAAAAATGAGCAGTAGGACACAGGGGAAAAAAATGGTAGCCAAGTATAGTCCTGGAAAAAAAATGGGTGTTCACTGCCCCATTGTGCTTGAAGGTCAAGTCTGAAAATTGTGAAAAAAATCTTTAGTTTGCGAAGAAGAGAGTAATCTGTCTTTTTGGGGGAGAGGGCAGTGGGGAGAGCCACATATAGGTCGAAGAGTGAACAGAAAGTTTGGATTTCAGGATGTTGGGGAGTGAACTAGGGTTGCAGAAATGAATCCATGACTGAATGGATGGAAGCATGGCGGTAATTAAGGAAAACAGAAGGGTCAAGAGAGAGATTTTCGATAGCTCTTTACCTCAGAATGGGATGCCTTTTTAAAAACATTGGGAACAGGGTGGATGAGGGAGCTAAGGGCTGATGGCCTTGTTTCTTTGCAGGAAAGTAAGGGCAAGAATTTGCTGGCAAAAATAGAATGCAGCAGTGAGAAAAATAGAAATATTTATACAGTAGAATCTCATATATAAGTCCTACATTTAATTTATGTATTACCAAATATGCTTTGAAAAAAAGGCAAGGTAACAAGTGCCTTCAGTTTCATATGGATAAAATTATTGAATCTGTTCTTCATATATAAAGAATGATTTATTTTTAAGTTTTTCCTTGGCCATGAAAATACTAAGTATATCTTCTATGGTGGACACTGTATGCACCTAGATCCTCCTCCTGGATTGAAGGATCTATTTCCCCAGCTGCTGGGAATGCCGCCAGACAACACTCTTTAGCTGTCATTCCACTTTGGAAATTGCCTTAGTTGAAGAAATATGCCCCACCCGAGGTCATATCTCCTTCTAGATGGCCCACACTTTGTGACTGATCAATATACGGTATATAGACCTGCCTGACCACACACCCCTCTCCAGCAGAGGACCAGTCTGAAGGTCTATCTAAGCTCTAGAGCCTCCCACATGGTCTCCTGGGTTCTTCATTGGGATGTATCACACAGCCTCTTTTCTTCCTCAAAACAGGTGCTCGAGAACACTCCCTAAACATCCTTTATGCTGATCTATGTTTCAAAGTTCCCTTCTCGGGGAAACAAACCTGCAATGGAAAGAGTTAATCCTCCAGTGGCTGTAAATGATGCTAGAAGAAGCCATCAGAATTTGTCTCCTTCATGATTCACCTCAGCTGAAGAAAACTTTCTCTACCAAGTCGTGTTTTCTTCTGGGAACGATCCACATTCAATGACTGATCAAGGTGGTGACATAAAGGGCTGCCATTTCACTCCAACTTGGGACAATTCTCACAGGCCAGCATACATTCAAAGCTCCCCATGGCATTGGCTGAGGCCTTAGTTGAGACTGCATTGCTACTCAGCTTCTCCCTCTGTCCAGTTCTCTTTCCTTCCTTCCCTGCCATAGGTGGGAGTCCAAGGGCACTCCTTAATCAACCTCCTGCATGCTCAGCTCCATCTGAGAGTCTGCTTACTGTGGAACTTAACCTGTGACATCTTGCTAACTCAGGTTTCATTTTTTAACACTAATTTTTACTGTAATGAAGTATTCCAATAAGGTCCCACTGTTGCATTTGACTCTCCTGGAAATAAGTAAGTTGTTCATATATTTTATTTCTTTTCATGGAGACATATTCCTCCTGTATCCATGGTTTAAGGTTTTTAAAGGTCCACTGACAATGTCACTTGGTTTAGAAAGTTTGTGTGTTATGTTTTGCTTCATTAATTTCAATTCTCAAACACTTATGTTAATTTTATTTGAGATTCTTTTCAAATTTCCTGATACCTCTACAGAATATTAGTTAAAACATGTGTATATTTGGTCATGATATATAGAAGATGATTTCTGTTACTCCTTTACTGAATATTGAACAAGTGTTTCTATAATGCTGATAACTTCATGTAAGTGTGGCAAAAATTGCTGGTTTTTATCCAATATCCATTTCCCTTTATGATTTAAAGCTTCTTTTCTCCCCTCCCCTCCCCTCCCCTCCTCTTTTCTCTTCTTTTCTTTATGTTTTAGGAGACTGTAAATCTACCTTGTTAAATACTGCGTTTCCCATCCTCTCTTGTAGCTAAGTATGGCCATGTGATTCTATCCTGGGGATTTTCAATGTAAATGGAAATGACGTACGCAACTTTTTTTTTTTTTTTTTTTTTTTTTTTTTTTTGTTTTTTGGGCCCCCCCACTCACAAGCCAAAATTTCTTGTGACTCTGGGACTAATGGAATACAAAAGAAGGCACCATTGAAGACTAATACAAAATACCAT
>NW_006795832.1:1092516-1101554 GCF_000442215.2 Lipotes vexillifer | reverse complement strand
CACGGGCCCAGCCGCTCCGCGGCATGCGGGATCCTCCCGGCCCGGGGCACGACCCCGTATCCCCTGCATCGGCAGGCGGACTCTCAACCACTGCGCCACCAGGGAGGCCCCGTACGCAACTTTTAGAGCAGGAGAACTGCCTGCTGATGGGTGTGAACACAATGGCAGGAACTAGGGGAGTGACCTCGGACCTCTTTGAGGATGGCAGAACAGCAACACAGATGAAACCTGGCTTTCAACACAGGCCACCACATCAGCCAAGACTTTTACATGAGAAAGAAAGAAACAAACATGTATCTTATTTAAGCCATTATTATTTTGGGTCTTTCCATTACAGCAGCCAAATCAATTCTTTAACTAATCTTGTAAGAATATGCCTCTCTTAGGGTAGTCTCTAATGTTATATTCATATAATCAGTTAGTAGTTGCTTGCCATTAGGTTGGGAAATACATGAATTCTTCTAAAACTACACTTATTCACCTGGGATATGCGTGACTCCGTGGGTAGGTGGTGGCATGCCAGAGTTCAATAACCCTTAGGATCAGTACGACATATCTTCTCCAAATACTCACTTTACTCAAAGTTTAATAATAAAATAAATTTCAAAACTGTCCCAAAGTTAATTAAATTAATTTAATATTCGTATAGGTATGTATTAAAGAAAAATGCAAAACTACCATGATATTTTAGGACAAACACAAAACTTAAAAAATATTTAAGGCTTGAGATGGGCTACTTTTTGATGTATACCCCAGCCTACCAGTAGCCTTATGATCCCAATCCCTTTGCTTCTGTGGCGCTTTTGGGGAAATTTTTGAAAAGCACTTTTCCATAGAGCTATTCTGTCTCAGTGTCAGGAGCTCTCAGGCTGAATCAAAATGACTTTTCCTGATTTATATCAGCATTTAATTTTGTTCCATATGGGTCATGATATCATTTATTAAATTGATGCTTTGATGTTTTAGAAATACTATATTTTAGAAATTGTAGAACTGACTTTTGTGATTTTTCTAGACTTTATTCTTCGAGTTTTTTTTAGATATCCTTATTACCATTTTCAACAGAGGTCTTATTTATTCCAGCTCAGTAGTTATACATGGCTGAGTCTGGCTCAGACCACGGAGGCCAATTTATTGTTTTTGGCTGTCCTTTTCTAACTTTGTTATTCAAACCCTTGGGTGGCTGCATGCTCATTTTTGAGTGTCTGATAGAGTTTGAGAGATTCCAAACACATAATACAGAATGTTAGAATGCTACTTGGGTTCTAGTCAGTGATACAAGTTTTGGTATAAAGTTCAAAACTGCAAATATAAATGGATTTTCTTCCTGATTGAAATCAGACTTCAGCCTCATTTCATCCTGCAGAATATTCAACATAAGAGCTAACAGTGGGGACAAAGATCAGATAGAGAGTTGAACATGTCTAATAGAGTTTTGTTGTTGTTGTTGTTGTTGCGGTACACTGACCTCTCACTGCGGCCTCTCTCCCGTTGCGGAGCAACAGGCTCCGGACGCGCAGGCTCAGTGGCCATGGCTCACGGGCCCAGCCGCTCCGCGGTATGTGGGATCTTCCCGGATCAGGGCATGAACCCGTGTCCCCTGCATCGGCAGGCATACTCTCAACCACTGCGTCACCAGGGAAGCCCTCTAACAGAGTTTTGAAGAGGCACCTTTTAGGGTGGCTTTGGAATGTTTAGAGATACACATTGCCTGCCACTTCTGAAAGCCAGGTAGAATGCCTTTGCTCTGTGCCCTTACGAAATGGGTATATTCATGAAGGGGATGCAGAAAAGAGAACACTTTCGCTCCACACTAATTATCAACAAGGGGTCCCTTCTCCTTAGGCCAGTGACTACTGAAGTTAAAATATTGGATACAGGAGACAATCATCCTGTATTTGTGGTTTCAGATCAACCTCAGAGTGCTAACCATAAGCTGAACAGCATGAGGAGTATAAAGATTAAGGAACAAACACACAAATGAGAAAGATGGTACATGAAGCAAAGAACACTGAAAAGCCATCAGTGATTACCTGTCAAAATGCTGTGGAAGTCACATTTAGAGCATGCTGGCCAATAGATCATGGCACTTGGCAAAGTCAGCTGCAGCTGAAGAAAAGCCTGAAAAAAAGGGACCCTTTATACAACCACAATTATGTTTCAGCAACTCAGTGACAAAAGTTGTCACCTGGCAAGGAGTATGAAGTAAAGACATGAGCATTAGTAGGGGATCTGATACATGTGTCCGCTCTGCACGGAGAAGCTTGAGCAAGTCTCCGGTCTGCCCTGGGTCTCATTCTTGTCACTCTAAGATGTTTCTTGATGATTCAGCTAAGGGCACTTGGTCCGCAACCGCAGGAACCAATTTTGCCTGCTTAAGCAGAAAAGTGATTTACTGGAAAGATGTGTGGTTGTTCACAGAATCTAGTAGAATGCTGATGGAACCAGGTTCACTTTGGGAGTCTAGGAAGTTAAAAAAAAAAAAAAAAAAAAAAAGCAAGAATGTCATCCCTGGGATGAATCCAGCTTTTGTGCCCTTTGCTCTAGGATCAACTTTCAGGCAGAATCCGATCTGCTTAGTTTGAGTCACGTGGAGGAGACTGGGGATGGACAAGGTACTTTGCTTGACAGACCCTCTAAACTGTATCCAGTGAAAAAAGTAGAAAAGGAGAAATGGAATATCTTTTGCCACCTTCCAGTTAATGCACAGCACTATTCTGACTTTGAGTGCTTGTAGTTACATTATCTTGGACAAGTTAATGAAAATCATTTGTATCTGTTTCCTCATCTGCAATGACAGTGCCTAATTCAAAGTGTGGTTGAGAGGTTACATTCGTGTAATTATGTTAAATCTTCTAGTGAATGGAACATAGTAAACACTCAATGAATAGTCTTTTCTTTCTCTTAATCTTTGGAGGAAGGACTGGTATATGGTCTAGGATGTGTCACGAATATCTACAAGTATGTTTTTCTATGCATGGCTATGTTAATGGCTTTCTCATGTCTATGCTTGTCTATTTATGAGCGTGTCACTATCAACGAATGTTTATCAGTACTTCTTTGGGTACACAGTCCTGAGATACAAAGATGTATATATGATATGGTGTTTTGAGAAATTGTAAAATGCTAAATAAACATAAGTTAAACATAAGTTAATAAACACATCAGTTATAAAACATATGTGGCAATGTTTCCAAGTGCAAAATAAGAACTTCTAAGCAAAGTGTAACCACAGAAGTTTATAATGATTATATAGCTTTTTTTTTAAGAAAACTTAAAAAATATTTACTATATCATATATTCAGAAAAGCCCACAGGTCATAAGCAGATGGCTCAATGAATTTTCAAAGTGAACACACCCATGTAACTACTACTTGGGTGAAGAAATAGAACATTTCTAGTGGCCAAGAAGGATCTCCTTGAGCTCTGCTTATTCAGTAGCCATCTTTCTGTAAAAAATACCTTCACTTCTACCACCTTGGGTTCATTTTACCAGTTTCTGAACTTTGTGTAAGTGGAATCATACAGTGATAAATTTCTTTATATATGGTTTCTTTTGCGCAACATTATACTTGTGAGCTTCATGCATGCTGTTGTGAATAGCAATAGTTTGTTTCCACTGTTGTTCAGCATTCCATAGTATGAATATATTAATATTTATTTATCTATTCTACTGTTGGTGGACATTAGTGTTGTTTCTGATTTGAGCTATTAGGAATCGAGATGCTGCAAGCATTCTTGTAACAGTCTTTTGCTGCACCCATGCATGCATTTCTTATGAGTATATTCCTAGGGATTGAATTGGAGGGTTTTAGGATATATCTCCAGGTTTAGTAGATATTATTTTCCAAACCAGTTGTACCAGCTTATAGTCTCACCACCAGTATTTAAACGTTCTAGTTGCCACACGTTTTCCTCCTTCTTAACTTTACCCTTTGTTGTGGGTGTGTGGTGTTATCTCACTGTAATTTTAATTTGCATTTCCAGACTAATAACTGTCTTTACCATCCTTTCCTTTCTGTTTATTGAGCACTTGGATATCCTAGTGTGAAATGCTCATTCAAGTATTTGCTCATTTTTCTCTTGGGTTGTTAAAATTTCTTATTAATTTGTCGACATTAAAAAATATTTTGGACACAAAATATTATAAAGACCTTTTCCTTCAATTTGTGTTGCCTTTGTAATCTCTTAATTAATTGATGAATTGAGGTTAATTCATTTTTAATAAATTAAGAAATTAATTCTTAATTTTAATATAGTATAATTTATCAATCTTATCTTGCATGGTTAGGTTTTTGTTTGTATCCTGTGTAAGATAACCATCAAGGGGTTGACAAGGTGGTTCCTTCTGAGGGCTCTGGACAATATATTCTCTGTCTTTCTCCTAGTTACCTTTTTGGGAGATACAGTTCAACACAGAGAGGGGTTCTATCAGAGCACATTGTTATCCAGAAGAGTATAGTATTTCAAGTGGGAATATGGGGGAAATCAGACATTTTACTATTTTATTATCATATTTTATCATATCATATTTTGTCATATTTCATTGTCATGTGTGCCTCTATATACAGGCAAAAGATGAACGTTAGAGTATAGGACTATCTGGTGAAAGTCTATTTTTCTTCTACTGAGTAATAATTTCTATCTTGATTCCTTTCTCTATCCCTTCCAGAACTGCCTGCAACAATTTGTATGCTAGATCCTGTCCAAAGATGTTTTGAATTTCACTATTATTATTGTTATTTTTTAACAAAAGCAGTCCTGTGAACTTATTTAGTATATATTTTTAAAGTGTTATTTCAAATTAGTGAAAAAAAGGAAGGGGTTCAATAAATAGTATTGGGACAACTGACTAGAAATTTAAGAGAAAAATTCAATTGAATCTATAACACACAATTCCAAATTTCCAAAGCAGACTAAAAGGAAAACATTTAAAAATATCAGCGGAATCACTTTAGCACAAAGAGTGACCTCCTGCTCAGTAAGCATGGCACCGGAGAATTTCACTATTATTTTTAATGGAGGGTTTTCTCATCTGCAGCTGGTTACTAGCTCTATCCATCTTCCTGTCCATGTCACTATCTGCTTCTTCTCAACAATGGGCAATTGGCTTCCTGATCTTATGTGCTTGAATCATTGGAACTGAGAACATTCTCTCCACCAGCAGCTCCTGCCCGCTCCATACTCCTATACTTTCTGTCAAGCTACTAGATTATGGAATTAATCTTGCCCAGAGGAAGGGGAATTTGAAAGAGGCTTAGGCCAGCAGCTCATGGTGGCTGGTTCCATTATGATCCTGTTCTGTGGCTCTTATGTTCCTTTGTGAGCACAAAAGGAAAAAAACCTTCCTTTCCCTTCACATACAGAGCCTAGACCTTTCAGTCTTGCACTTCTATCTCTGAGTCCCACCCACTTCCACCTAATCTAGGGCCCTCTAAGAGACTCAGCCAGATGAGAGGACTTAGAAAGAACAGATGTTTGCTTATTGGGGCCAGATCACTAAGACGTTCCTGCACGTATATTCTTCTCTCAAATATTTTTTGACATCTTCTTTGTAAGTAAGCCCCATTCAGCTACCCTGGCCTTGTTCTCTGAATGTGTATGTATGCTTTATTGCTGTCTCTAGTTCTGTCCAACCAAGAAATACTTTTCTCACCACACTCCATTTTCTCTTTTCCCTCTAATTTCTTCACTCAAGCTCTGGGCCCAGCAGTGATTAGCACTCTTTGAAGCACTGCCCTTGCTGTAACTTTGGACTATTCCCTTACTTAGAGTCAACACCCCTAGACTAAAGTCCTCTGCATGTGCCCCAGGGATCAAGACTGGAACCTGCCTACCTTCTTCTAAGTGTGGATTTAGAAGCCTTCGTGTGATGGAGAAAGACACCTCTTCCAGGTGGATGCAGCCGTGCTCCTGGACGCACTCCATGGTGAGTGGAGATGGATCCCCCCACTCAGTCGCTCTCCCCTGGCATCTTTATGCAATGAACAAACTGCAGAATGGGAGAGCCCTGTGCCTGGACCTCTTCCCTTTTTCTCTTGTATGAATCCTGGCCTCCTTTAGTTGCTGCCCTGCCTTTTTTTAACCTTCAAAAAGTTTATCTCCTGAATATCCAGATCCAAGCCTTTTAGCTCTGGCCCACTTTGTCACTAACTTAATCACAGTGGTGGATTCAGGAACAATCATAGAGCAACTGAAATAGCCATTTAGTCATGTTGGGGGTGCGAATCGGAGTTCCCAGAATCATGGACGGGAAATTTGATGCCTAAGACCAAAAGTGCAAAGATATACGTATCTATTGAAAGATTGGGTCTGGTTCACATTTACTATTTCAATACCCACAAGTGATTGAGACTTCATAAAACCATAAAGGAGGTAATAATATTATTCATAACAGTACATAAGTACACTCAGAATCTAGGTTTTCTCATTGATTCAAGAGAAAGCATTAAGACAGTCTATCTGTTATAAAAAGGTCTTGGTTTATTAAAAATCCATTGTACATTTGAAGTGAATTGACCAATTTTCTTGAAAGACTGTTTAAATATAGCAATAAGAAAATGGATGCATATTAAAAAAAATTGGGTGCCAATAGCTGGTTCTGAAGCTCATTAAAACAAATGAAAGACTTGGAATGTTTTCTTGTTTTTTTTTCTTTTTCTTTTTGGCAGAAATTACACATCCACATTGCAAGTTTAATGATTCTATGTTTGTGATTAAAACTTGAGTAATATATTTTTTTCCTTTGAAGAACATAATAAATGCATGTGGCATCCATAATATTCGGTACTTCTCTGTCGTATGGTAGAATTTCTGGGTGCTTAAAAATATTAACTCCTTTGCATAATAATACTCAGGAATAATTTTTATCTTATGGCTCCCATTGTATCAATGAGAAAATAAAAATAAAAGGATTGTGTCAGGTCGGTGGCAGGATCTCACAAATTCAGTCACACATGTAACCCAATCCCAGGGTTACGGCCCCCTGTGGGGAACTGGGAAAGACCTTATCGGATTAGTTACCATATGGGCTCATGAAGTCGAATCATAACACCTCGCCTCCCTTCCCTGCTTCCTATCGTGTGGACCTTCCGTGGGTCATATTAATTTATAAGAATCTGTATGCAATTCCAATTACGCTTAATCTACACAGAATTAAAAACACAAATCTTGTTCCCAGAGGCAATGTAGAATGCACTATTGATGAGCCACTTATCTGTTCCCTGCTTTCCAAACATACCAGTTTATTAATTCCTTAGTATGTTTTCTCCATTCCAGTGCCCTCCACCCCCAACAGAAAGCAAATCCAAAAATAAGTAGTCGGTCCCTAAATCAAATAGGGGCAAAATCAAATCGAATCTCGTCCCAGGAAACCCTAACCTCTTCTGATCAATGGGCCTCATTCCTCATTCCCGCAGTCCCTGGTCAGCCTGGCAGCCAGCCTGGTTGGCTCTGGGCAGCAGGGCACTAAAGGATGACCCTGGTTGTCTGTTTCACAAAGCTGGAGGTTTCGCTCAGTTGCTTGGCCAATCAAATAGGATTCTATTTAAAATAGCATTTTTTTTTTCAACCTTGGCCTCTGAAGTCTTCCAGAATATTGGAAACCTGTTAAAGCATAAACATATGTCACGCAGAGAGAGGGATAGTCAAAGAAATCAGGATGGCAGAGTCAAAGATGCAAATTAAAACCCAGGAAGAATCAATTACATAGGCACCAAAGGTCTGTTTAAATGATTAAATGAGACAGAAGTTCATCTTGAGATGAATAAATTACAGGAATGTGTGAAAAAAAATGAAGGCACGAGAGACTTGTGAAAGGGAGGTTGAATGAATAGCTGTGAGAGAAGAGAGTTAATACAGGTGATGTGCACACGGTCGCAGGTTTTGGTTATTAGATTGATTAAATATGCAAAAATGTTGCCATAGCCTCTGGGTAATTGTACAAAACATGAATGCAAACGGTGGACTCCCACTGCTAGAAGAATAACAAGAGGAAAGGCTTTGCATTCCTCATGGGGCTGTGAGCACATGTCTCTGGAAACACCACACTATTCCTCTTTGTACCCAGTGCTCTGTCCTCAAGCTTCATCATGACGAACTGAGAGTTTTGGTTTCCCTCCTGCCTGGCTGAAGAGCCCTGGGTTAGGCTGCATTATAATAATCTCTGTCATTGTGTATGCTTCCCTAAGTGCTTTCATGTATATCACTTAATGCTTAAAACTTTGTGAGAATGGCAAGCATCACTACAGTTCCAGCTTTCTGGGACCGCAACTGGAAAACAGAGAAACTTAGGTAGCCAGTCACATAGAGCCAGGAGCTGCCCTAGGGCTGCCATGTGCAGTTAGGCAGGTTGTGCAGCACACAAGATTGCTGGTTAAGAGGGTGAAAGGCGGCTATAACGCAAACCCTGTTCTCTTCACCACACTGTGCACCTTGACACAAGCTTTTCTTCCTGGAGGTAGGGGCATTGTTTCCTAGTTGGCAAAGGAAAGATTTAAAGACCAGCAGTGGCCCTGAGCTGGCCTTGGGTCTCTTGGGTCTCCCTCTCTGGTTTGGTCCTGCCCTAAGATAGTTCTCTTCCTTCCTCTCTTTTACCCAATTCAGCGTCCTCCCTTCATCTCTGCCTCAACAGCCTGAAAATACTACCATGCTGTTATCTAGGTCTTTTAATTGTTTCTTAGGGGTTTTTTTTCCCACGTAATAATCCTTTTAATTTTTTATTGTTCTTCACTGTTTCAAAGGGCTTACATTGTCTTAAAAACAACCTCATCCAGAAATCCTTACCCTCACCTCACAGAGAAACACCTCAGGGAGAATTTCTCAAGGGTGGGAGGAAAAGCCTGGATTAGAGGCGGATCAGATCCCTCGTTTCAGGCGTGCTCTGCGTGCTACATTGCCTCAGGCCCAGTGTCCCCTCGCCAACTCCATAAGAATCTCTGCTGGCTTCTTTCTAAGTAACTGTACCTATTTTTACCTCTTCCATGAATCTGTTCATGGTTTCATCAGATAGGCCAATAATACCCAGCTTCTTCCTGCTG
>NW_006795832.1:1082668-1092343 GCF_000442215.2 Lipotes vexillifer | reverse complement strand
TTTAATCAGATAGGCCAATAATTCCCAGCTTCTTCATGCTGAAATTTGATGAAATGTCCACTTAGTTTTGGCCCAAGGCAAGGGCCCTGGCTTAATTCCTTTTGTTAACCTTCCTACTGAATGCTGAGTTTCCATGGGATCTGTCACTCCTCCCCACTCGTCCCCACCTAAACCTCTAAAGGGGCCAATCGATCCCATCTCCATGTTTCCTCCCATCAGACAGAATCGATTCAGAAATCATCTCTGTGGGCAGGAGAGAGGAATGAGTTTTATTTATGGTTATAAATAGGATGTGGCTGGGATCCAACACCAAAATGCAGTTCTGATTATCTACCTACCCTGTCCCAGTCTGCAGAGCTGGGGGACAAAGCTTCCTACGAGGCGGCGGGGGACCTAGAGGAGGAAGAAAGGGCTTGCCTGAAGGGCAGGTTGTTTCCAGAAAGAGATCCCTGAGCAGCATGCATTGTCCCATCAGGCCACCCTGGCCCCCACCCCTAAGGGAGGCTCTTGCCACTTTCCTCCTCACTGGGGACGAGAGGCTGGTTGATGGAGAGAGAGGCAGGAGATTCTTCCCGGCTCTTTCCTTGGGAGGGCGGACGGAGTGGCAGAATAGCCAGTTTTATGGGCCACGGAAGGACTGTTGGTGGCAGGATGTTCTGGTCCCTAGGAATGGAAACGGTCTTGAGGTGGCCTTAGGTGAGCCCTTTCTCAGAGCATCTCTGAGGGCTTCCCTGTCCCCTCTGTGGAGTGCACGGCCTCCTCTCCAAGACACCTCTACTGAGAAAGACTTTTGGAGTAAAATGCAGTTTATGGAGATTGGGCAACCCTCCTGGCTGCTGTGTAATGGGAACTCCCACTCTGTGGGTGTATATGAGGAGATGCTGCTCGAAGGGCAGAGGGGAAATCTCCCCCCCCCTCTTTTTTTTGTAAGCTATTGATGATTTTGCCTGACAATTCCCTGCGAAGAATTTTCTCTGTATGAATAACAACGTGAAGAACACACTCAGTATGAAATTATTTATGCTACTGGATTACTTGAAAGCCAGGAACAGTGGCCTGAGACTCAGGAGACAGACTATCATTCTGACATTGGCACTAACTACCTGCGGGGTGCTGGCTACGTCTGGAAATGTCTCTTAACCACTTTGGATGTCAGTGCTGTAATCTGTATAACAAGATGGTTAGGGAATTCCCTGGCGGTCCAGTGGTTGGGACGCAGCCCTTCCATTGCAGGGGGCACGGGTTTGAAAGATACATGTATATGTATGACAGAATCACTTTGCTGTACACCTGAAACTACCACAACATTGTTAATCAACTATACTCCGATATAAAATAAAAAGTTAAAAAAAGAAGACGGTTATATCAGCTGGATCCTTCCAGGCTCAATGTCTCCCAAGTAATGAGCTCTGAGATCTTCAGAACAGTAAGAAGGCTCCTGGCTGATGAGGTATTAAACATCAACTCGCTCATCTCCACAATGATATTTTAAAGCAGTAGGAAGGAGTCGAAGTTGACACAGATGCCTGGAATATCTCTAGTTGTCACTGTCTTAGCAAGAGGCCCGACGGCTTCCTTATCTGATTTATGAGTGCAGATATTTTATTTACAAACACTGTCTAATCAGAAAAGACACAGTACACCACAGAGAAATGTGACGGTAACAGGTTCAAAAGACTGCTGAGTAATATTTCACAGGTAAATTATCTCTATGAACACAATCTGTTGCTGCTGAGAACGGGTTATTTCTTTAAGTCTCTGGAGCATTAAAGAAGACATTGATTTCCCATAGATACAAATCAGCAGAGAGTGTGAGTATACATTTTATAGGAAAATCTATATAGGAGGAAATAAGGGAAGAATAAATGGAGTTCTTTAGTGGTGAGGATTAAGTATATGAAAGACTATATTGTTATAGATGCTCACTCCTCATTTCTGTAGGATGGTAAATGAGGGCAGCTTACAACAAAGAAAGGATCATTGTAACTGGACAATGTCCATTTTTACAGAAATGTTCAGGTAAGGGGAAAAAGTGAGACAGCACTAAGCCAGATTCCAGGAATATATGTGGCAAAGGTTTTTTCTTTAAAGTTCAAAATTGGTATTCTGCCCCCACCCCTTTTTTTTTTTCCTAAGGAAATGTTTTGAAAACTGAAACTTGTACTGGGAACTAGTGACAGTCATAAGTCTTTTCTACCCTGGAAACTTGGTTGACATCCAATTTGGATAGATTAGCTAAGTGTTATTCCAATTATAGTCCAGCCTGGTTTTTGTTTTTGAAATTGGGTAGTTTTATTACAATTAATTCACATTAACTTCAGCTAAGAGAAAAGATTACACCGTCTGTCAGAGTTCCCAATTTTCTTTTAAGCTTGTGACCTTTTGTAAGTCTTGATGGCAGTATACAGCTTGTTCTTGAATCTACTGAGGTTAGATTCTGTTTATTTCTGAATCTACTAAGTAGACCATGTCCAAACAATAAATATCTATCCTCTTTAAATGAAATGTGCAACTTAAAATTATAGGAAGACTCAGAAGTAAAACTGACTTGCATAGGCTCACATAGTTGGTTCCTGATATGGGCAGGACACCTCTTCTCTTGGTTTACAGAGGAGATTCTTGGAGAAGAACTTGTGTGGTTGGTGGTTGACAAGGTTTTGAGATAAATGGATACTTGAGTCTCTCCTTCTGTCACTTTATCTCTGTCTCTCTCTCACACACACCCAACTCTTAGTATATATATTATAGGCAGAAAGAAACCAAATGTATTACTTACAATTATAGACAAGTCATACATGTCTGGGAAATTCAACTTGAAAATACAATTTATCAAAAGTAAATGGCAGTAGGGGGATGTGAATGGCTTGAGACCAGTTCCACGTTACAAACGCATTGGGAAATTCCAAGCCAATTTACTATCTGTTGAGTAGAGGAGAAATTTCGGAAAGACCGACTCTAGTTTGAGATATAGATAGATAGATAGATAGATACAGATATAGATAAGTGTATGTATGTACAGGCACAGACACATACATACACACGGTGCATTTTAAGAAAACAACACATATACTGCTCTACTGCACTGTACATCTCCAGAGGCCACCATTCACATGAAATATAATGTGAATGGGAACTCCTACCCATGCTCCCACTCCAAATTGTAATGTGTAGTGCTGGACATTACTTTTGAATATGTCAGAGTTTTCATCACATAAATGTTTAATTTCATCAGGCATGTTTTAAGATTCTTTTAAAACTTCTTAATCATGTATGAGTTCTTAGGGTATCATTTTTTATGAGTGAACTCATTTTGCCAGAAAACCAATTGTATTTAGAAAATCAATCTAATTTGGATGAGGTTGCTGGATTTGACAAGACTTACTTCAGAGGTTGTTAATTTGTTATAAGTAGATTTAATGTAGGTGAAACCCATTCTACTTGTTGGGAAGATAAACAGTGAAAGCAGGAAGTTCCCCAATAGAGCATAAGCTAAGACAATTCTCCCCTTGGCATCTACTGTGATGTCTGGAATTCCTAATAATAGTCATTCCTTTGAGTCATGGCATTGTCTGCAGAAGGGCTCCTACAGGGCCTTGTTAAAATTATGATGTGTCCCACTCAAGTGGGGCAACATGTACCCCATTAACCATTATTGTTAATTCAACAAATAAAACATTTATTAAGAATCTTATATTTTCCTGACAGTAAGCTTTGGTTCACGTATAATTCCACTTACTTCCAAAGAGAAGTTGAATCAAACTTCTAAAGTAAAGTAAAAAGCCTATACACACAAACTTGTTCTAAAAATGTAATGATAATTATCTGAAAAGGCAGATGACGAGGAGAAGTGTGTATGTTTTGATGGGGTGTTTGAGTGCGTTTAATAGTTGTGTTTGCAGAGTGTTGGTCATGGTTTACTATTCCATTAGCTAAAAGCATGATCCGCATGGGATAAATTCATTAATGTGCATTTATGGTCTTTCCTCCATCTCCCCACTCCTGGTGCTAAACAACGTTCTCAGAGCCATTACACACTTTCCACAGCTGAGTAGAAAGTTTTGAGATGGACAAGCCCCCAGTGTGTATTCTGGTTCTTTCCGGCTTTTGCACATATTTTTCCTGTTTAGCTTCAACACGTTGATAGGTTTAAGGCATGACATTTCTCTCTACTTTTTTTTTAAACACACATTTGATTGGAGAGTCAGCACTTATTTTCTCTTCGGAAGCCCTATCTCATCAATGGAAGCCCTGTGAATGAGAGCAGAATGCACAAGCGAATTCAGGAGGAGGGATTAAAGATTCAGAGTTTATATCTGAGAAGAACACAGATTCAAGGGACTGTAGAATCACTCATTCAAAGACAAATATAGATTTAAGAATCAATTATTTATGTAGAGGTTTTAGTTCAAAAACCACAATTATATATTTTTCTATATTCCTCATCGATGTTGCTTTTGTGTGATTGGAAGGTAAGTTTTATGTATATTCATTTAGAAGAATGAAGTGTGTGTAGAGGATATTTGTTTGAGGTGTCCAGCAACATGTGCTCTTTCCTTCTCTTTGCTGACCATCTTCTTCTACTCTGTCTATTTGATTCAGTTAGGCTGTCATATCTGGTGCCAGGAGTGGAGTCTGTGACTCAAGCTTGGCCATTCAGTGCATCAAAGCCCCTTAACCACAATGAGTATTGCAGAGGTGGAAAGGAGTGAATCAGGCAATGTGCAGGAGCTCTTGGGAAGAAACATTTTCTCTTCTCTGTTGGATTGAACATGGGAGAGCATGAGCTTGGAGTTGTCGGTAGTCACCACAAGGAGCCTGAAAATTAAGTCAACACAGTAGGAGGCACAGTCAAGAGATGGAGAAATTTCAACTCTATAGGACTTTCTTTGAGCCCCTGGATCAAACTGTACCTGAAGCTAGAGCTCAAGTGTGGGCATTACCGATGACAAACTCATAAACCCCCAAAAGGTTCTTGTTATGTCTATCAACTTCTTCAACTTCTTAAACATAAGCAAATGCTGAGGTCTTCAGACATAAGGGTTATTGAATATTACCTTGTTTTTTAAAGATTTGTGAACTTTAATGAATTTTTTATCCCCCCCTTTAAAAAAAAAATCACTCAAAGATTTCAAGTTAAATTACAAGAAAAGCTATCATACTGAATTCCTTCAACTATATGTAGCCAGTTTTACCTTTCTAACTTTCACAATAATTTGCACCACTTCTGTGATAAAGTTATTTGTATGCCTGTCTCATTACCATAAACAATTTTAAAATTCTTTTGATAAAGAGCAGGTCTTGTACATGTTATAACACATTCCTCTCATCCTACACCATATACATTAATTGAAGTTACTTGAAAGCATGTGTGAAGTCAGATGATGGATGTTTAAAATTCAGGAAGTGAGCTAAAAAATTAGGTAAAGAAATTAAATGTGGAGCCAAGATTTATTGATACTTGAAATTAGCCATTTTTAATCGTTGACTACCCAGTAATGAAGGGGAAGGGACATATGTGGAACCAGAATAACAGCTAATCCTTGTATAACATAGGCTTTGTTTCAAAACCATTCAAAGACATGTAGTTACACACAGTTATTTACTAAAAAGGTTGATTTAAAAAGGTGGTGAATTTTCTCTGCTTTGTCATTTGTTTATGTGTATATCTTTTGCACTAGACTGGCAGCTCCTTAACTTATATCCCTAAGGCTTGATGCTCAATTCATATTTATTGAATGAATGAGTACAGTATAGAATGTATGAAAGATTTTTTTCCTCCTATCTTTATTGCTCATTTTAAGCATTTCCTTCTGTTTTTTTCCTACTGCTCTCTACTGTTTCTGCCTGACTTTTGGGTGGCTCATTGTAGGGTGTGTGTGTGTGTGTGTGTGTGTGTGTGTGTGCGTGTGCGCGCATGCACTTGCATTTTTGTGTGTGTGTGGCAGCAGTGGCGGGAGTTAGGGGTACTGTGAACCTTGGATCTTTCTAGAACTCTTTAACATAAAAATATTTCTGCCTCTTGCTTCAGTTCCCTGTGTGTATACTGCATTTACATTTTATTTCAGGTCTCAGGTGAGGTATCAGAGCACAAATGGATGGCTTTGATTGTGCATATTTTGGGTGCATTGGTTAGGAGGGTGACGAATATAGGAGATGCCTGTGTTCTTCACATTTGCCACAGAACTGGCCTTGCTCACAGGGATTCTGGCTTTGTCTGTGCGAAAGGAATAGCCAGACTGTGAAACAGTTTGCCTGTTTTGGCCCCTTACAGTTTTGGATCGTTCCATAACCCAATCAATTGTGTAGGAATTGGCTCTAAATTTGCCCAAATGTAGTAAGCTGAATACATATGCACACTTAGGTACTTGCATGGCCACCCCCACTGTGCCTGGCCTGAGCATCTTGTAGACGAGTCCAGACTCTCAGTGATTCAGGACGTGCACGGACATCATGGGAGGCAGGAGACAGGGTTAATGGCACAAGTTCTGAAGTTGGACTGTCTGGGTTCAAGCCGAGGCTCTGTCACTTACTAGCATGTGGACTTGAGCGTGATATTTGCCCAATATGTGTTTCAGTTTCCTCACCTGTGAAATGGGGATAGGTCTTACCTCATTGGGGTTGTTATAAAAATTGAGTAAGATAATCCATGAAACATGCTTAGCTTAATGCCTGCCAAATAGTAACTCTCAGCAGTTGTTGGCTATGATCCTGTCATCATCGCCACCACCATCATCACCTCCATTATTATTAGCATCAGCGTCATCCATAGGACAGCTCTTCTTGATAACTAGGCCAGAGGAAGGAGTGTTGAAATTTGAGGAAGGAATATGAGATTTCATGTCAGTGCAGATGATCTTTATTTTTTTTATTTATTTTTTTTTTCTTGCGTTATGCGGGCCTCTCACTGTTGTGGCCTCTCCCATTTGCGGAGCACAGGCTCCGGACGCGCAGGCTCAGTGGCCATGGCTCACGGGCCCAGCCACTCCGCGGCATGTGGGATCTTCCCGAAACGGGGCACGAACCCGCGTCTCCTGCATCGGCAGGCGGACTCTCAAGCACTGCGCCACCAGGGAAGCCCCGGGCAGATGATCTTTAAAAGTTGGGGACCACATGTAAATCAGGTTAGGATTAGGGTTTAAGCGCCTGTGGATGTATTTGCTTCTTCTCCTTGATGAGAAGCTGGATCAAAAGCTGGATCATGATTTGTTCACTGAAAATCCGTAATAGTCCTTAGGTATTTTATTATGGGTAACTTTTTGATGGTGAGTCGTAAATATTACCTTTGTGTAAAAAGACATACGCAAGCAAAAACAGTCACAGGGATTTACAAAAGGCAAGATGGGGAAACAAGTTAAGAAGATCTCTCTCTCTCTCTCATCTATCTATCTATCTATCTATCTATCTATCTATCTACCTATCTAATAATCTACCTATCTATCCATCCATCCATCTAATATATCTACCTATCTATCACTGATCTTTATATATAAAAGCAGCTTTTTTGGGTTTCTGGTTTCTCTTTTCTCATATAAATCTTGGGGATCTCTGTCATATCTTTATATCATAATTCCTTTCTACTCCCGAAATGACAACAAAACAACACTTGGAGAGAAATGTATTCTTATGTGAGCTACTGCATGAGTGTATCATGTAATATGTGGTGGGTGCAGCTGTGAGGTCTGCTGGCAGAGGCAGAATTTGAAACAGCTCTGGGAGAGGGACCACTCCTACTGTCCCAAAGCCTGGGATGGGGGGAAGGAACGCATCAAAACAAGTTCTCTAAGTAAGCAACAAACTAGAAGCCCTTATTGTGCCTTTGTGACTCTATCAGTTTGTTTTTGAGCTGCGAGTTGTCCTTAAGTGGAAAGTATAAACTGCAGTGATTTCTGAGGACATCAGCTTCATTATTCCCATGTCCGGGCTCACACACTTTCCCTCGTCCAGACAACAGCTTTGCCCAGCCTAATGCTGCTTGACTGTTTCGAATTCCTGACTAGTTCTTCCACATTCTTCAACCCAGAAGGTATAATAGTCTTTTATGGAAGGGCCACCTTCTGTTTACCTTCTGAGAAGGAGGAAGATTAAAAAAAAAAGGAAGGAAAAGATGAGATACAGTGACAAAAGCACAGAAATAGCCAAGACACTGGACAGAGATAGGAGAAGCTGATCCACATATTCCACCTTTGGGCTTGAAAGGAAATAATACTTTATAAATCCACACATGAACTGCAATTCTGCTGGGTGTTTTTTTCTCCTATGGAATATGTTCCTTTTTACAGAGCTGAAAATTCCTTTGTTTTCCTCTTCTCTAGTTTTCTTTCTTACCCTTGGTTATGTTCCTTTTTAATATGTATTTCTCTTTCTCTTTTTAAAGCTTTGTTTTCCTGTGTTCTCCTTCCACAAGACCTTTCTGGTTTTCCCTTGCTTTCTTTAAATTGCATGCTTATGTGTGTGTGTGTGTGTGTCTTTGTGTCTGTGTGTGTGTGTCTATGTGTGCTTGTGCATGTGCCTGTTTGAATAAGAGTCTAAGGGGGAGGAAATTTAAAAATTGGGGAAACCAACTGAGTTTGGAAAAAGTTATGTTCTCTGAGGCACATTCTTTCTGCCATGTGCTTTGAGACACATATCCTGCTCAGTCGTGCAGTATACCAAAAGAGTGCAAACAGTGGAAAAATTGTCTCCCTTTCCAGCTTCCATATAGGTTACATGGACCGAGGTCACGGCTTCTGGGATGGAGTGGTGTCTTTTCTGCTTTCTAGGTGAAAAGTCAGTCAAGAGACAGCACTTAGCACCTGGTGCTGGAGTCTGCAACAGGACGCAAAAGTTATTTTACAAGTTGCACAATGAAAGAATGTTGTTTGTGCAAGATCTGATGAGCAGAAGTGCTTATTAGGTGTACCTTGTTAAACCAGTGCCTGATTTAATCATAATGATTGTCTTTTGTGGTAGGGTTAAATTACAGAGCGTCTGCTATGTAAACAGGTAGACAATTGAAGTCCCACTGCAAAGAAAATCACCCATCTGGGCGCTCCTGGAAATATCTGATTCCTCCAAGCTAGAGAGGAATTTGAAAAATCTGACATTACAGCATTCAGGCAGCTGGGGAAAGGAGCTGCAGCTTTTACTCCAAGATACATATATTTTCGGTCTAACTTTCACTCCCGCAGGATGAAAAGCAAACCCAAACACAGCTAACTCATAATCACTTTTCCTATTCTGGAAAACCCTTAAGAACTGCTTTAAAAGTTATGGTTCTTTCGGGTTTCCTTGACTTTTAAGTCTTAGGTAGAGCCTGCAATTGTAATTACTGTGCTTCTGCCTTCCAAGACCTGAAAAATTTAATGGGTACCTCAGGAGAAAGGTTTAGTTTTGTTTTAAAACTGTGCTATGTTAAAGCTTGGAAATATTATTTATTTTTCATTTCAAATCAAATTCACTAAGTCATTATTAAAATAATGTTCACTTTTTGGAGAGTAAGGTCATATACCTCAAGGTCATATGAAAATTTTTACAGTGGCAATACCCGTGGAACTTATGAAATCTAAAATACAAGGGTTATTTTTATTCTTTGAGATTATTTTAAAAGTAATTGAGGGCTTCCCTGGTGGCGCAGTGGTTGAGAGTCCGCCTGCCGATGCAGGGGACACGGGTTCGTGCCCCGGTCCGGGAGGGTCC
>NW_006795832.1:1080789-1082501 GCF_000442215.2 Lipotes vexillifer | reverse complement strand
GGCCCGTGAGCCATGGCCGCTGAGCCTGCGCGTCCGGAGCCTGTGCTCCGCAACGGGAGGGGCCACAGCAGTGAGAGGCCCGCAAACCGCAAAAAAAAAAAAAAAAAGTAATTGAAAGATTCCTTTTTCTTCTTAAAGAAAGAATACACATACAAATGCACACACACATATACTCTACATTTGGAATGAGTAACATGATTTACCAAATAAAATTTATCAATGATCTCTTTTTAGCAATTGTCTTTATTAATATGTAAAGTTCTGTTAGATTCTGCTGCATCATTTAGTACCTGTGAGTTGAAATACTATTTGAAATACTGTTAGATATCTTATAAAAGGAAGGAAAGAGGAAATAAATTCAAAATAAATACTAAATATATTCACACTCAAATATAAATGATGCCAAGAAAAAACATTGGTGAAAAGTTTTATTTTGAAATAGTGCTTTGGCTCTCTATAATTTCATGCTTATAAAGCACACACATGCTGCCTAAATTGGCTCCAAAAGACTTTTGTGTCATTATTCATGACACACATGTCTGGTTCTGGACCTCAGTTTCTACCCAACACCCAATATAACATAAATTTTATAAGTGTGAAATTAAGTTAAATGACGTATGTCCTATAACTGTTAATAAGTATGCAAAAGCATGACTTAATTTTCTTGATTTTTTTATTATGCACTATTTTATTTTCTAATAAATATATTTTGCTTAAACCACCAAAATACAGGAGTTTGAGCAATATATGACTGTCTAAACCCTGTTACTATGCAAATAACTTTTGTTTTCTTCCCTAGGAAGTATAACTTTTGACCCATTTGAGATGAACTCTTCAATCTGAAAAACTTTGCTCTCAAAAGTAATAGGTTTTGGGCTTCCCTGGTGGTGCAGTGGTTGAGAATCTGCCTGCTAATGCAGGGGATATGGGTACGAGCCCTGGTCTGGGACGATCCCACATGCCGTGGAGCAACTAGGCCCGTGAGCCACAACTGCTGAGCCTGTGCGTCTGGAGCCTGTGCTCCGCAGCAGGAGAGGCCGCGATAGTGAGAGGCCCATGCACCGCGATGAAGAGTGGCCCCCGCTTGCCACAACTAGAGAAAGCCCTCGTGCAGAAACGAAGACCCAACACAGCAAAAATAAATAAATTAATTAATAAAACTCCTACCCCCAACATCAAAAAAAAAAAAGTGATAGGTTTTAAGATGTAAATCAAACACTAACATCTTAATAACAATTCAAAAGTAACAAGAATAAAATATCTCAACTTTCACTATACCTCTAGGTTTGAAGGCAGTCTGTATTAAGTGACCAAGCTGTGCAGTGAAATTTGAGTACCATCCCAGACTGTAGGCAAAATATATTTCACATGTCAACCTTAAGATACAACAATGTAAGATAGTTTGCCTTCTTAGGATGCCCTTCTCTGTCCTTCCAAGTTACCTACTATTCAAGGACTGATCAAGTGTTCCTCTGTGAAGCTTTCCTCACAGCTCCTGTCTGATTTCCATCACATGCAGGAGTTTCCCTCTGCCATGTTCCCAACATAACTCTTCATACATCTATTGTAGTTGTCATTGTATTATAATTATTTGGATGTGTATATTGCTAGATGGTATATTATTTGAGAGAAGTGAGCATGTATTTAGCTATATGTTCTCAAAACTGAATCCAATATCAGGCATAGAATAGACGTTTAATAAATATTTGTCA
>NW_006795832.1:1055375-1080779 GCF_000442215.2 Lipotes vexillifer | reverse complement strand
AGGAAACTTCAAGTCCTGGCATCTGGTAATCGGTGGCTTTCAAGGTCTCTGTACAGTAATGCTCTGTAAAAGTATTTCTTTTCATCAGAACTGAGAACACACACAAGCACAACTGACAGTTTTATGACACAGCATTTTCCTTCCCTCAGTAGGTGTGATGTACACTGAGTTTTTTGTATTGCATTGTATCATATTCCATTCCATTTCATCCAGTCCTACCCTACCCTATTCTATCCTATTCTAAGTTTTAAATTTGGCTCTAATCTACTACACTGATTTCCCGAACTACTTGGTAACCCACAGTTTGAAAAACACTATTTCATCTTTGTGGCTTTTGGCACTCTATTTTAAAAATTATGGTTTCAAGGTAATCTGTCCTATTTTTAAAGGTTATCAGAGATTCAGATTATTATAGCCATCTTCTAAACACTTGTTCCACTGGAAATAATCAATGTAGAAATAAAATGTTACTTCAAAATCTTCCTATTAGAAAATTTCTTCCAATGCTTCTCTAGTATATTTTGTTCAAAAGATTAGCAAAATTATCTAGTTCTGATTTTACTCAGTCTACTACAGTATCCCATAAGAGGTGCTAAGGACTGAAGTATTAAAAAGGTCATGTGTCCTGATAGTTGACTGGAAGCCATGACACATAGCATATCTGAACTCATGTAACAAGAAATCAGTTACCAAGAAAATTGCGAAAGAGTTTTCTTGAAATAACTACATGGAACACTCAAAGTTAAAGTCTAAGAAACTTGTAATTCTTGACTCCAAACCCGCAGAGAAAAAAATATTGAACAAAATTATTTCCATGGTCCAGGAAATTAGTACCACAAATCAACTTATAAAAACATTTAACTACACACCATGGTTATCCCATCCTGCTGTGCTTCAGTTACATTGGGGTGACTACTCACAAGGAAACCTTCACTGGAAAATGTATAGTCAGGAGGCAGATCCTTTTCTCTGTGAAGTCAGAGAGAACTAGTCAACCTCTTGCTGATTTTCATGATCTTATCTACCATACACAGGCTATTCAAGTAAAGATGGTCCTTCTGAGTAACTCAAAGGGATCCCTTTTGGAAATGACAATGTTTTTGATGTTTTGTCATGCCTGAGCTAAATATAAGCACTGCATCTTATTATTTTTAATGTGGGGCTTTTGATAGGTAGGTAGATACCATCTTTAAAATACAGCAGAGTCAAAAATTCTTTGACTCTCCTAACTCAGTAAAGTTTTATTCTCTAGAATTGCACCGTCCAATATGGAGGCATAAGCCACATGAGACTATGGAAATTCAATTAAAATTGAATAAAATAAAAATTCAATTATTGAGTCACAGTGGTCACATTTAAAGTGTTCAATATCCATTACTGCAGGAGGCTCTATTGAACAGCACAGTTCTCAATAGAGAATATCTTATTTGGTTAACATCTGATTTCTTTGGTCGTTTGTCTGATTGTTGAAAAGGAAAGGTGGCAGGAGGGTTGAGATGTGATGGTGGAGACTTGTTCGTTCACACAGGAAAATATTTATTTTTGGCTGTAATGGCCTCTTATCTTACAATCTTTATTCCCTCTATAAGTGTGTCATTGACATGGGTCCGTTCTAGCTCCTGATTTGATCTCTCTCCTCACTGCTTCCAGAGGTACACTTCTCAATCACAGGTCAGTGTAAGTCTATTTTTTCTTAAGAAAACTTCAAAATGCTCAGAGTACCTTTTATTCTTGTTTTAGATTCAACCTGGCATGAGTCAGTAACTCTTAATCTCTTCCTCTGTGTAGCTTTGTTCTGATGACACTCTTAGCCGCCTACCCATACATCTTTAGTCCTTGGCTGTCACTGTTCCTTGGAGCTCCATGAAAGGTGTCCATGCCTCTTGGTTCAGTTTACATGACAGAACCTTTGTGAAAACTTCTGTGATCCCATCAAACTCAAACTCACCCCTACGTTTTTAAGTGCTCACAGCATTTTACTTGCACCTGTACTACAGCACTTTTTTTCCCGGTTAGAGTTTTACATGTCTAACTTTCCCACCGGATTATAAGCTTTTTGAAGAAAAAGAGACCCGGCATCTTTGTATCCTCCACAGCTTTCTACACATAACTGCTTAACAAGGTAGAGAGAGAGAGAGTTAAATTTAATTTGGAGTGAGGAATAAAACAACTGGCTAACTGAAGTTGAGTGAGAGTTTGCTTCAAGAAACACTGCTGGGAGTTTGGTAGGGTTGTGAAGGATGCAGACAGGAGGAGGACTGAACTTACCACAAGAAATCTAACCTTGGCTGTGCTGAAGAGCATAACAGAATTGTGAGGCGGCACTGCAGGCTGCCAATGTTTCATAGGTCACAAAACACCACAAGGCATTCCTCCTGATGGAGATCAAGCTCAGGCAGCATGAGTCACTCTCTCCCTGAGCTCATGGGGCACTTAATCCACAGCTCTACTCTGTTCTGTGTCCTTAGGCTGGGCACTTTTTGCTGTCAATGCCACCATCTTACTCCATCTCCCCTCCCCACCGCATGCTCTGCTCCATCCATCCTAGTTCCTAGTTTCATACATTCCATAAGGAGGTTCTCAGTAAACTGTAGCTGAATGAATCCAACTGTGAGCTAAGAAATGAGTGAAAGGTGGCCACAGGTAGAATGTAAAACATGTAAGATTGTCGAGTACAAATAGGAATGCAGAACATGTTGCCAGTTATTTTATTTATTTTCAAACAGCATGGGGTCTTTGGGTCATCTCCCCCATTTAACCCAGCCATATCTTGGCATGCCTGGAATTCTAAATGCTGTTTGATCAATCATCACTTTTTTTTTTTCCACAAAAGGGCCTGTTTTTACTAGAGATAAAACTCTCTTTCCTCATCTTCAAAAGGAAGCTCAAAATGTTTAAAAAAAAATTCCTCCCTTTGACTTTTCTCTCTCTATGTTTCCTGGGGTCAATGTGAAGTGAATTTGGAGACTCAGAGCTGGGAGTGTGAGGAACGTGGAACTCTTCCCAAGAGTGGGAGGGAAGTTCATCAAAGCACACTTGTGGTCAAGGAAGCTTAAAAATAAAGCTGATTTCTAAAGGTGAAAAAGAAAACATTCATTAAGTTTTCAATAAGCTGCTTTTTTTCTTCAGAAATTAGCTGATTTACTTACCATAAAAAAAAAAAAAATTAAAAAAAGCTGCCAGCAGAGGAATACGTAATCCACTCTTCCAAAAGGATCCTTTGAGTAAAAAGAACACATAAATTCTAAGAAAAGTTAGTTAGAAAGAACAGTTTATTCTCACTGGTGCCTTCTCATCACATCAGTATTTATTCCCTCCAAGTGCACTTTATTTATTCATTTTAAACCATCATAGGTGTCTACATTTTGGTCAGGACATAAAGAACTTTTCTTACCATGAAGACCCTTTGGGGACACCACGTGGAGACCTCAGCTATCCTTTTAAATTCTCAGGACTCCAAAATCTAATGTCTGCAGAGACAAACAGGAGGGCTACTGCAAGAAGGCAGAAGCCTAAGTGGTTAGGATGTAGGCTTCTTACCAAGAAAATCACTGGGCTGTTCCAACACGAGCTGGTTTGCCATCAATCCATAAGATGGAGATAGGGTGTGCCAGTCTCAGACTGTGTAACTTCTATTTACTGAAACTGTAACACATATTCATTGTAAGCTACAATTATCCACAGTTTAGTCTGTTTATGAAACCGTTTTGTGGTTATTTATTAAAAATAAAATTTATGTGTGCTTATTGAAGCTATATTTTGGCAGGCAAAAGAGGCTGGCAGAAATTTTTGAGTCAACAGCCAGGCTCCAGCCACTCTTTATGTCGTCATATAAAAGCTTGTCAAATAATATTTAGTTTTTAATCTTTACTTACAAACATAGCGTTCGTAATGAAAATATTCTGTGAGTAGGTCTCCTTGAAACAAGAACCCGGGTGTTTGGATTTCAGTAAAGGTGATAATTAAGTTTCTGGCTTCTTTAGGGGCAATCTGTTATTCCTTTCCTTCCACCAACTTCTATTACCTGTTTTTTGTCCAAGTTCCTCATGTCTTTAAAGAGCTGTTTCATAATGATTTTTAAAAATATAAGCTGTTTATCTATCAGTTCTAAAATCCAAAACCAAATATCTTAGCATTATTAAGAAGAAACTATCCAGCCAATACAGTCATGATTGTCCTCTATTGGAGATCTTTTGTATGCAAATGGATTATTTATTCTTATGAAACTTTTTAGTTATTTAAATCACCAGTCTTACTTTTCTAATGCCTTCTGAGAAGGAGGTTCTTTTTAAACAGACCCAAGGTGTTGGCTTCAGGAATGTATAGTTCATCTTAATGAGATGAACTTACAAATGAGCCAGAATGACAGGAGTTTGTTGACAGGAATCCTGAATGGAAAGAAAAGTGTCATTAAGTAAAGGACCTTTGAAGTAGAGAGAAGAAATATACTGTGAACGGTTGGAATAAAGTGATTCTTTGCTTTGAATCTACTTTGCCAGAAAGTCAGAGGGAGAAGAAGGAATTAGTATGAAATTATTCAAGAAGAAATCTTTCCTGAGAGGGAGTTTCTGAGATGTGATGAACCGGAGTTGAAAAAAGACTCTGCCCAATGCGCTTCTTGCTATTGCCTTAAATACCTTCGGTGTGAGTCATCCGGAGCTTGTTGCGTAGTTTGCCTTGAAAGAATTTCTGATCCCAAATATACATTTTATGTATCAATTGTCGCCTGTCTCTCCACCCCCTTTCTCCACTAGAATTTGGCTTTGGTTCTAGTAGGAGAGCTGTGTTGAGGGTGCCCTTGTTGATAGTGATTTGATCCTGCAGTTTAACATTTGTTGCCAAGCTTGCAAGTTCAATTCCATACATGT
Organism: Lipotes vexillifer; assembly: GCF_000442215.2. Taxonomy (NCBI): domain Eukaryota; kingdom Metazoa; phylum Chordata; class Mammalia; order Artiodactyla; family Lipotidae; genus Lipotes; species Lipotes vexillifer. Next base: position 1,075,911 of record NW_006795832.1, on the reverse strand, counting down.
TTTATTTATTGGGCATTTTCTGTGAGAAAAGTTCTGTGCCATCTGCTAAAATGAATGTCAAGTTTTTCTAACACAGAGCCATTCCTGGAAGAAGCTTATAAAGTGATAAAATATATCACTCATGAGCGATCTGTATACCATAGTCTCTGGGAGCTTGGGTACCATTAACGTGATGAAACCTTATTTTGTATCCATCAAGTACAAGAATCCTGAGACCTGGAGGAGTTTGGTGTATTTGAAGACAAAGACTCAGCACGACTGGAGCGGGAGAGTGGCAAGAGAGGGATCTGTCTGGATCAGTAGGACCCCAAAAATGCCATTACAGGGTTTCAAGCAGGGCAGCGAAAGACTAGTGTAGATTGTGTTCCTGAGGAAGCAGTCTGAGAGAGGTGAGTAGGAAGGATGTTTATAAAAGAGTGATCTTGGGCTTAATACCTGTAGAAGTTTGGGAAAGAGGAAGGATTCACTAGAGAAAAAATTTGATTTGGGGTTCGAGCCCAATGACAGCCTTGGCTGACCACACAGGGAGGAGTGTTCCTCCAGAGTGGTCCAGTAATGCTCACTTATTTGGGCATTAATACCTCCACACTCAACCATAATTGGATAGGGGCCTCCCCAGGATGGGGTAGGACCTGGGGCAAGGCAGTTCTCTGCAGCCAAGCTAACCTGAAGGGGCTGACATCACACTCAACTTCTGCATAATAAGTTCTTCATTGAAGCAGAATCTGAGTGATGTGTCTCAGTGTCCACCAAAAAAGAGTGGATTGGAAAACCAGTTAGGTGCTCTTTGAGTTGTTCAATGGGAGATGATGATAGTATGAACTATAGGAGACTTTTGAGGTGCAAGGAAGAGAATGGAATCAAGATATTTTGACATAGATCCTATAGGAACAGAGGATGGATTGGATGAGGGGAGTAAGGGAGAGAAAGATACCAAGGATAAATCTCAGAGTTTTGGCACAAGCAAGTGGGAGGAGAGATACCATGAACAGAGGAGGGGAATGCTCAAGGAGAATTGTAGGTGGGGGGAGGGTAGTGATGGGATTAGAGAGCTTTCCTCTGCACAAATTAAATTTGGTATGTTGGTGATTCAATCAAGTGGAGACATCAAGCAGAATGCTGGATGCATGATTCTGGAGCTTAGAAAAGAGGTCTGCAATGTTGCTTTATATTGTTGCTATTATTGGTACAGAGCCAGTTGAAAGTGCTAATGCCTAGCAAGGGGATGTGGTAAATTGGAAAGGAGGCTCAGCAGAGAATCCTAGGGAATAGCCACCTCTAGATGTGGAGGAATGAACAAAGGAGACTGAGCTACCATGTGAGAGGGAGGAAGAAAACAAAGACAATGTGATGTTGTGGGAGTTTACGAAGAAGATCACTGTTAGCATCTCTTTTAATACTAATAAGGAAGAATATCTATTTTAATGTTTATTGTTCATTTATTAACAACTTTGTTGAAACATATTCAACATATATAATTCATCCATTTCAAGTGCACAATTCAATGATTCTATTTATTTTCTTTTTTCTAAAGTAAATTTACTAAGTTGTATAACCGTCACCATAAATCAGTTTCATTAGAACATTTTATCACCCCAAAAAAATTCCTCATGCAGAATCATTTGGTTTTGCTTTTCTTTTGTTTATTGCTTTCTATTTTTTTAAATATCGATTTTTAAAAAACTTTTTTTGATGTGGACCATTTTTAAAGTCTTGATTGAATTTGTTACAATATTTCTTCTGTTTTACGTTTTGGCTTTAAGGCTGTGAGGCATGTGGGATCCTAGCTCCCCAACCAGGGATTGAATCTGCACCCCGTGCATTGGAAGGCGAAGTTCCAACCACTGGACCACCAGGGAAGTCCCTAACTATTGATTTTTAAGAACTTTAAAAGAAGATATTAAAATTTGGGGGGCATAGACTTGAAAATACTGTTTTTTCAGGTTGTCATTTATCTTTCAATCTAGTTTGTGGAGATAATTTGCTATGTAGAAACTTTGCAATTTTATGGAATTAAATGTACTGATCTTTACTTTTATGGATGTTTACTTTGTTTTTGATATTTGAGATTATTAGAAAGTCTTTTTTCCCCCAAGATTATAAAGATATTTTCCTACTATTTTTAAGGTTTGATTTTTTATACTTTGATTTCTAATTCATCTGGAATTTGTTTTGTTTTAAAGAAAGATATAGTGATCCATTTTCACCTGGTTTTCCAAACTACTGGTCAGTTGTTACAAAGTCAATTATTCACTAATCCATCTTTTCTCTATTGATTTGGTGAAATTACCATATTCTCTCCATTGCTGAATCTATTCTTGCCTTAGTGCCATGCTGTTTAGTTTACTACTCCTTAGCAATACATTTTAGTATCTAATATCATGAGACTATAATAGCAATTAGCTAAGTCTTCATGTGACAAAGTTGATTCAGCAATTCATTTACTCTCCTTTTTCTAGTGCCCCCACCCTTTGCCTTTTCTTTCCCTTTGGCAGCAATCCAGCTCTCACCCCAAATAGATTCTGCTCAACCTCAGGCTTCAAGTCTATTTGTTTATTTCACCAAACGTCCAAAATAAATCTGATTCTTCAGGCAGACTAGTAATTTGGAAGTTTGACTGTTTTGGTTGCATGAACATCCAAATTGGCTTGACTGCCCAGTAATCTGAGGGTAGCTCACCAGCATCTGTGAGCAACCCATTTTGTGGGTAATGTAAGGTAAACAGTATCTTGTGATACCTGAAAAGGAGGGTTGACTATTATAATTGCATTGGCCAATTGATATACTCAGTTGAGTTCTCTGTAAGTAACAGATTTTTATGTCAATTTCATGTGGTTTCACTGTCTTTCTGGTAGTCTTCAAATAAATCTGGAGTTGAGGGTTATTTTTCCACTGATTGTTTAATGACATTGGCTACCTTTGTTCCCTTCATCAGCTCAAAGTATTGTCCTGATTCTGCAGAGCAGTTTTTGCATGCTTTTCTTTTTTAAATTTCTTTTTCTTTCATCCAAGAAGGCTTCTGTCTACTAGTATGAAGACCCTGAAATTTCAACGACTGTGGCCTATGAAATGAAAAGAACTCAGGAAAGGATAGGAAGTGGTTTTGCAGCAAGCTCCTATACCTCATTGTTCATGAGTACAGAGTGCTGTTGCAAACGATTCTTATACACACCTTTTCTTTATATAGATGAGGAGAAGTTGTAAGTTATAACCAATGTTGTACAGGTAGAGTTTACACCTTAATTTAAGTGTAGGGTAGAAGGGCTTTTATATAGAGCAAAAGTCTAGGAGTAATCATGGTGGGGTAGTTGAAGGACCAGAACTTGTACCTGAGGACATGCATTCAGCTCCTGGCTTAGAGACCTCGTGCAGGGGGATTACCTTCTCCAAACCCCTAATTCCTCAGGAAGTGATAACAGACACTTACCTCATAGGATTGACATGAGTGTAAAATAACACATGTGGATGTGTTGTAAGATAAGAAACTATAGAAATCTTGAGTATAGAGATTAATTTCTAGCTTTTCCTTGTTTTGGGAATATTCATGTTAACTGAAGGCAAAGTAAATAATGTGGTTCATCTCATTTAAGATGCCATAGATTGTAAAATACATCATTATTTTATGTACCACTAGGGGAAACCACTCCGAATTTCAAAAATCAAGTATAAAACATAATTTGATTTCTGAGATGATAAAATCTGAAATGACTGTGTCTTAGAATGAATGAAATACATTAAGTACAGACAATATTAAAGATTTGGACCTACTGGAAAGAGAGTCAGTCTGGATTCGTGATAACTCATACCTGTAGAATCTTTTAATAGTTTGTAACTTTCAAATTATAATAACTGAAATAGATTAAAAGGTCACTAGACTAATTGCCTTAATGAATAGATCATTGATTTATAATTAGCATGTTTTACAGGAGTAAGAATATGACCATTGTTTGGGCCCATTATAAATCTGGGCCACTTGGCCCAGCTGGGCCCTGAGCTGGTCCTCTGATTGGTATACAGTATAACTGTATAGAATATTAGTGCAGCATAACTGCTGTACATTATATATGAAAGATGTTAAATCCTAAGAGTTCTTATCACAAGAAAAATATGTTTTCTATTTCTTTACTTTTGTATCTATATGAGATAATGGATGTTCACTAAACATTGTGATAATCATTTCCTGATTTATGTAAGTCAAATCATTATTCTGTATGCCTTAAACTTACACAGTGCTGCATGTCAATTAATACTATCTCAATAAAACTGGGAGAAAATAAATAAATAAAATAAAAAGTGTACTTTCTCTTCCGAGATTAAAATTACAACTGAGTTTCTTTCTCACCTCGAGATTTTGCTTTATCTACTCTCTTTTCAACTTTTTCTACCAGCTTTTTCTATTTTGCTTACTAGCGGGTTAACACTTCCCAAATTAAAAAAAAAGTCCTTATAATCTGCTACTATTTAGAGGCAAGATAGTCAAGTGGATAAAAGCATGTTTCCTCTCTTTTATTCTTATCTCACCATCAACAAAAAAAGTTATTTTTCAAAACCATTGCATTGGGCTGACAGGTAGAACTATTGAAGGAAAAAATAGTAGTCACTGAGTTGTGATGTAATAAGGAGCAGGTCAGATCATGCAGGAATGTAAGGTCTTTGGATTTTCAGCTAGGTGAGGTGGGAAGACACTGCACAATTCTGAGGAGAGGAGTGCCATATTCTGAAACATGTTTTTAAAGGATTACTCTGACTGGTTGACTAAAAGTGAGGTGATGGTGTGAGAAGTGTCTCAATAATCCAGGTTAGAGACGGTGTGGCTTGGGCTTTGTGGTATCAGTGCAAAGTGGTGAGATTTGAGGTATATTTTGAGGATAGAGTCAACAAGACTACTGATGAATTGGCTGTGAGAGAGAAAAAAGAAGGCAAGGGAGATTTGAAAGTTTTGACCCCTAGAAGCTAGAAGTATGTGGTTACACTTACCAGAGATGGGAAGACTGTAGTTAGAACTGGTTTGCAGAAGAAAAGTTTAAATTTGGTCATATTGAGTTTTCAATGTCTGTTAGACCAGTGGAAATGTTGAATATGTAGTTGAATATACCAGCGTGAAGTTTGCCAAGTGACATGGGCCTGGGATATAAATTAGAGTTTATCAGGATAGAAGGTACTTAAAACCTTGAGACTAATGAGATCACCAAGGGAGTGAGTGAAGGATAAGAAGAAAATGAGAGTAAGGACTGAGAACTGGGGAATTCCAGGGTATAGTGGCTGGGAAATGAGAATGGAGACACAAACGGAGGGATTGTTTAGGTGGTAAAAACATGGTGAAAGCCAAGGGGAGGAAGGGCTTGTAGGGAGGAAAAAACATGGCAAGTATGGCTGAGATGTCAAGCCAGTGAAAGGTCAGAGGCGACCTTAACAGGAACACTTTGGTGGAGTGGTGGAAGTGAAACCTAATGAGTGGGTTTAGGAGAAAATGGGGCATGAGGTATTGTTAAAGACAAGTATAGATAACTCCGTAGAGGAATTTTGTTTGACATAGGAAGGATGGGGCAGTAATTGTAGGGGAAAGTCATATTAATATCAAGGTTTTGTTATTTTTGTTAAGATAAAAAAATGCTTTACAGGGACTTCACTGGTGGCACAGTGGTTAAGAATCCCCCTGCCAATGCAGGGGACATGGGTTCGAGCGCTGGTCTGGGAAGATCCCACATGCTGCAGAGCAACTAATCCTGTGAGCCACAACTACTGAGCCTGTGCTCTAGAGACCACGGGCCATGACTACTGAGCCTGAGTGCCACAACTACTGAAGTCCGTGTGCCTAGACCCCATGCTCCACAACAAAAGAAGCCACCGCAATGAGAAGCCCTCGCACCACAACGAAGAGTAGCCCCCACTCGCTGCAACTAGAGAAAGCCCTCACACAGCAATGAAGACCCAACACAGCCAAAAATAAATAATAAATAAATAAATTTATTTAAAAAAATGCTTTATGTATATGGAATGATACAGTAGAGAGGGAGAAGCTTATGAAGCAGAAAAGAGTGGATAGGTACTAGAACAACATCCTTGAGTAGGCAAGAGAGGATGGAAACTGGTGCACAAGTAGAAAAAGTTGATCTTAGAAGTGCACACAAGTTGGGGAAAGTGGACTGCAGGCAGAGTGTAAGAGTCAGATGCTGGTAGGTGGGTAGAAGTGATGGGGAAAGTTCTGTTCTGATTATTGCTACTTTTTGTTAAATTAGGAAGCAAGGTCTTCAGATAAGAGTGAAGACTGGAACAGAAGTGTGGAATTTCCTAACAGTCACTCAGCAGGGTGAGAGGAGGGATAGAGATGATCTATTTAGAATGATTGCCTTGTATCAGGAAGGGCCCCCTAATGATAGTGACCACAAATTTAAGCTGATATTAGATTTTCTTTAGCCATATTTAGCTTTTCTGAGATAGGCCAGAAATGGGTTGAAGTTTGGTCTTAATCAGGGTTGAGTTTTTTGCCAAGCGAATAAAATGATAATAATATGAATATGAGTGATATGAAACACCATGTTCAAGGTATACTCAAAGGAGAGATGAAGTTCTGGTAAGAACCAAGGCACTATAGTTAAATCGAGGTCAGAGTGTGGGGTTCTTGGAACTGGATTATAGAGATGTTGTAGATTTTGGTAACAGTGAGGAAAACTTGAGCAAGTACCAGAATCACACGGAGGGCTTGTTAAACAGAAACTGGTGGGCCCTACCCCACATTTCCTGATTCAGTATAGGTCTGAAATGAGGTCTGAGAATGTTCATTTCTAGCAAGTTCCCAGGTGATATTTAGAATGAACTTTGAGAACCACTGGTCTGGTGTATGAGAATGGTAATCACAAGAAATATTTTCCGTAGAGTATGTGATATATCTTAATTATGTTTCGAGCTTGTTTTTATGAAAAAATAAAATACACTCAATCTGTAATAACAATATATAAATAATTGAGGGAATTATATGTGAGGGGTGGTATAAAGAGTAATTTACTTTTTGTGGCTCTTCTTTTAAAATATTACTGAGATATAATTATATACAATACAATGCATGGATTTTAAATGGCTGAGACGGGTGGAAGAACATAACCATCAGAATAAATTGGGTTCAAAAATCTAAGAAACCAGAATATTGGAAGAATCATCTATTTGGAGATAGGAAATGTCAAGGAGAGAGGAATAGTAGGTGCAGGAGCTAATGTCATTGAGAAATGAGGGGTATGGCTGCCATAGGAAGAGGGGCTGGGTGGGAAAGTTTGACAATGTGAGATTCAAATTTGGATGTTTAAATGAAGGAAGGGGGACTGCAGGGCTCCATGGGCAGTTGTGTACCCTGCACATCTCTAGGGAGCTCTGTCTACATCATGGTTCTTGGGAAAGAGAATGGTCTGTAAATTTCATTGAGACCTAGGAATACACTTACTTCATTAATTCCAAGCCCACAAATATGTAGGCTGTACGTATGCTCTAATTATCTCTGCCCTAAAAGGAAAATGCTTTGGCTTGCTTAAAATTGTGGAGCATTTAGCTCTGCACTGAGGTAACCAATGAGGAAGAAAACACATAAATAATCACACAACCAAACTCCTACACAGACACCCCTGTGCTCAAATTGGAATTAGTTCTTCTGAAGTCTAAAGTCATGAAAGTTGGGTCCTTCAGGTTCAAAGAATATCACAAATCCCTCCCAGTGAAGATGAGACAAAAGTAAAGGGTATACTTTTGGATATTTGCCATTTAATTTTAAAAGTCTGCCTAATAATCCTGAGGCAGGAGGGTAATCTCAATTTAGAGTCTGAAGAAACAGCAGCTCACAAGTATGAAATCTGCTTCCTCTTCACTGCCTTCTTTCTTTTTACTTCCAACTTTTCCCTTTCTCTCCATTTTTATTGTATATATCTTTTGGCCAAACACCATACATTAAGATGGATTTATAAATGCCCAACTTTTACTCATTTTCAGTCTAGCTCTGAGGGAGGACAAGAGAAGTTGAGGGATCAGATAGGAAAGCACCTGGTCCTTCCTTTTAGAGAGGTTAAATGCATCCTGTGTAGATCCAGCGGCCCTAGTGAGGTGGCTCTTGTCTGTGGGTGAGGTATTACCTACCGGGGGGCACAGTTCTCAGAAGTGTGTAAGAAGTATTTGATGGCAGACCAGAGTTGGCAAGTAAAGTGGGATTTTAATTTTTATATTTAAAAAATTCTGCCTTTACTTTCAGGCTTATTTTATAGTGTTACTGCCAACAAAATGAAGAAACTGCTTTACCACATGAATTTAAATTGGCTGGTGGGACCATAGCACCCTCAGAACACTGGTACAGGGCATTTATTTTCAAATAGCCATGAAAATTCATATTAATTTTAATTTCCTTAGATGAGCTGAAATTAAGAAAATTATCTGAGCATGAAGAAAACATTGGGTTTAAACTAAGTTTGGGTAAGGTTTTTGTTTAGAGTATCCCTTTGTGTTTAAGTTTGTCTCTGTTTCCTTGGTTGTTTGGCCATTTGTTTTTCCTGCTACTGCATTTGAGGTTCTTTACAGAGAAGTTACATGTTTAATATTTTCCGTAGAGTATGTGATATATCTTAATTATGTTTCGAGCTTGTTTTTATGAAAAAATAAAATACACTCAATCTGTAATAACAATATATAAATAATTGAGGGAATTATATGTGAGGGGTGGTATAAAGAGTAATTTACTTTTTGTGGCTCTTCTTTTAAAATATTACTGAGATATAATTATATACAATACAATGCATGGATTTTAAGTGTTCATGCTGAGGAACTTTGACAATTGTGTACAGCTGAATAACCAAAACTGAAAACAAGAAGGCCAATCATGCCCTTCTCTAGTCAATACCTAACCTCCTTGTCCAAATGGTGATGAATATCTTGATTTTTACTATTTTATAGTACTTTTGCTTATTCTTGGAAGTCAAAGTGTACCATAGATATGTATTCTTGGTGTGTGCGTGTGTGTGTGTGTGTGTGTGTGTGTGTGTGTGTGTGTGTGGCTTTTTTCTCTCAACATACTATTTAGGATTTATCCTCACATAATTAATATTTTGAGATCTATCCATACTGTGACCTGTATTAATAATGCATTTCTTTTTATTACTAAATAATTCTACAGTATTATCTATTTTACAGATTACAGTTTGGGCATTTTGGTTGTTTTCATATTTGGGCTATTATGAATAAAGCAGCTATTAATATTCATGTACAAATCTTTGCATAGACACATGTCTTAACTTTTCTTAGATTCAGAATTTAAGAATGCCTGGATGATATGTTAGTTGTATATCTAATCTTTTAGGAAATTGCCAGACTGTTTTTCAAAGTGGTTGAGCCATTTTATGTCCCCACCAGCAGTGTTTGAGAGTTTCAGTTCCTCCACATCCTTGCCAACACTTGGTGTGGTTAATCTTTTAAATCTGAGCTCTTCCAATAGGTGTGTAGCTCACTGCGGTTTTAAATTTTCATTCCTCAATGGATAATGATGTTGAGTATCTTTTCACATGATTATTGTGAAGTGTTTGTGTCCAAATCTTTAACTCATTTTGTAATTTGTTTTTTTGTTTTCTTATTATTGAGTTTTGAGAGTTCTTTATGTGTTCTTAATACAAGTTCTTTTTCAGATATTATAATTTCCATATTTTTATTCCTAGTTTGTGACTTGTCTTTTAGTTCTCTTTACATTGTTTTATGAAGGACAGAAATTTTAATTTTGAAGTCCAGTTTATTAATTTATACTTTTATAGATTGTGCTTTTTTAGATTGTGGTTTTGTATCTAAGACATCTTTGCTCAATCCAAGGTCACATATATTAGACCACTTGAAGTTGTCCCACAGTTCCAATATTCTGTTCAGTTTTTAGACTTCTCTGTTTTTTGTATGTGCTTTATTTTGGATAATTTCTAATGCTAAGTCTTCAAGTTCACTAATATTTTCTTCTGCAATTTCTTATCTGCTGTGAATTCCATCCTGTATACTTTTTCGTCTCCCAGTTTATAGTAACAGTTTTAGAAATTTGATTTTGGGTCTTTTAAAATATCTTCCAGGCCTTTACTTAACTTTTTTAACATAGGAAATATTTTTGTAATAACTGTCTTAATGTCTTTGATAATTTTAACATCTGCTTAAGTTCTGCGTTGGTTTTGATTGGTTATTTATCTCCTTATAATGGGTCATATTTTTCTCCTTCTTTACATGCCTGGCAATTTCTGATTAGATGCCAGACATTGTGATTTTTGCCTTGTGGGTGTTAGTTATTTTTGCATTCCTGTAAATATTCTAGAGCTTTGTTCTGGGTTGTAGTTAAGTTACTTGAAAACAGTTTGATACTTTTGGGTCTTGCTTTTAAGATTTGTTAGGAGAGGGCTTCCCTGGTCGAGCAGTGGTTAAGAATCCACCTGTCAATGCAGGGGATACAGGTTCGAGCCCTGGTCCGGGAAGATCCCACATGCCGCGGAGCAACTAAGCCCATGCGCCACAACTACTGAGCCTGAGCTCTAGAGCCCATGTGCCACAACTACTAAAGCCCGTGTGCCTAGAGCCTGTGCTCCACAGCAAGAGAAGCCACTGCAATGAGAAGCCCACGCACCGCAAAGGAGAGTAGCCCCCACTCACCACAACTAGAGAAAGCCCGTGTGCAGCGACGAAGACCTAAAGCAGCCAAAAATAAATAAAATAAATTTATTTTAAAAAAAAAGGATTTGTTAGGAGAAAGTGGAGCAATGGTAGGTCAAGGAGTAATTATTGTTCACTACTGAGACAAGACCCTTAATGCATTCTCTGCAATTCCCCATAAATCATGAAGTTTCCAGTGTGGCTGGTGGGAAAATGTACTATATTCTCAGCTCTCTGTGAGAGTGAAGAACTGTACCCTCTAATCATTTTGGGTAGTTCTTTCTCTAGCTTGGGTAGTTTCCTTGCATGCATGTGCTTATCAATATTCAGCTGAATATTTGACAGAGAACCTCTGAGGAACCCCAGGGCTATTCCTCTGTGCAGCTCCCTCCTTTTCTAGTACTCTGTCCAGAGAACTTTAATTATGCCCTTCTCCCTGAATTCTCAGCTCTTTCTTAACTTAGGATGTTCACTGGACTCTACAAGGTGTCTGAGTTTTCCTTCCCTGTGCTACAAACTGGAGGCAGTAAGCTTGGGGTAATTGTAGAGTCCACCTCATTTGTTTCCCATCTCTAGTTTCTAAGCCATTGTTCAATATATTTTGTTAAAAATAGTGTCTTAGGAAGGAGGGTAAAAACAGTTTCTGTTATTCCATCTTGGTCTAAAGCAGGAGTCATCTTTTACTCTTGTCAGTTTCTGCTTCATGTATGTTGAAGCTCTGTGTTTGGTGCTTACACATTTAGGATTGCTCTGTCTACTTGAGGAACTGATCTTTTTATCATTATGAAGGGGTTTTCTTTGTCACTGACAATATTGCTTGTTCTAAGTTCCACTCTGTCTTATACTGGTATAGTCAAACCAGATTTCTTACGCTTAGTGTTTGTTTTGTGTACCTTTTCCCACCTTTTTACCTTCCTTTTGTCTGTCTTTATAGTTAAAGACCCTTTTCATAAAGAACATACAATGGGTCTTGTTTCCCCCCTCAGTCTGATAATATTTGCTTTTCAACTGGAATGTTTATTTATCCATTCTGTTTAATAGATCTAGTAACGTGATTGTGCTTAATCTCCCATCTTTAAATTTTATTTGATTTTATTTATCTCATTTGTTTTTGTTCCATCTTTTCTCCTTTCTTTTATTATTTCGAATGAATCACATATTTTAGGTATCCCTTTTGGGGGTCATCTTCTTATTAATTTTTCTAGATGTTGCAATATGCATTTTTATGTTATCACAGTTTACGTCCAAATAAAATTAGCAGTGTAGAAACTTTAACAATTTCAATTACCCTCTTCCATTATTTGTGCTATTATTGTTTTACATTTTATTTCACTGCATAGACTCTCTTCCTTCCAGTACATAGATGTTATTTTTATTTTAAAAGGTCAATAGTTTTTTTAAATATATTTTTTATTGAAGTGTAGTTGATTTACAATGTTGTGTACAGCAAAGTGATTCAGTTATACATACATATACATTCTTTTTAAAAATATTCTTTTCCATTTTGGTTTATCATAGGATACTGAATATAGTTCTTTGTGCCACACAGTAAAGCCTTGTCGTTTAAATGGTCAATAGCTTTTAAAATTCAAAATTATATTAATATGTAAAATCATAGAATGAATTATTAACATATGCCTACCCAGATTTATTCCTTTTGGTACCCTTTATTCCTTCTATGAGTCTGAGTTCAATCTGGTATCATAAAATATTCTTTTATCATTTCTTGTAGTATATGTCTGCTGGAGATGAATTCTCTGTTTTTACCTGTTTGAAACATCTTTACCTAACTTTATTTTAAAAGAATATTTTTACTGGGTATAGAATTTTAGTTGTTTTCCCTTTCTATAATAGGAAAATTCTGAGTGAAAATTGTATTAATTTCACATCATAAAAATAGAAGAGGAGAAAAAAAGTTCCTTAGGATGGCTTGTGAATATTTTCTGAATCCTTATATTTAAAACTCATTTTATGACAGAATTGAAATTGCCATATTAAATTCTAATAGAACTTATGAATTGATTAAATTTGGGTTTACTGTAGTAAAAGGTAAACTTTATATATAATTACAGGAATCCTTTCCATAGCAAGTAAGTTATTATTTCATCTATAGAGTTTAGAGGTAAGAAAGTAAAAATATCAGGAAATAAGGCAATGGATGCTTGAATATCCATAGGTTTTATTTATAGGAATCAACAAGGCCAGAACATTATTGTCGAAAAATTCTTTAAAGGCTGTCTTAAATAAATACAGTGATGTCTTCCAGTTATGAGACCTATTACTACAAAGAATATGAAAATATATGAATACAATTGAAGCCCATTTAAATTAATTGGCTTTTAGCTGAAACTTATTTAAAGTGTGTTTTAGTTGGTTGTGGTAGAGATTGTGCTGTTGCTCCTAGTTATTTGTTGCCCTCTTTGTGTGTTATTTGTGTATTCCTACCTATTGGTATAAGAGCCACAGTGCCATTTTGTAGGAGGGGTATGCATCCCCATCCCACTGAGTCAGGTTTTGTCACTGATCTACTTAAGCAAATGAAATGTGAGTAGCAGTAGAGGTGACTGTATGTGAGCTGAAACTTCAGGAGCCATTGTATGATTCTTCCACTGCTCTTTCTTTCTCTTTGCCCAAAATTAGAATAATGGCAACTGTGTGCCTTTGCTCACTGAATTGTTATTTAGAAACACCGCACCTGAAATTTTATTTGAGTATAATTTAAATATTTGGAAGCTATGGTTGACACCATTCTTTTATAATTTTAACATATGTGTAGAAACTGATAATAATTTGACAGTTATTTGGAGAAATAAGGTTATCGTATCAGGGCAAAGTTTAAGATGTTCCAATAAAAAGACCCCCATGATATAATGGCTTGAAAAAAGAGAATTTTTTCCATTTCTCATGTAACTATCAGTCCAATCTAGCCTGGTGGGGAAGCTATGCTCCCTGAAATCATTAAGGGACTTGGTTTCCATCCATCTTACTCTTTCACCAAATGGGATACAGATCTTTTCTGGATGATGGAATTGGGGCACTGATTTATCTATATTTACAGTTCACAATAAGGGGAATGAGAAGAGTTCTGGGACATGACATTCTCTCTTAAATAAACAATTTCGAAGTGTGCACAGATGATTTTCACTCATATTCCACTGCAACAGAAGGTAAAAATGTAGTCTCTAGCAAGTTTCCCATGATTCCAGCCAAAACTAAAAGAAGAAACTCTATTACCATGAGAAAGAAGAGAGTTGATAAATGTAGACAGCAATCCTCACCTCACTATAAGATGGGAATCCAGATCATTAGGGCTCCAGACACATTGCATTTTTCAGAATTTTTGAGTTGAAAGAGACTTTAGAAGCTATTACACTCAGCCTCCTGTGAAAGATAAATATCTATTTCAATCTTTAGCTTTTTGAGAACAGAAAGTTTAAAGCTCCTCTTAGTTGTCTACTTTGTTACCCTGAGACTCTAAATCATGAAGCTCTTTACAATGCTTGGCACATAGAAGATGCCTGATCCAAAACAATATTCAATGAATGCATAATATATTTATTTGGCTTTTAGGAGAGTGCTTGTTAGAAAATATTCAATAATGCTTGTTGAATATGGAATGAGTGGGTGATTAGGTAAATTCTCAGCTGTTAAGTGTAAATAGGTTTCCCACTGAAAATGGTGAACTGAGCATGTGGATTTATTTCTTCTGCCTCCAAAGATTGAATAAAAATGACAGTAAAAGAATAAAAATCAAGGATGATCTTAGAAAAAAATATAGCTTGGGCAATCTTAAGCGAGTAAGATATTTCAAACCTTTTCTTGAATGATGAAATATAGAACAGCCATAGACTTGAACACTCTCAGAGAAGGATGCAGCCAATAAGACTTTCAGGTCTCAGCGCTGCAGGGATGAAGCATGGGAATGAGAAGGGGTTGAAAATGGAGGGGCTCATATAAAGTCTGTATATTGACCAATCAGCTCTACCCAAATCCCTTTCTTCCCTTACCTCCTAAGAGAAAAATAAATCAGTCGTGTTTTGTTTTGTTTTTTCAACTATACAAGCCACTCCCCCAAACTGAAGTGTTTGTTAAAGAAATTGAATCAACATCAACCTTAGGACCTGTGGTGTGGAGGGAGATTGATGTCCCAGTGCAAATCTTCCACACCCTGTGGTCTGGGCTCTCAGAACAGAGCCACTAGCCTCAAATTGGCAAAGAGCCTGTGAATCCAAGAGCCTCACAGCACACATGGGAAAGACATGGAGATACCGCCACAAGAATAAAACCACTTTTTTTCAAATTGAAGTGTAGTTGATTTACAATGTTGTGCTAATCTCTGCTGTACAGCAAAGTGACTCAGTTATACACATATAGACACTCTTTAAAATATTATTTTCCATTATGGTTTATCCCAGGAGATTGGATATAGTTCCCTGTGCTATAAAGTAGGACCTTGTTGTTCATCCATTCTAAACGTAACAGTTTGCATCTACCACACCCCCAACTCCCAGTCCATCCCTCTCTCTCCACCCCTCACTTGGCAACCACAAGTCTGTTCTCTATGTCTATGAGTCTCTTTCTGTTTTGTAGAGAGGTTCATTTGTGCCATATTTTAGATTCCACATATAAGTGATATCATTTGGTATTTGTCTTTCTTTTAAAATGGCTCTTAGGAATGGATAAAAGATAGAAAAGGAGCTGTTACCTTTTTCAATGGACTGAATTGTATCCCCCCCCACCCTCAAATTCGTATGCTGAAGTTCAACTCTCAATGTGATTATATCTGGAGATACTGTCTTTAGGAGGTAATTAAGATTAAATGAGGCCATAAGGGTGTGGCCTTAATTTGATAGTACTGTGGCCTTATAAGAAGAGGAAGAGCTCTCAGTCATGTGAGGACCCAGCAAGAAGACAGCCATCTGCAACCCAGGAAGAGAGCTCTCACCAGAACCCAACCATGCTGGCATCCTGATATCGGACTTCTAGCTTCCAGAACAGAGCTCACAATCTAGTAGAAGTGATGGACCAATAAATAAATTGCAAAGGTTTAAACAATGAAATAAATTACAATGACAAAATTCCTATTGGTGCTGAATTTGCCTCCTGGACAAATACAGAAAGTCAAAGTCATCAAGAACATAACCCAGCCGCTCCGCGGCATGTGGGATCTTCCCGAAACGGGGCACAAACCCGCGTCTCCTGCATCGGCAGGCGGACTCTCAAGCACTGCGCCACCAGGGAAGCCCAAGAAAATATATTTCTTTATTGAAGCCACCCACAGTTGGTGGCATTTTGTTATGGGAGACTGACACACCTTTCATTATGAATCCTTCTTTGCTCTTTGATTTTTAATAATTTGTAGATGTTTACATTGCTTTGAAAAGCCGTGACAAAACAACAACAACCAGAACAACAAGAAGAAATAAGCAAGACCTTCCAGCTGGTAGAGAGTAGATCAATCAACTTCCCTTTTTAAAGTTGAAGGACAGTCCCAAAGAGCAAAGGATTTACCTATGGTCACCTAATTTGAAATACAGCCTGTTTAATACCTACGATTTTTTGATTCCGAGTCTGTCACTTCCAATGTTTGCTACATATTCTGTAATATACTTATATTTAAACACATTTACTAATTCAAATATTTTAGCCAGTTTGAAAACTGATACCACATTCTGATTTAAGATTGCTTGGTTATATATGATGACTGCAGAATATTTTGATAGCTTGAAAGGGAAATTATCTGTATGGATTGCTTACATGAGGAAAATAATATGAGATATATATATAACATAACATAAATTTCCAAAGAGTTCAGAAATAGGTGAGCATTTTCATGTGAATATTTATGAGAAATTGCCTAGATTAGTGAAAACTTATGAAAAAGTGGGAACTGTGGCTCTTTTACATATTATCTGTGTGACAATGGAACTCATTGAACTTTTCTGGGTCTCAGTTTCTTCATCTGTAACATGAGGATAAGGCTTGAACCCTACAAGGATGAACTAGGTAATGAATAATTTTTGATGAGGTGCCTCATACTTTTGTTATTTTGATTGCTGACCTTATTTTTCTCCCTGCTCTGACAAGTAGTTAGTTTCACATATCCATTCATTTCCTTCCTGAATCTGTTGAAGAGGACTCAGAAAAATAGATTGAGAATTCTAGAATATTTTACTAATGCAGCCCTCCTGATATTCCCTTAATTGGTCTCAGACGCTATTTGCTAACTCTTGAATTCAATATAGATTCTTTGCAAAAGAAATAAAATGAATTTAACATTATGTAAAAGTTGTGTTTTTTTTTTTCTAGTGTTAGTTTAGAGGAATCATTTTCCTTATTTTGTATTACAAAAAGATCCTGTAATGTGAATAAAACTACTGTAACAATCATACGAAAATATCAAGCAAATAACATTTTGTGTCCAAATGCATATTAGTCACTATTAATTACTGGTCGGTTTAGGGTAACAGCAGTCCAGCCAAGCATCTCCAATTATCATAGAAAACACTCCTACTTTTTTTCCCTTTGTCACTTTTACATCTCTTGTTGGAGGAGTTGCTGACACAACAGGGGATGCTGATGTCCCAAGCAAACTAAATTTTCAAGACCAGCGATCCCAGGGAGGTACACGATTCATTGCCTTCTCTGCATACCTGTTTTCTTTGAACAGGCAGTCAACTATGCTTTTCAGTGTTTGTTGGTTTGTGCCAGCCTCCTTGAACCCAACAATTTCCTGACTTGAAATCTCATATGATCTCTTTCCATATTTACCCTTTGTATTGAAGGAATTTATGTGGTCGATCTCATTTCTGAAAATAGGAAACAAAAAGGAAGAAAGATTAGAGTTTATGGTAAAGTTAATTACCCACCTACCTGTTCCCACAGACTTGGCCCTCCCCTCCGACTTCTCAGGGTCATCAAAATACAGAACCTATTGGGTTGCAGCATAGCGTAGCTAAGAACGAGGACTCAAGTGTCAGACTGTACGACCTTGGATATATAATTAAGTCCTTTATTAAGGAAGCATTTGTTTCCTTATTTGTGATATTTGGATAGTAATATTATTACCGCATAGAACATTTGTAAAAAGAGAAGAAATAATGGATTGAGGGTGCATGGCATTTTACCTGACTCATATAGTAAGCAGTCAGAAGTGCTAGCTCTTATTGCCATAGCCCTGTGCTTAAAAGAACTTTTCAGTTTTTAAATACATATTTGTGAAATAAGAATGAATGCTGGCCAGGAGAATCCCACTATACCTTACTTGTGGGACTCTTAATAAACTATTAATAAAAATGCTTAATATACTTCTCTGTAGAAGCCAATACTAAATTTATTTCACAAACAGTTGAGTTCCCAGCATCTATGTGTAGTGCTAGCAAAGTAGACACAAATGCAACTCTTTTGCTTTTCAGGAGCTCACAATCTAGTAGAAGTGATGGACCAATAAATAAATTGCAAAGGTTTAAACAATGAAATAAATTACAATGACAAAATTCCTATTGGTGCTGAATTTGCCTCCTGGACAAATACAGAAAGTCAAAGTCATCAAGAACATAATGCAAATGTGAGTTTTATTTTAGTTTCGAATTGAATAATCTAATGAATCAGGATCAATCTCGACACATCTTAAATGCTCTATTTGAAGAATCTCATATTTTTTGGGTAGAAGACAGAAAACCACTGCATGTATTATATTGCATTGCCTTACATGGTTTAGGGAAGTGAGACCAAAAAACATCTACCGGATATTCTACTAACTGTTGTTTATGTGAGCCAACAGAAAGAATTAGTTTGCACATCCATATCAAATGCCCACACTCTCCACTCCCCAATTCTTTATATAGCTGTCATGAAACAAAGATATGCCTAATTGGTTTTGCCAGCAGTAAGGGATAAGCTTTTTTTTTTTTTCCATCTTCATTGGCCGCAATTCTAATTCCTAATTTGATACAGAACACTTAGCTTCCTTTAACAAAGATCCCTGTTAAAATGAATCCATATACAGATG
Source organism: Lipotes vexillifer (assembly GCF_000442215.2). Classification (NCBI taxonomy): domain Eukaryota; kingdom Metazoa; phylum Chordata; class Mammalia; order Artiodactyla; family Lipotidae; genus Lipotes; species Lipotes vexillifer. The sequence continues at coordinate 1,057,259 of NW_006795832.1, read as the reverse complement.
CATTTTTGCATGTAGTCTCCAAAAAGCAATGGCATGCTGGAAGTCTCTGGTGTTGTGGAAACTTGTGATTTAGGACACGTGACTGGCATTTCTTTTAGGGGTGTAAGTGGCTCAAGTGGCTCAAGATAGAATGCCACTCTATGCCTGGTATTACATTATGCACCGTCAGAAACCCTGACACTGATTTATTATTGTTACTGATGTGTATTACACCATCTAATATCTTACATGAAATAGACTCTAACTCAGTTCCAAACATTGTTTCACTAATAAGAAACAACCCAGACATATTAACATAAAGTAATTGTATTCAGCATAATTAAATTTTGTTTCTAACATTTTAGGGAACCCCACTTAAATTTTTCCTTTATTCTGTTCTCATAGCTTTCCCTTAGAAGTCAGACTTTAATAATAGGACAAGATAGCTGGGAGTGTGCATCCTAACTTCTATTGTTCTTTGTATAATAAAATTAAATTTGTTTGAATCTGTAAAATAGTGTTAATATGTAGCTAAACTGTACATTTGAAAATCTTGTGACTTTTTACCCAAGTGGTGGATAATGTTATTCTGGTCATAAATGAATGGGAACAACTGAGAATTTTATGATCACAAGTTAATTTTTTAATGTTGTTTACTACAGAGTTTGTTACTGAAGTTTATTTCTGAGCTATATATTTATTTACAGAAATATGTATGTAGTAGAGAATGAAGAAAGTAGAAAATCTTAGTGTTTCAAGAGGATTTTTATGCCACATTACACTCAGAGCACTGCATTCACCATTTGTTCCTGTACTCTTTTGCACTTTTAGCCACCTTTTTCCTTTTCTTCTTAGGATACTCTTTTTTTTTCAGGATATTCTTTGGAGAGTAGATTTATCTGTTAGGTCTCATTTGGTTCCAAGAGATACATAGTTGAACCTATAGCTTTCTTAGGCAAAAGGGGCAATTTATTGACTCATGAAATGTACAGTGTGTAGGGCTGCCTTCAGGTGAGACTTGAGTCAGATGCTCAAATGATGGCAACTTCTTTTTCAGTTTCAAGATTCAGGTTCCACTTGGGTCTGTTCTCATACAGGTTCTCTCCCTGTACTATCAAAATGGTTGTCTAATGATGCGTTATAGTTTCAAGTCCAACTAAATAGAGGAAGAATCTTTTTCCTAGAAGATCCAGCCCAAGTCCATGCTTCTGTTTCATTTTGATTGACTGATGTGCACGTCTCTGAACCAATCACCATCACCGGGCTAGTGGTTTACATTTGTCATATTTCCACTTTTGAGTGGAAGTAATAATATACTTGGCTAAGGGTGACCAGAAGGTAAATGCCCAAATAATATTCTGGAGCTAATATTGGAAAAAAAGGGAAGGGTATGCAGAGCCTGAAAACAAACAAACACAAAAAGTCCTGCAGAAGGGGTTCTTGGGTGTTCCAGCCGGTGACAATTTAGGTTGTGGTATGAATGACTGGGCTGAAGAATGATTAAGTGTAGGTGCCCTTGGAGATACTCAAAACTTTCCAATGTGTGCACCTAATATTCCTAGAATTCAGTTTACCAGAGTGACTGTGGTCACTCCCTGAGGAATATGATTTTGGGCCACAGCGGTTTTCTCAGTCTGGAATCGTAGTCTGAATAACATGCTACATGGAATGTCAGCTTCTCTTTCTTCTCTTTTCCTTCACCTCTGCTATTTCCCTTCGTTCCTCTTTAAGGTGTGCCCTTTCTCACCCCTTCCTTATCACATTTAGTACTCAGATAACTTATATTGTGGTTTCTACTAGCCTAGTGCAAATTTCATATAAGATTTTCAGGATATAAATTTTTTTTTTTTTTTTTTTTTTTTTTGGTACGCGGACCTCTCACCGTTGTGGCCTCTCCCGCTGCAG
>NW_006795832.1:967426-1055184 GCF_000442215.2 Lipotes vexillifer | reverse complement strand
AGGGAAAGAATTGGCAAACTGATTTCAATGACAAGAAGTGTAGTGAATGCAGAGGCCTCTTTCTAAGGTCAGTGGAAATCTTTTACCAAATACACGTATGAAGCTCACATGTAAAGCCAGCCTTGATGAGAAAGAAAGAGAGTCTTGGTTGAATGCGGTTGAATACAGATCATATTTTAGAAGACTCCAGAAGATTTAATTTTGGAGTCATCCCTCTACCTTGATATCTCTCTAGGAAGGGTACTGAAATAATACTGTATTCTCTAGGTTTTTGATTCAGAAAAGTAAGCTTTGAGGTTTTATTCCCTTAGAGAGTCAAGAACTAATCAGCCTTGTAAAGAGATATTTTAAAGCAGCATTTCACAGATTTTGATGTGTATGCAAATCACCTGAGAATCTTGTTAAAATGCAGATTCTGTTTGTAGATCTGTGATTCTGCATTTCTAATAGAAATGCAGTGGGTGATGCCAAAGCTGCTGGTTCCCAGACCACACTTTGATAGCAAATCTCTAGTAACTGTGCTGCCTGATAGAGTAGCCACCAACCACATGTGGCTATTTAAATTTAAATTAAATAAAATTAAATAATTTAGTTCTTTGTCTCACTAGCCAAATTTTAAGCACTGAATAACTATTCATGACTAGTGTTGCTGTATTGGGCTGCACAGAATAGAACATTTCCATAATCTCAAAAACATCTATTGGACAACTTTGCTCTGGAAGATGGACAGTCCAACTCTAGATTGAGTGCAATGCTGTAAACAGGACATGGCTTCTTGAAATTTCAAGGTAGCTCTATTTCCCAGAGAAGTCGTCTATGTTTTCAGAAGGTCCAGAACCAAAGGTCTAGCACTTACTAAGCCCTGGTGTAATCTAAGGTACAGGAGATTTCTCCTGAGATCTTTTTCTGCTCATACACAAGATTCCCAGCATCCATCACCACACCCGAGCAAGACAAGTGCATCCAATTTAGTGCTTGGTTTCAGTTATTGGCCATGATTCTCATCTTGGTACTCTTGATACATATTTTGATTAAATAATTTAAAAACTGTAGAGTAGCTCCTTATCTATCGAGAATTCTTATGTGGCAACCACACATATTGTAACACAGGTAAAAACTAAGAATTGAAAAAGGCTCTTAGTTATCAAACAACAACCACGGACAAAGACTTAGCAATGAAACAACTAAACATGTACCTATAAAACACCCTATGCATATGGCAATCAGTAGGTCTCGGTGGTAAGGGAAGAACCCAGTCTCTGTCCTCAAGGTGGGCTTATGAGGTTTGACTTTAAACACAGTTAGCTCTTGTGTTATTAGAGCTTATTAATTTCAATGTCTTAGAGGAATAGGGTATGCAAATGTCCCAAGTGACGCTTAGCTGCTTGCAATTTAGCTCTGAAGCTCTTTTCCAGCGTGTAAATGTCAGTATCTTATGCACGGCACTTGAGAACGCCTCCTGAGCACAGGAGGACTTGTGTCACTCAGCCAACCCTGTGCTTCGGATTTGCTTCAACATGGACAGGACCTTTGTGGTGATGAGTACAGGACACACTTCTCAACACTTCTCTGTTATGGAGACGCGGTTTGGAATTCTGCGTCACACCGTCTCCAGTGCTGTTCTTCCAGAGCCACATGAGTCTTTAGTATTTCTCTCTCCTGAGAGCTGGCATGACAAGTATACATTTGGCCTTCGAGTGTGCTTACGTCAGATCACTGGCCCACGTGAGGACATGGGGTGAATTCTCTCAAGTTCCTGTAAGGATAAGTGCAGTGCCTTTTGGCTACAGGTTAAGGTTAAGAGCCTCAGTGAGATTCTGCCTCACAATGGGATAAATGCACAACTGAGAAAGGAGTTAGAGATTAACCAGTGTTTCCTCCACTGAAATGTCCAGCCATGAGCTGAATAATCTCAGAGATGCATGTCGGTGACTTGAGGTGGGGGCCAATAAATATCATCTTTCTTCCCTCCTGAGATTGGAACCAATGGGCACTAGAGTCAGATCAATAAAATAAAAATATCACTTTTATGATTTTTGATAAGACTGCTGGAGAGTGGGCCTTAAGGGTTGTAGAAGGCAGCTTCTGATATGACCGCCAAAGATACCCACCTCCTGACACTCAAGTTCATGTGTAATCCACTCCCCTTGAGTGTGGGCAAGTCCTAGTAACTTGCTGTAACCAATAGAATATGGCAATGGGGATGATTATAAACATAAGATTGTAGCTTCCATCTGGCTACAGTGGGCTCTGTCTATTGACTCTCCCTTACTGGCACTGATGAAGGAGACATTCAAGTGACAAGAAATTGAGGGCAGGCTCTGGACAACAGTCAATGAAGGATAGAAGCCCGCAGTCAAATATCCTGCAAGAAACTGATTCTGTCAACAACCATGTGAGCTTGGAAACAATATTTCTCCAATTGAGATTTCAAATGAAGCCTCAGCTCTGGCCGACACCTTGACTGCAGCCCTAGGAGAGACTCTGCAGCAGAGGGTCAAAGTAACCCATGTCAAGATTTCTAACCCACAGAAACTGTGAGCCAGAGAGAGAAGAACAAATATCATATATTAACACCTGTATGTGGAATCTAGAAAACTGGTACCGATGGACATATTTGCAAAGCAGAAATAGAGACATACATATAGAGAACAAACATGTGGACACCAGGTGGGGAAGGAGGGATGAGATGAATTGGAAGATTGGGAGTGGCATATATACACCGCTGGGTATGAAATAGATATCTAGTGAGTATCCGCTGTGTAGTGTGGGAAACTCTACTCCGTGCTCTGGGGTGACCTGGATGGGAGGAAAACCCAAAAGGGAGTGGATATGTGTATACATATGGCTGGTTCACTTAGCTATGCAGCAGGAGCTAGCACAACCTTGTAAAGCAACTATACCCCAATTAAAAAATATATATTAAAATAAAAGAAACTGTGAGATAGTAAATTGTTTTAAGCTGCTAAGTTTTGGGTAATTTTTTCCTAAGCAATAGGTAACTAATACAGGTGTGTTTGCCAAGTGGAATTGCTAATACTCTGCCCCTAAAGTAGATAAATATACGCCCTTACTCTCTGGGGGTACTGAGTGACTACATACCTCATTTTCTATAGCTTGTAGAAACAGAGAAGACAATATGCTTTTGTTAGGCAGGTGGATTCCAAATCAACTGAGAAAGAGAGGGGATTAGTTCCTTTTACCAAACTTACCTACTGATAAGTTTCTCCTCCCACTGGGGAAGAATGAGGGTTGAGAGAAGCCAGGACCTTTACTTCAAAGATGGTTTTCTCTCTGTGCAAATGCAAGCGGATGAGCTTCCTTGAGTCAGTTGGTTACCTAGTGATCAGGTAAGTAACTCCACTTTTACAGGTAGGAGTGAGTTGGAGTTATAAGCCAAGAGTATTTAGGAAAAAAAATCTCTTCTCATGTAAGTGAGAGTAGTTAAAAAAATAAGTACTTTTCTATCACAGTGAGAAACTCAATGAGTCCCTGGCATAGAAAAATCTCCCTTGTGCTGATTTGAAATCTCACATTTTATTTTTTTGTCCTAGATTGATGTCTTTTATTAAATGAAAATTCTGAGCCCTGTCTCAAGAGTCAGGTCTCAGTAATGCTTTAAGATCCATCTCTTAAGATGTGGGATACACACACACACACACACACACACACACACACACACACACACACAGAGGAATATTACTCAGCTAACAAAAAGAATGAAATAATGCCATTTGCTGCAACATGGATGGAACTAGAGATTATTATACTAAGCGAAGTAAGCCAGACAGAGAAAGACAAATATCATATGATATTGCTTATATATGGAATCTGAAAAAAAAAAATACAAATGAACTTATTTACAAAACAGAAATAGACTCATGGACGTAGAAAACAAACTTATGGTTGCCAAAGGGGAAGGAGGGGAGGGATAAATTGGGAGCTTGGGATAACATATACACACTATAGTAATAACCTATAAGGGAAAATAATCTGAAAAAGAATAGCTGTGCTATACACTGAAACTAACATGACATTGTAAATCAACCATAGTTTCAAAAAAAAAAAAAAAAAAAAAGAACCATCTCTGCCCTCAAGTGACTTACAGCCTGGGAGGAAGATATGTTTGAAAACAAACAACTAGAACACACTATTGATTCCCCTGGAAGCTGGCTCTGAGGTGAAGTTTAATATGTAAAATGTGTATTGGGAAAGGTCCTTGGAATCAATACATGCCGAAGGGAAGGGGATGATGCAGTACTGGGCAGAGGGAGTTATTGAGCTGAGACGGAGAGTCTCAGCTGATTGCATAAGAGGCTCTGGCACGAAAATGGTGCACTGAAGTTGACCAGATAGGCTGAAATAGCTTGGCCTTATATGCCACTTGGATCCTTCATTAGATGTGGGCCACCCTGACAGAGGAGTGATCTTGAGAAAGGTTATTCTCTGCACCTGAGGGAATCCCTACAAGGCTGACAGCTAACAGCATTGTGCCACCAGCCCTCCTAGTACCTGAGGCAACAAGTCCTTCCTTGATGAGGTAATTTAGAAGGCTGGACCCTCAAACCCCTCTCTCAAAAGGTAGGAGTAAGACTACATGACAACAGCTCTCTCCAGTGTAGACATCCCACACAATCCCCTCTCTCCACACTCAGGTCCATTTTTATTTACTCCAAGTGGGGGAAGTGGTTTAAAAAGCTCAAGTTGGTTATTCATTTATTTTTTTAATTTTTAAAAAATTTTATTGAAATAGAGTTGATTTACAATGTTGTGTTATTTTCAGGTGTACAACAAAGTGATTCAGTTATGCATGTATATATCAGGTTGGTTATTTCCTTTGCTTCTGTCTTCTAGCCTAGATCAGCCACACACCCTCTATGGCATCCTGTGTCTGATGAAGGGGGTGAAGTTCCCATTGGAACATCCTTCTGTGTATGATTAGGTGCAAAATGGCCATTCAGAGGGAGTCCCTGGCTGTGAGACTGAAAGGTTACCTGGGGTCAGTCTGCAAAGTAAGCTGTATATTACAGTAAGAAATCTGCACTTTTGGGTTACTGAGACACTATTAGAAGATTATTCTCCACAGCACCCATGGGCCAGGTCACTGGTTTGACCCAGGTAATGGGCGAGAGTGTAGAGCATGCGTGGAAGGAGGGAGAGATTGGAAGCATGGAGACAAAATTAAGAGACCAGAAAGCTGTGGAAGAGAGCGGTGATGAGGTCCAGAGCAGAGCAGAGGCAGAACAAGAGCAGGCATGGGGGCTCTTGGGGGGGGGGGGATTTTGGAGATTAGACTGACAGGATTTGAAGACTGAGTAGGTATAGGAGGTGAGAATGAATTTAGACTGAATAAGTTTTTCAACTTGAGCTAATTTGTCTGGGAGTAGGAGGAGTGAAACTCTTTTCTATTTTGCAAAAATGTATTTATTCTAAAAACATGTAAGATATGCTATTAATGAGGTAATATTATATTGTTTTCATGTGTGCATTTGTTTCCAAACAGTTTTTCAGGCATAGAAAATTTGAGTGGACATTAAAACATCCCAAAAAATTAACTCACAGTTGATAATAAGAATGGCAATCATTTCCTGGGTATTTTCTAGACATTGGGGCACTCTCCTTAATTCATCTTATCATACTTCACAACCACACTACTATCCTGTAGATTATTATTATGCCATTTTACAGATGGGAAAAGGAAAACGGTGTATCCACATTTGGAATGACCATGGTCTGGCTTCAAAGCTCATGCTTTCTTCTTATAAGCAATTCAAAGCCTTACTCAAGATGGTATCAGTCTTTTCCCGGGCCTATCCCCTGGGCCACTCCATCTCTGCTGATAATGTGTATTCCCCATTACTGGCAACAAAAGGGTTAAGGGTGAGGTAGCTGGTTCCGCAGGCCGTCTATGCCAGTAATTTGTGGTATGGAATGTTGATGTGCTGAGAAAAAAAGATGTTCTAGTTGCCAGGATTTCTTGCATAGAAACAAAACTTCCATTCACATCCTGCTGAATTTTTCAGGACCTAATTAGATGTGCGACCACATATTACAGTTTGTTCACTCAGTAAGAGCCCAGATGGATACTGATAAAGGTTAGGAATAGGATTTTCAGCCTTTTTAATTTTTTTTGATCTTAAGAATTACAGATTTGTTCAATGTTAAACTTTGATTTAAGTAGTACCTTTCAAACTCATGTGTCCTCTCTCCAGTTTACCGTATAATATGTTACCTTTGAATAGCACTCTGTGTTTTACCAATAACTCCCTCACATGGAGTCCCACTTGATCTTCCAATAATGTAAGACTGAGTGACTCAGAGGGCTGAGCTGTCAAATCTCACCCAGCTACTAAGAGGCAGGACCAAGTTTCATACTTGGCACTTCCAATTTCAAGTTCAGTACTCTGAAAAATTTTTTCACCACATTAAGGAATTTTCTTGGCCAAACAGTAACCAAAAGCACATGATGTTAATTTTATTTTTCTCGTTTGTTGTATATCAATGTATAGAAAAATTATTTTAATTCTATTCCTGTTAAAAGTAGAGTTTGAGTGGAATGAATGAAAGTTTGGGTGGTTTTTTTTTTTTTTTTTTTTTTTTTTTTGCTTGACCTAGAAAAACAAAACAAAACAGAGAACAGGAAATAGATTCATTTTTTATAGTGCCATGGTACTGATGACATTCAGTTAACTCAAGGATTTGCATAGAGTTTGCATTGTTTTTGTGAAATGTTGTGGAAGGCTATGCTATTGAACTGAGTTATGACCTTAGAATTTGGACTTTGAAATAAAGGCAAACAGATAAGTCTTGGTGATATACAAAGGCTGGCCTCTTTTGCCTTAGATTTGCAGACAGGGATTTCTGTGTCATTCCATGATTAAGGGTGCCAAATGTAGCCAGGAACTGTTTCAGCAATCATAGATGTTGTTTTTCCAATTGGGCCAATCTGCCAGACTGGCAGACAGAAAACTAACAGAAATATTAAATATAGACAGCTTCTATAGCTGAATCTTGTTTTTCCCTCTCTCTGCTGGAAGCCACGATAAAATAGTAGCCTGTGTGGAGGTCATTAAAAGCATACACAGATACACACACCTCGTTGTGTATTTGTACCGTTAAATTAAGTCTTTGTGGACTCCATAACTGGATGCCAAAACAGTTGTTGCAGATGTACTGAGTGACTAAGGCAGTCCTTCATTCACCACGTTCTACTCAGATTCTTTCTCCTGGCTCCCAGTTACACTGTGAAGGATTCCATTCTCTGTTGATCCACACACCTTGGGGAACCATTTCAGGGGAAGCGCCATGCTTGAATTTCCAAATTCACACTCTTGAGGTCTTGTAAATTTGATGGATGTGTGCTTGGAGAACTTGATAAAAGAGTTGGTTTTATTTCCAGGATTTGTTTCCACGCACGGTCCACAAAGATGCATAATTATGTGCAATTCTTTTCCTGGCCACAAATGTAACAGAAGTGAGCTCAGTTAGTTTCTGTGACCACAATTTATGTAGAGCAAAACCCTCTCCTCAGAATCAGAGAAGTGATGATGCAATGATATGGCAACATACATATGTGGCTTCCCCAGATGCTCCTGGAATACAAAAGGGCCTTATGCAGCGTGCGTGGCACCTTGATCTTCCTTTTTTTTTTTTCTTTTTTTCAGTATGTGGGCCCCTCACTGTTCTGGCCTCTCCCGTTGTGGAGCAGAGGCTCCGGACTCGTAGGCTCAGCGGCCATGGCTCACGGGCCCAGCCGCTCCGCGGCATGTGGGATCTTCCCGGACCAGGGCACGAACCCGCGTCCCCTGCATCAGCAGGCGGACTCTCAACGACTGTGCCACCAGGGAAGCCCCGCGTTTTCTTTTTTTTTTTTTTTTTTTTTTTTTTGTGGTACGCGGGCCTCTCACTGTTGTGGCCTCTCCCGTTGCAGAGCACAGGCTCCGGACGCGTAGGCTCAGCGGCCATGGTTCACGGGCCCAGCCGCTCCACGGCACGTGGGAACCTCCCAGACCGGGGGCACGAACCCGTGTCCCCTGCATCGGCAGGCGGACTCTCAACCACTGCGCCACCAAGGAAGCCCCTGAGCTTCCTTTTTAATGAATATCCTACTACTACTTTCTCAGTTTTCTTAGGAAGAAAAGAGTTTTAACAGTATGATGTAAAGAGAACTTCTGTTTGGTAGAATTGATCAGTATTCCCTTAGGAAAAATATCTTGCAAATAATTTTATCTCATAGGTAGAAAGCATATAGAGAGCAGTGGGCTCCAGCATACCTGATTAGAATTGACGTTTTCCACCTCCTCTTTCCTTTCCATTAGTAAAACTGGCAAATGAGAAGATGATATATTTGGAAATCTGTCTTCTTTACATAGGGCTTGAGAAATAGTACTCGCCAATATTAAAAGTAGCATTTAATGTACATGTTTTTATAAGGATTGGGAATTAGGACTTTTTTCTCTGTTTAAAGAGTTTGGATTACCTGATCCTTTGATCAAAGTAATGAGTGATTTTCAGGAGCAGTAAACAATGTTGTTTTCCATGTAGAACTCTTTGCTTCTTGCCAGGCTTAGAGATGTGATTCTGAATTGAAAAAAATTCCTCCATTTCCCCTTTGTTTTGCCTGAGAGGTGGAGAACAAGAAGAAGGGGTTAGAAAAATTTTATGCCTCAAGCAATTCACACCCCAGAATAAGGAGGATAATCATATGTTGGCAGTGTTTATTAACTAGTTTGGTCCGATTTCTCAACCTAGAGTCTTCACTGTTTTATAAATATGTATAATATATATATATATTATATATATATATAATATATATATATATACACATACACATATATATAAAACAGTGTTTATATATATATATATAAAACACTGTTACGTATATATATAGCAATGCACTCCCTATACTCAAAAGGGCATTTGTGGCCTAGTCATCCTACACATGTGGGAAGACACCATTGCAATCTTTCTCTTCAGTATGGGATATTCCCTTTGCATGGAAGACCCCTTCTGCCCAGCATATAAATGCTTGGTTGGTGGTTTAGAACCATTTGGTATATTTTAGAAATTACTACTATTAATTTTCTATGGAAGTTTAACATATTACCACAGTTTTGTGGCTTAAAACAGCATAAATTTACTGTCCTACAGTTTTGCAGACCAGAAGTCTGATGTGGATCTCACTAGGTTAAAATCAAGGTGTTGGCAAGCCTGGGTTTCTTTCTGGAGGTTTTAGGGGAGAGTCTGTTTCCTGGCCTTCTTCAGCTTCTAGAGGCTGCTGACATTTTTTGCTTCATGGCTCTCTTTCCATTTTCAAAGCCAGCAATAGAGTGTTGTGTCCTTCTCACATTGTATCACCCCGACCTCAGCTTCCATCATTGCATCTCCTTTTCTGACTTTGACTTTTCTTTTGCCTCCTTGTTCCATTTCTAAAAGTCCCTTGTGATTACATTGGGCCCACCCAGATAATCCAGGATAATCTCAAGGTTAGCAAACTTAATTGCGTCTGCAAGCTTTATTCTCCCTTGTCATGTAACATGACATATTCATAAGTACTGGGGATTAGGGTGTGGACATCATTGGTGGGGGCATTATTCTGGTTACCGTAACCTCCCTCCATTTTAGATTTCCTAATGAAGGACAAAAGTTGAATTCTTGAACTGGATTAGCAAAAGTTAGCTGATCTTGGCAGAACTGAAAATGGTATTTCTTGGGTAAATGCTCAGGAGCCTCATATCAAGCCTGGGAATCATTGTATAGAGTAGCTATGTATGACTGCATGAGGGCATTCTGCAGAATCATGTCAGAACCAAGACATGTGGTCTCTGGGATTTCCAGAAGACTTGTAAATGACACTGCCCTTTTCTAATACTAGTACAGTAGCCTTAAAAAGGAGTAAATTGACAGTTACTGGCTACGTATTCTTTGGTTCTAAATGCATTGTCATTATTATTATTTATATAAATGATTATACTGCATGAACACTAGTAATTTACCAGCATGTTTGTCTTTGAAAAGACAACATGGCTCCTGAGAGGATGCTCCAGGCCCCTGAGTTTCTACCTTTGCTCAAGCACCCACCGAACCTTGCCCATCTGCGGGAGGAACACTTCCATTAGACTGGACCATTTTAGAGGGTGTTTCAGACCAGGCAGCTGTCTTGGTCCAGTTGTTGAGATGTGCTTTCAACTCTCCTGAATTGTGCAATTTCCCCTTTTCTCATTTGAACCTTAAAAGTCTAGCTGTATACTCAGATTTTAGATTTGACCTTTCCCCCTCTGCCCAGCCTGGACTCCTGGACTTGGGTACTGAACTCAGCTCTTTTGGGTTTACCCATTATCTGTGACTGGGCCAGTAATCCCAAATTGGATCTTCAATATTCTTCTGTTTTCTCTATTCTTACCCCTTCTTCCACCTTTCTTCACACATTTGGGACCTCTTAAGGCATATAAAACTCTCAGTCGGGTCTCACTGACCTTTTGCCAGATTCTATCTCAGCCTTTCTAATCTTTCCCTTGCTGATTTCCCTTAACTTTGACCAGACGATGGTAAATGACTCATTAATTAGAAGAAGATGCTTTAATAAGAGAAGTGAGGCGAATTCTGAAAGCGCACAGTACACGTAACTTCTCAGAAGCACTTTATAAGGAATTGGAAGTACAGGGAGTTACTCTCTCATATTTTTATATCTGCAACAGCTAGAGCAGGGCTGTGATAAAGAAGGAAATCTCAGTACCATTCACTGAATAGGGAAATGGTCATGATCAGGAAAGAAGATTTTGGCCGCAGAAATTTGAGTCACTGTATTAAAAAATGTCTCCCTTTAAACTGACAGGTTATTATTTTTTTAATAAAAAAACATTTTTTTTTTGGCTTTTAGATGGAAGTGTTTCTCAGATTTCTAATTACCTAGAAGTAGTTTTCTCCAGGATCTTTTGGAAATGAAATGAAGGATACAGAGAGGAAGAGAAAAGTAGCTGAAAGCCAAAAAAAAAAAAAAAAAAAGCTAAGGGAGTGTTGTGTTTCTTTGGAATCTTTTTAAAACTGTCAACAGTGTTTGGGGCAGTCTGGGGACACAGAGACACACTCTTAGCAGTAGCTGGAGTTCTGTTGCCTGATCTTGTCCTACCTAAGGGTTAACTTGCAGATATAAACAAGCTCCCCTTTCCACTACCCAAGGGATTGACTTCAAAGTTGAGGTTCTCTACACCCTACAATTTGAATTTGCACTACTTTGGGTTCAACTGTGAAATTGTGGTATGCTAGAGCTTAACTCAGCCAGGCTTACTTTCCTATTTTTCCCTTGCAGCCAGTTTGGCATTAGCTACATCTTAAAACTGGTTTTACACTCCATTGTATCAAAGGTTAGAGGTCAATTTGAAACATGGCAGGAGTGGACAGTAATAGCATTTGGCACCTAGATCCCCCTTTTATACACTGTGAAGAATTTTAGAAACACTAACCTCAGTGGGGTTCTCAGATTAGTTCTGTTTTGAATTAGTCCCTCCAATCTGGGTGGTAAAATGCTAGCAGGGAGTTTAAATGAAATTATTCAAGCTCAGAAACAGAGCGCTTTTCGAAACTGATATTCATATTTAGAATGTAATTCTTCATTGCTTTTCTATCACGCTCCCTTCCTATTGACCTTCTCTGGAATCAAATGCATTCTCTGACATTTGTAAATCTTCTATACCTGGAAGGAAATGTCATTTAAGTACGATATTTGTCTATATTCTTCCTCTGTTTGGTGGATGGAGATTTTGTTACTGGACAGAGTGCATCAGGAGGGGAAGAAGGGAAATATCTTGTTCATGATTGTTTATAAAGTTATTCGAATAAAAGGAGCTGCAAAGACTTCCTTGGGAACTAGTCATCGGTGGTCCAGGAGGGGGATTCTGGAGGCTTGGTTTTGGAGGGGGAGCAGTTCATAACTGATGCTGAATATTCTCATAATAATTTCTCACTAGGAAATGATGCTGGGCAGCCCCCGCCACCGCCCCCCGCTGCCCTGCAAATTAGATAGGGGCTCAAGACAATCTGAAAAAAAAAAAGCTTTAAACTGGTATCTGGCGCTGAAAGTTTCAGCTGGAAGGGATTGGCTTGGTAAAAGATGCTCTTTTTTTTTGAAGATGAAATGTAAAAAAAGTCTCGACATTCTTTTTGATGCTTACTGGGCAGTAGTGGTAGTATCTCTCCTTCCTGATGGATTACTCGTTCTGGGAAGACTTCAAACAGTGGGAACTCCTGAGACAACCATCTACTTTGTGTCTGAATAGTTCTTTTTCAGAGATATGCCCGTCCCCAGTGACACCCTGGATGGCTGCAATCTAGAAGTGCCTCAGGGAACACTTCTCAAATTGCATCTATTGTGAAGGACCAGGTTTTAGTCTTTAATCCCAAAGAAAGAAAAGACACACAAACACAAGTCTGCTCATCAGGCAAATCAATTCACTAAAAAGTTTCTAAATAGTTTCTTTAAATTTTTATACTTCTGCCACTATGGACAGGTAGTAACAGTTGGAAGATCAGCATTAGTGCCTGGAACAAACTTTGAATAGCACTGGCCTAGGTCCCTTGGTAGAAGGTCATCTTAGTTCTACTCTCTGGACCAGCTAACATCCCTGCTGAGCCATGTGATGGAAACTGATATTCAAAGTCCTCTCAAGTTGCTTTGTGAAGGAATTTTCAGTAACAGTCCTGCATGCCACCTTGCTCACAGACCAAAGTGCCCTGAAATAAGGGCTTGCTTCATTGCATTCCTTTCATTAGGATGTGTTTTCCTGCTCAGAGGATACCCTTTGGATTTCCTGTTTCATCTTGCTTAAAATGTTTGAATTCAAGAATTTAGAGAATTTGGCAAAAGTCCCAAATTCCTTTTGAATTTCTCCCATGTGACATAAGGACAAATATGCAATTGAGTATCAGAAAGAATAGGGGTACATAGTTCGCCAGGGTAGATATGTAACTCAACATTAATAACAATTCTGGGTTATATTAATTCGCGTTCATATATAGGCAATGGGACGTCTGAGCTGAGAGAATAACTGCACAGTTTTAATACAGGAAGCCACTTGTCTCCATATACATAGAAACGTTACTTAAAAAAGGATGACAATAGTCACAAAACCTGATAATAAATAAACCTGTTCTTAGAGTTTTATTCTGCAAAACCAACTACTACAAAGCTGTGTCTTTCCAATGTGTGTTAGTCCTATGTCTTAATTGTACAACTTGAGGAGCTTTTAATTTTTGTTGTAACCTCTTTTTTTCTTTCTACTCAATTTTTATTCCTCCTAGCTCTTTTCGTTGTGAAATTAAGAACTCAGTGATACTCAACAGGGATGTATTGGGTTTTTGAGGGATCTTTCGGAAGCCATTTTTGACATTTAGGACAAATCCTATTCTATGATTACTGAGAATTTGACAAAGTCAAACTCTCCCTCATATGTATTTATAGAATAACACGGGAACTGATTGATTGGATTTTCATCACTTAACTAAATATAGCTCCGACTTAAAAACAATGAACATCTACTTGGCAGTTAATCTTATCCTAAGGCAAAATAGAGTTGGTAAACTTGCAAGAATCCAAGGAATAAAAAGGAAAACTTGCTAGTAGACAAAGTGAAAATGTACTAATCTCTCATCTTTTATTGGAAGGTAGGTTCCAGGTGGCATGTCATAAAATAAGGCAATTAATTGAATTAAGGGTCTCTTCACAATATTGCATTAACATTTAGCTAACTCTAAGCACTTTAAGGAAAGAGAAATAAAAAGTATTCAACCTATCAATTTCCAGAAAAATAATCTCTGCCTAAACACAAGACATAAAAATTCACTTTGGGAGTGACTTGCCTGTCATGTTAGGAAACTTATCTGGATGCCCTTAATTCTTTTCAGATGAATACAAAATAATTTTCTACATCTGTGGAAGGCGTAAAATGAGAACGTCTCATAAAACACCGTTAATAATCAGCCCAGTGCCCTGCAGTTATTGGCAGAGTTTGATAAAATGGAGCTATTTTCTCTTCTTTTACTTTTAGATAGGAGAGGAGCAGAGAAGTAAGTCCTTTTGCCTGTGGCGGAAGAATCAGGGAATGGATCAAGGCAGGGAGGTATCAGATTAAGACTGACCCCACCCATGGTGAGGTCACTTCTATTCATACCTCTCCGTGAATCAGAACACCTCACCTTAAAAAAAATCCAGGTATAGAAATTAAAGGAGAGAAACCTGTTAACCTCACCCTGTGTTTCTGGAAGCCTTACAACAAAATAAAAGTTTCCATTATCCAGAGTAACTTATTTAGGGAAGAAGCTTATCCAGAGGATATTTCTAGCAATTTTAGTTTCAATAAAACAAGGCAAAAAGGAAAGCTAGGGTTCTCAATTTTTGCATCATGCTTTAGGGGAGCTCCATGGTGGTCAATAGGTTTATTGATTCCCTGAAAGATTAAAAGTGCTGACTCTTTCATTAAGTCCCCTTCCCAATATCCCATCCTATTTTTCATCCCAGGACCTGTGCTAGGGTTGTGGGACAATGAAAGCAAGCCCCTTCGCTTCATCTGTACCCAATCTGGTGAAGGGAGGTAGACAATTACATATAGTACATAAGAAGAGGTAGGGATATTACAGGAGTACCTAGGAGACGCATATAATCCCGGGTTTAGAATTTCCGAGATGGCGCCCAGGAGGTGATGATATCTCCCTTGGAACCATCTGGTTCCAACAGAATGCAGTTTTTAGGTGGGTATCTTGAAGGATGAATGGAAGTTAACCAGATGAAGACTTCACACTAGAACATATAGACATACTGAACAAATAGACATACTGAAAAGGCTGGTTGGGTTCTGGGAACTGGATTAGAGGAAAACAAGGCTGGAGGAAAGCAGAGCATGTCCTAAGTCTACAAAACTAGAGATCTTAATCCTCAATAAAGAACCACTGAAGACTTTTTTTTTTTTTTTTTTTTTTTTTTTTTTTTTTTGCGATATGTGGGCCTCTCACTGTCGTGGCCTTTCCCGTTGCCGGATGCGCAAGCTCAGCGCCCATGGCTCACGGGCCCAGCCGCTCCGCGGCATGTGGGATCCTCCCGGACCGGGGCACGAACCCGTATCCCCTGCATCAGCAGGCGGACTCTCAACCACTGCGCCACCAGGGAGGCCCAAGAACCACTGAAGACTTTTAAGAGGAGCAAGACACAGATTTGTGTTGTGAATAGATTATGTGAATGGCAGGGTGGAAAATCAATATTGGGGTGATATTAGTCCAGAGTTCTCAACAACTGTGCATCTCTGAATCCCATACCTATTTTGACCTGTTTCATGTCAGTGACTTGTGACCAGTAATCTTTCCCAACTTTTCAATAACACACACAAGGAGGAGTGGGAAGAAGAGGAGACAGCAGAGAAGGAAAGGTAAGCAGGCTCAGTCTCTGGTAGAAAGAACTACAGTCGTCCCTTGTATTGGCAGGGGTTTGGTCCCCCCCTCCCCCACGATATATCAAAATCCACGAATGCTAAAGTCCCTTATGTGAAACGGCGTAATAAATCGACCCTTCCTATCCGCGGGTTCCACAACCTAGAATTCAACCAAGCGCGATTGATTCATTGAATGTTGGATGCAGAACCGTCCAATAGGAGGGTCTACTGTACTTTAGCCAGGGTCTATGGCTGCAGGCTCCTCACGCTACTTGAGCAACCTGAGTGGGAAATACAGGGATATAGAGTTCATTCACCGTGCCCTTAGCGGTCTAGTCTTCCTCTGAACGTGGATTGTGGCTGTTGCTCTAGGCTGCTGCGACCCAAAGTGTGATCCTCTGGATCCGCAGAATCAGAATCACTCTGGATTTATGGAAATGCAAAATGTATCATTAATACCCTAACCTGGACCTACCAAATCAGAAACTGCATTTTAGTAAGATTCCCAGGTAATTTTTATGCTGTCAAGTTTGAGAAGTAAGACTTTAGAGCAACGTTTTTCAAATTTTTAAACCAAGACGTTCTCGCATAGCCAGAAATTCATTTCTCAGTGCGGCCTAGAAAATGTGTACGCGTGCACACATGCAGCTGAAGAAACAATTCTCAGGAGGTTAATGCTGTATATTTTATGCTATGCTATCCAAACAAACAAACAAAAACACAAAATCTCCCCCCAAATCTGCTCAACATCTACTCCTGTGATTTCATAATTCACTAATAGTTTGTGATTTATTTGGTTTGTGCTTCCAAAGAAACCAAAGTAGTACAGCCCTAAAATAGAATATTGGAAGTAGCTTCCCTGTTTGTAGGAAAAATAATTAAATGGAAAACAGTGTGTCAATTTAAAGATTTTTTTCCTTTACATTTTTTTTTTTTAAAGAGCTGGCTTTTGCCAGTAAATATAAAGAATAAAGGAAGAGGAAACAAATATGTATGGGAAAAAAATTAGTAGAGCCATGTTTAGTTTAATAACTTAAAACATTAGTGACGTGCTTTTGGTTGAAATTTTATGTATCATAAAATTATTGTTTCTTGCTGTGACATTTTTCTGGATATGGAAAAGATTTGGCCGCGTGATATCATCCCGTGTATTAATATTTAACACCACCTGATTACAGTTGAGAGTCTTTGTTCTAGAAGAGTATTTCTCAAACTATTTTTGATAATGGTGTGGATTGGCAGAGCAAAAGACCCCACAGCCCACTTACTCTATCCATTCCCACTCTACAGAGGGAAGAGAATATAGTAATAAGAGGGAATGTGTCACTGTATAAGCAAATTTTTGTGGTTTGCCTTAGCAGAGTGGTAGAGATGACTCGTCTTTGAATCACAATGTATACATGACTTAAAGTCTGGTGATTGAAAAATTATGGTCCTCAAATACCATTGATGGAAGTGTATATCACTCTACACTCTGGGGTTAACCGAAAGATCCACAACAAAGTCCAATGTAAATGAAGAAGCTAAGCCAAAAGTAATTCGTAAGTACACGGCATTTGGAAACCATGACCAAGTTAAGACCACATCGATAACCAAGTATGCTTCCTGAAAACTGCAGGCACTCCACAAGTTGTGCTCAATTAGAGTTACACAACCTTGCCTGCACTACATGGCAATGTAGGACCCTGAATTAGAGTCATCTAATTATGAGTTTAGTAGAGTTAACCCTACTAAAGTAGGGTAGTAAACCCTACTAAAGCAAGAGCTTAATTTTGTAAATACACCATTTCAAGAACTTTAACTCATTCATTTAGTAGGTGGCCAACATGTAATCTTTGAATGTATGTAATAACAGTATATGAATTGTGCATCTTTTAGCTGTAAGAACCAAAGAAAGAATGTGCATTTTCAATGAGGCACAATGTGGATTATAATCCAGATTTTCAGAACTACCACTAGAGAATCATTCATTATCAAGGCCCCAATGAGCTATCTAGTGGCAACTCTGCAATTTCATGGCTTTTTAAGGTCTTTTTGTTGTTGTTTTTTAAATTTTATTTTCTGTTTTTCAGAGAATACAGGAAAACCCACTGAGATTTGCCTGGGAACTAAACCTGAGTAATTCCACATAGTTCCACACTCTTCACCTTGTCTAGGCCAGGGACTGCTAAAAGGTTTCATCGCACAAGCGAAGTCTGATTGATTTGTAATGGATGTCTGAGGAGTTGTGTTGAAGCCAGAAAGGGGTATCTTGTTTGATTAAGGATGTGGGCCGTGGGCATGGGACAGCGGAAGGGCAGCTGCATGCCTTGTCTTGCCCTTTCTGCTCCAGACTTTCTTTTCCTAAACTCTGAGGCAGGACATGGGTCCTCTGTCACTTTGTTGAGGTCTGCTTCTGGCATATTATTGATTAATTAAACTTTGACTTTCTCCTCACCATGTCCAGATTTAGCTAAGGTTGCCAGATGGAAGACAGGATGCTCAGATAAATCTGAATGTCAGGTAAACAACAAATATATGTCCCAAATACTGCAAAGGACAAACTTATGCAAAACACATTGTTTATCTGAAATTCAAAGTTAATTGGTTACCCTGTATTTTTATTTGCTAAGTCTGGCACATTAAATTCCACAGTTAGGGTACTTGACAGTGTCTGAGTATCTGAATTTATATGTCACTTACCTTCAACTTTTTCAGGGTATGCAAACTCACTTAGCACCAGAATAGTTTTGTGTAGCCCAGAGTGACCCAAGGTAAATATGCAAACTAATCCTGAATTACAAAAGTTTGATAAATCCTAGGAATGTGGCAAAGGAGAGTGGGGGAGAGATTTAAAGGATTAGGGGGTCAGTGGAATGTAGGAGTCAGGAATGTTCAATATTGTAGGCTGGGATTAAGCTATTTGGAGGAAGCTGAGGTGGGTGAAACCAGTTGGCTTAGAGGTGACTGTCAGGGTGGGATTTAAAAGCAGAAAAGCAGGGCAGCATATATTGTGTTTGATTCTTTCAAAGCTGCAGCTACTCCCACATTAGGAGTTTCTGGGAAAAGGGGAGGGAGTAGGAACAAGGCATTTCTTAAGAATCAGGCTGGCACTTGGACTGGAATGGAGATTATAATTCTATGTGTGATTCTGAAATATGGCGGCGATAATCTTTGGAGCCCTGCCAAAGCATTCCAAAACATATTCTTAACACTTTAGAAAAGAGGGATGGGGAGAAAACATTTAAGCACAGAAAGCTCGGAGAGATTCTTTGTACCCTCTTCTCTCTCCTTTTTTTTCTTTCTATCTCATCTTCACTCTATCAGTTTTCTGGGAGTAAAATCTAATTGTTGGTGTTTGTGTCAAATGAATTATGTGTATGTGTATGCATGTATGAATATAGTTTAATTTAAAACCATAGTCGCATACGGTATTTGTCCTTCTCTTTCTGACTTACTTCACTCTGTATGACAGACTCTAGATCTATCCACCTCATTACAAATAGCTCAATTTCGTTTCTTTTTATGGCTGAGTAATATTCCATTGTATGTATGTGCCAGATATACCGTATGCTAACACATATATATGGAATTTAAGGGAAAAAAAATGTTATGAAGAACCTAGGGGTAAAACAGGAATAAAGACAGAGACCTACTGGAGAACAGACGTGAGGATATGGGGAGGGGGAAGGGTGAGGTGTGTTAGGGCGAGAGAGAGACATGGACATATATATACTAACAAACGTAAGTTAGATAGCCAGTGGGAAGCAGCCGCATGGCACAGGGAAACCGGCTCGGTTCTTTGTGGCTGTCTGGAGGGGTGGGATAGGGAGGGTGGGAGGGAGGGAGACAAAGAGGGAAGAGATATGGGAACATATGTATATGTATAACTGACTCACTCTGTTATAAAGCAGAAACTAACACACCATTGTAAAGCAATTATACCCCAATAAAGATGTTAAAAAAAAATAATAAAAATAAAACCATAGTCGCTTTTGATTATAATTCAGAAGCATCCTAAGCTTTTAATGCAAAACAACAGAAAAACTGGGAACCAGAGTTTAGCCAAAGATTAAATCTTCCCAGCCATGGGAAGATTTACAGTTAAGCACTACTATTAAGACTAATTTCCCCAGTGGTTCCACTAGATTTTCTGCATGCTGAAGACTTACACTGGAGTATGTCAGATCTTAGTCATCTTGGTAAATTGCATGAAATCAACAAGGTATGTGATGACTGTAGGTTGGAACAGTGATTGAGTTCTGTATTATGTATCTGAATTTGCAATTAATGTTTGACTTTAAGGCTTCTTAGAAAACCTAACACATCTTTCTTTTGTCTTATCGGTTTGTTTTAAGCCTTGAAATAACCTGCAGAGTGCCCAAGGAGTGCAGAGGAAATAGGGTTAAAGATATTCATCTGATCACTTTCACATCAAGTCTAGATATTCAGCAGTTGAGGAGGAAATGCACCTACCAGCCCCCAAATGAAGCTGCTGGTAAACTGGCTATCTTACCTTGCCTTCTAAGGACTCTCTTCCATCTTCTCTTTCTCTCTCTCTCTGTAATGTTTTCGCACGATGTAATGGTCATTTTTGCATTAAGTACTGCAGGGTCCCCAGGAAGGTGAAGGCAGAGGAAACAGATTATGTGCCAGTGAGCTGGATTTCCTCTAAAGCCTTTTCCATCGAATGAAGCTTCCTCCTTTCACAGGTTTATAAACAGCCCTTCCTGTGATTTTGCAGCACAGAATATGGTGAGTCCTCCTGTCAGCTCAGTGCAACCAGGTGCTCAGCGCAGCCAGGTGCTCAGCGTCTGCTGCCGTGAGCTAGTGCCTCTGCAAGCTGCGTGTTTGCTATCATACTGGCATTCTGTCATCCTCCAGGGAACCAGGAGGCTCACTGTAACACACAACGCTCCCCACTTGGTCATGCAGGTAGCAAGAATATCACATTAATGTGAAATGCTGATGCTCTGCTTCTGCTTTGCTATTTTTTTCCCCGATAAGCCTATCACGGTGATATCAAAAGCAGCAGGAAGCCCAGCCTAGGTGGTACATTACTGCTTTGTGGCCAAGAGGTCCCGGAGGATAGAGCAGAGAGTTTTTCTTTTCCAGGAGGAGTGAGGGCAAGTCCCCTTTTCTTCACATGATTTCCTTTTTCCATATAACTGTTGAATTCCTGGCATGGTAAGAAAAGCATAGTGATAGAAGTCTTTCTGGATGGAGAAACTTGCTAAGCCCATGCAGATACATGTATAATGGAAAGTGTTAGCAGTCAGTCCTTATTCTAAAGGTAAAAGCGAATATTGGGGAAATCATCACATATGCATGATTACTAAATTCTGGATTGCCCAACTACTGCATGTGGCATGAAATTTAGATCAGTGGAGAGCAGAGCAAATGTTCTACCTGAATAATTATGAATTTGATTTGTAAATTACATTAATGAGTTTTCACAAATGGCAGATTTGATGATATCAAAATTAACCGTCTCATATTTCTTCATGATTGTATCCCAGTCTAAGTGTATGCCAGATGCACCTCATTTCATATGCTTTATACAATAGAAAACTGTGTACGTTGAATTTTAATAAAGCAAACTACATTTTAACTCTGTGATGGTGAAACAGATGTGTGAAGATTGATATTAATTTAATGATTACTATGTGCCAGGCACAGTGCTTAGTTCTTTATATGAATTTTCTAATTCGAATCCTTACAACAACTCCATGATTTAGGTACTCTAACAATTCCCATTTGATACATGTAGAAATTGGCCCAGAAAGGTCGAATAACTTATCAGTACCTAGTAATGAAGTTCAGATTTCAACTCGGACAGTCTGATATTCCTGGGCCCAGGCTATAATGGTGAAAAGTGATCCTACATAGTTGTCACTATGTAGGATGTATGTTGTAAACCTCAGGCTTGCTATGGTTCAGACTGGATAGTTGTTCCAACGAGATAGTTCCAACTAGATATTCCGTTCTAGGGAACTGGGATCTCATTCTACCCTCATTGCCAAATCTCCCTTGTAGGACTTTGGGACTTCCCTGGCAGTCCAGTGATTAAGACTTCGCCTTCCAATGCAGGGGTTGCCGGAGCTGGTCAGGGAGCTAAGGTCCCACATGCCTCATGGTCAAAAAACCAAAACATAAAAAAGAAAAGAAAAAAAAAGAAGCAGTATTATAACAAATTCAATAAAGCTTTTAAAAATGGTCCACATCAAAAAAAAATCTTAAAAAAAAAAAGACTAACATCCATTTGGTCAGGCTTTTGTTACTCATCTCTGTATTGGACTGCAGTTAGCTTGGACACAGGAGGCAAGGCATTCAGTAGCTTTGCTGAATAAATGACTAGGGTCTTGATAAACGTAAATGAATTTTGTAGTGTTGTTTTTGTATTTTGCCAGATGTAGAGGGGTTAAAGTAACATTACTGTAGTTATCAATAGTATTCTCTCTGGAGTCTTTATCCTGCCGTAGTAGCAGAATAAAACCTTAGTCAATTTAGGTTTTCCCGTGCTTTTTTCATACACTGCAGCTATACTGGGGGTGAGTTGAAGGCCCTAACCAGCTAAAATAGAACTGGGGGACAATGCCCAGATTCTCCTTTCAGGGCTGAGGTATCCATTCTCCCAGCTACCAAGAGTTGTCTCTTGACAGCTCACAGCTGCATTCCACCCTGGGACTTTCCCATGGTTGTTACTTTGGGGACCTCCTTTCTGCCATATTAACTGATATTTTATAGATATTTATGAATGTTTATTTCTGTCCCCCATCTTTTACCCTTTCTGTATTCCAACCATCTAAACTTTCTTCATTCATTGCCTCAGGGGAAGGCAGCAGTCAGACCAAAAGCAAAAGTGGTGAAGACCACCCACCGTCTTTCTACATTGAAAGACCACACCCCAAAGGGAGTAAAAAGGCTTCCAATTTTAGTTAGGAGGCTAGTTAGCCCTGTATGGTGAGGATCAACCCACTTCTCTCTTCTCATCATGTCTCTTCTGCTCCCTTCTCTTCCCTTCTCCAGGGGAGAAGGGTGTTGGTTGAAGAATTCACTTCTCAAGCCCTCACAATGACTAATATGATCTTTCAAAGATGTAATCTCACTACATCTAGCACTTTATTGTAGTTGAAATCTCTTTGCCGTCCACAATTCTGTTAAAGCATCATCAATCTCTTCTTTTTTTTTTTTAAATCTAGGACTTAAAAAAAATACACTGTTCTGCTCATGGGGTGTTAATAATTATTTGTTGTTATTTTTCTTCTTCTTATTGAACCTGTTGACTATATCCAGGACACAAAATAATAAAATGCATATCAAGTATAAAACTGACATTAGATTTTTGAAACTCATTGTTGACCATATCAGCCACACTGATAAGAATATGCAGTCCTCTCCTCACAGCTGCTTGACTTAGGTTTCTCTTATATTTTGAAACTTATAAACATCTTTCTTAGTATCCACAAGAATCTCTTGATAATGTTCACACACTTCAATGATTCACTGTAGTCACCACTTGTAAGTAAATATCTCACTTCCTGGATAGATAATGAGATATCATGAATGAAACTGGTACTATGAATGAAAGGGTTACCAAGGAGAGGAGGCAAACCAAATCCAGGATTCAAGTACACCTTCTCTCCTTTCATTGGTCCCTGAGATGAGTAAGGAAACTGCCCAGGGGATTTGAGGGAACAACCTTTTGGCTTTATCACTAAAAGGGAATACTTGATCAATAGAATTAAGGTGTTCAACCATGGTGATTGTTAAGGAAGTGCATGTAAAACTAACAACGATGTACCATAACATGACTCTTAAACTGTCAAAGATGAATACAACAGTAATTTCTGTGGGTTCAGGAAATGGACACCTTTTGCTCAGCTAGTAGAACTGTAAGTTGGTCTTCTCTTTCAGAAGAGTAATTTGTAATTTGGGACACAAAGCCTCAAAATACTTGTTTTCCCTTTGATTTAGTAATTTCATGTTCAGGAACTTATCCTAAGAAAATTATCAGAGATGAGGCAAAGAGTTATGTACAAGGATGCTTATTGAATATTTATTTATAACACTGGAAAATTAGAACCAACTCAATGTGTGGCAATAGACAGATGGTTAAATATTTTCATGATTATGCTATGAGATAATATGCATCAATTCAAATTTCTGAGCAACATTTAATGACACAGAAGAAGCTATGACATTACATTAAGTGAAAAGTACCATACTTAGGATAATCCAAATTTTGTAAGTAAGGAATAACTATTTTGGGTATTAAAAAATTCCAGAAGGAGCCAACTCTGCCAACACCTTGATCTTGGACTTCTAGCTTTTAGAACTAAGGGAGAATAAATTTCTGTGGTTTAAGGAAAAAAAAATTCCAGGAGGAAAATGAACCAAACTGTGAACAATGATGTAGTAGAGTTAAGAGGAGTTTTAATTTTTTCTTGGTAATTTCTATACTTTCAAAAATTTCCAGATCAGCTATGTATTACTTATAATTATGAAGGAACAAGAGAAGTATTCTCATACAAGTGATATTTGTCTTTGGTGATGACATTAGTGCCTTCACATGGAGAGGAAGAAAGCACTCCATATGTACACAGTGCCATTCAATGATAGACGTATCTGAGGATCACTTCCACAAAGTGCCCCACCAGTCTCTGTCCTGCTCTCAAAGTCCCAGTTCTGGGTTTCTTTGGCATGCATGTACTGTGAGTACAGCATTAAAAGCTCAATCTCTTCCTCTGTAGGGTGACAATGGGAATTGATCTTTTGTTATTCCTTGAGGATCACTTGCTAAAATGCTTCGTTCATAACTATGCAGGATTTGGAAACTTCCTTCTCTTCAGAAACAGCAAACATGTTAAACTGTAAAAGCAAAGCACAGAATTTTGCAAACCATAGTCTTTCTCAACCGCTGTGGCATGAATTTAGACTTACACTCGCGGGGATATTTTTGAAAAAGGAATTTGAGCATCATGGAGTGGAGAGAGAAAACGACCACTTCCATAGAAACAGTAACATAAAGTTCCTGATTTCTGTGTCTACTGAATTAGAAAAAGAATTATTAGTTACTGTTAATGGAAACTCATGCAGTTATGAATGCAATGTAAGGTTGCAATGTTTAGTATTTCTCCAAGGAAATTGTTTTCTTTATCCCTTTAAACTTTTTAAAATTGAAATATAGTTGATTTACTATATTATATTCAGGTGTACAAAATAGTGATTCAATATTTTTATAGATTATATGCCATTTAAAGTTATTACAGGGACTTCCCTGGTGGTCCAGTGAATCTGTGCTTCCACTGCAGAATGCACGGGTTTGATCCCTGGTTGGGGAACTAAGATCCCGCATGCCATGTGGTGTAGCCAAAAAAAATAAATAAGTTAAGTTGTTACAAAATAATGTCTATATTTCCTTGTGCTGTACAATATATGCTTGTTGCTTATTTCTTTTATACATAGTATTAGGTACCTCTTAAACCCTTACCCCATCTCACCTCTCTCCCCTTCCCTCTCCCCACTGGTAACCAGTAGTTTGTTTTCTGTATCTGTGAGTCAGTTTCTATTTTGTTATAGTCCTTCATTTGTTTTAATCAGGTTGTTGGTTTGTTTGATATTGAATTGTATGAGCTGTTCATATATTTTGGATACTAACCCCTTATTGGTCATATCATTTGCAAATATCTTCTCCCATTCAGTACATTGTCTTTTCATTTTGTAGATGGTTTCCTTTGCTGTGCAAAAGCTTTTAAGTTCAATTACATCTCATTTGTTTATTTTTGTTTCTTTGGCCTTAGGAGACTGATCCAAAAAATATTGCTACAATTTATGTCAAAGAGTGTTCTGCCTATGTTCTCTTCTAGGAGTTTTATGCTTTCAGGTCTTACATTTAGGTCTTTAATCCATTGGAGTTGATGTTTATATATGGAGTGAGGAAATATTCTAATCTTATTCTTTTACATGTAGCTGTCCAGTTTTCCTAGCAATACTTATTGAAAAGACAGTCTTTTTTCCATTGTATATTTTTGCTTCTTTTGTCCTGGGTTAACTGACCATGGGTTTATTTCTGGGCTCTCTATTCTGTTCCATTGATCTATGTGTCTACTTTTGTGCCAGTACCATGCTGTTTTGATTACTGTAGCTTTGTAGTCTGCAGTCAGGAAATGTGATAACTCTAGTTTTATTCTTTTTTCTTGATTGCTTTGACAACTGAGGTCTTTCGTGGTTTGATAAAAATTTTAAGATTATTTATCCTAGTTTTGTGAAAAATGTCACAGGCATTTTGATGGGGATTGCATTAAATCTGTAGATTGCTTTGGCTAATATGGATAATTTAACAATATTAATTCTTCCAATCCAAGAACGTGGGATATTTTTCCATTTCTTTGTATCATCTTCAATTTCTTTCATCAGTGTTTTATAGTTTTCAGAGGATATAGATCTTTTATCTCCCTGGTTAACTTTATTCCAGGTATTTTATTCTTTTTGATGTGAGTTTAAATGGGATTGTTTTTTGCTTTCTGGTAGTTCATTTTTAGAGTATAGAAAAGCAACAGATTTCTGTGTATTAATTTTGTATTGTGCAATTGTGTAAAATTCATTTATTAGTTCTAAAGCTGTTTGGTGGAGAATCATTGGTTTTCTATATATAGTATCATGTCATCTGCAAATAGTCACAATTTTACTTCTTCCCTTCCAATTTGGATGCATTTTATTTCTTTTCCTTCTCTGTTTTCTGTGATTAGGACTTCCAATACTATATTAAATAGTGGTAAGACTGGGCATCCTTGTTTTGTTCTTGAATTTAGAGGAAAGGCTTTCAGCTTTCCACCATTTAGTATGATATTAGCTGTGGGATTGTCATAAATGGCCTTTATTATGTTGAGATATCTTCCCTCCGTACCAACTTTGATGAGGGTTTTTATTGTGAAAGGGTGTTGAATTTTGTCAAATGCTTTTTCTGCATCTATTGAGAAGATCATGTAATTTTTATCCTTCCTTTTGTTAATGTGGTATATCACAATGATTGATTTGTGAATATTGAACCATCCTTGCATCCATGGCATACATCCTACTTGATCATAGTGTATGATCCTTTTCATATATTGTTGGATTAAGTTTGCTAATATTCTGTTGATTTTTCTGCCTATATTCATCAAATATATTGGCCTGTAATTATTTTCCTTTGTAGTGTCTTTGCCTTGTTTTGGTTTCTGGGTAATGTTGGACTCAAAGAATGAATTTGGGAGTGTTCTGTCCTCTTTAATTTTTTGGAATAGTTTTAGAAGGATGGGTATTTCCTCTTCTTTATATGTTTAGTAGAATTCCCCTGTGATACTGTCTGGTCCTGAACTTTTGTTTGCTGGGAGTTTTTTCAATTACAAATTGAATTTCAGTACTGTGATCAGTCTATTCAGATTGTCTGTTTCTCCCTGATTTGGTCTTGCCAGATTTTATGTTTCTAGAAATTTGTCCATTTCTTCTAGGTTGACCAATTTTGGGGCATATAATTGTTCATCGTATTTTCTGACAACTTTTTTCTTGTCTCTGTGGTATTGTTTTTATTTCTACTCTTTCATTCTTTAATTTGCTTATTTGGTCTTCCCTCTTTTCTTCTTGGTGAGCCTGGCTAAAGGTTTATCTTTTCAAAAAAACAGCTCTTGGTTTTATTGACCGTTTCTATTGTTTTTTTTTTGGTCTCTATTTTATTTATTTCCTCTCTGATGTTTATTATTTCCTCCCTTCTGCTGACTTTGGGCTTTGTTTGTTCTTCTTTTTCTAATTCCTTTAGATGGTAGGTTAGGTTGTTTGAGTTCTTTCTTATTTAGTGAGGAAGGCCTGTATCACTGTAAACTTCCTTCTGTTTTTGCTGCATTCCATAGATTTTGGTAAGCTGTGTTTCCATTTTCATTTGTCTTGACCTATTTTCTGATTTCCTCATTGGCCCTTTTTTTTTTTTTTTTTTTAGTAGCATGTTTAGTCCCCATGTGTTTGTCCTTTTCCCATTTTTCTTTCCGTGATTGAGTCCTAGTTTCATACCATTGTGGTCAGAAAAAATGCTTGATATAATTTCTATCCTTTTAAATTTGTTGAGACTTGTTTTGTTGCCTAGTGTGTGGTCTATCCTTGAGAACATTCCATGCACACTTAAAAAGAATGTGTATTCTGCTGTTTTTGGATGGAATGTCCTATAGATATCTACTAAGTCCAACTGGTTTATTTTGTCATTTAAGACCACTGTTGCCTTATTGATTTTCTGTCTAGAGGATCTGTCCATTGATGTAAGTGGGGTGTTAAAGTCCCCTACTATTATCATATTATTATCAATTTCTCCCTTTATGTCTGTTAATATTTGCTTTATATATTTATGTGTATCTCCCTTTAATTTTGATTTACTCCTTCCAAGATTTCTCCCAGCACAAGTTTTGCAAAGTATCTTACAGAAAATAAATGAGACAAATAAAATGCTATAAAATCACCATATGTTTTCTAGGAATAGAGGAATGAATGTTTTTTCCTTTCATTTTTCCCTCTGTTCCTCCATCCTTCCCTTCTTCTATTGCTCTCATTTACACTCTTGTTCTCACTCTTTCACCATCTTGCTCTCTCTTTCCTTCCTGATTTAGGTTGTTACATAAAGTCTGATCCTACTTGGCCCTTTTGAGGTAAGAATATATAAAATCTTAGTTTTAAAAACAGTATTTTAACATGCATAAGCCATAACTGCTGTAGTAGGGACATGTTCTCCTGTGTAAGATGGCATCATCTTTTAGGATTTCACTTGTGATATGTAACTTTGCTTGGGCAAGGATATTCATAAAAAGAGTGCCTTTCTTAATTTTCAGATTTGGAGATGCCTTGTGGCTGTTTTTAAATGGTTTACTCGCTGTGGATGCAAAACTAGGGAAAGTCTTATTTCTTGTTTCTTTCAATAATTTTAGCAAACATCTGCTAAGAGCTCCCAGGGGTATATTTTGCACAGAACTGAAAAATGACTGCTGGTAATGCTAAGCGCCTGCTACTTTCAGAATATGTAACCCAGCTAATATGCATTACAATGTAATAAATCCATGAATGGATATTACATGGAGATTGTAGACCAGCTGTTCCCTGCTAAAACAAGCCGGAGGAATAGGGGTT
Organism: Lipotes vexillifer; assembly: GCF_000442215.2. Lineage (NCBI taxonomy): Eukaryota > Metazoa > Chordata > Mammalia > Artiodactyla > Lipotidae > Lipotes > Lipotes vexillifer. Next base: position 1,026,643 of record NW_006795832.1, on the reverse strand, counting down.
GTAGCTAGAGGGATTCAGGTTCAATATAAGGAAGTTGAAGAAATTGCTGGTGAGATTTTTGAGTGCACTATGAAGATCCTTACTCAGAAGGTTGAATGTTGTCACTGCTGGCCTGTGGTTTCCAAGTCTTGCAAGTTAAAAAAAGAACAAAAATATCTATTTGGATTTTAAACTTAGATGAAAATTGTTGTATTTACTGAAACAAGTTCTCAAGCAGTACTGAAAATAAGGAGGAAAATCTCCTTTCAAAATTTCTAGAGTTAAAATAGAACCTGTTCACCCTCTTTGTCTCTGTCTTAACATAGCAAAAACTGAATCCCTGCAGATTGTAGGAGTGATTTCAGGCCTTGTACCAAGCCTCTACCACCACAATTTTCTCACTGGACTTTTCAATAAATTCCCTGTCCGTTACACTGACAACCAGAGTCAGACCTGGAGTAAGACTGAAGCAACAAGGTTCCTTCAATTTATGCAGTAATCTTCTGATGTCGAATGCTTTCTTGTTTAGTGTCTCATTTAATCTTCCCAACAATCCTACAAAACAGGCATAGTTGTCTCTATTTCCTGATAAGAAAAGTGAGAATGATGGGAGGACCTGTGCAAAATTACCTGCTTTGTAAGTGGCAAAGCCAGGGGGTAAAACCAGTTTTAAATCCTAGCTAAGGGCTCGTTATCGTATCTCAGTAATTTTGATGTACTCATCATTTTTTTTTTTTCCAGGGTGCTCCACCTTCTAACAATGTGGCTGATTTGTTTGGAATGAGCCTCCATATACACCCTTCTAAGAAACTGAAACAAGTTCTCAAGCAGTACTGAAAATAAGGAGGAAAATTTCCTTTCAAAATTTCTAGAGTTAAAATAGAACCTGTTCACCCTCTTTGTCTCTGTCTTAACATAGCAAAAACTCAATCCCTGCAGATTGTAGGAGTGGTTTCAGGCCTTGTACCAAGCCTCTACCATCACAATTTTCTCACTGGACTTTTCAATAAATTCCCTGTCCTTTACACTGACAACCAGAGTCAGACCTGGAGTAAGACTGAAGCAACAAGCTTCCTTCAATTTCAAAGAAAGGACTCAGACTGGAGCTTTCCAGAAAGCACCCTTGATGCAGAACATTCCTACTTATCCAGTCACTATAAGCATTGACAATATGGCTTTTCCACTCATCAGTTGTGTGGCAAGTTATTTAATATCTGTATGTCTCGGTTTCCTCATCAGTATAAATGTAAATAATAATAGTACCTACCTCAAAGGGCTGTCGTGAAGGAAAACTAATTTAACACCTGCAAGGTGTCTGGAGCAAACTGTGCTTGGAACAAAATATGTGGAGTGAAAATGTTGGCTAATATCATAAATTTGCCATCAACTCTAGATGCCAAACTTGGCTTCCAAACATGTGACAAGATAGCTAAATAATTTTATAAAATCATCTATAAATATACCTCTTTTTAAGGTACTGGAAGAATGCGGGGATGAATAAAAAGTGATATCCAAGAGGTTTGTTATTCAGTGGAGGAGGTATAGAATATATGTACATTTCTATAGTCCAAGGCACAATAAATAATGTAAGACCAGAGCAAAAAGGAAGCAGACATTCTTAATAGCTGGAAGAATCTGATAAGATTTGTAGGTGTGGTGTGACTTTGAATATCTTATTTGCCTGGAGTCTTCACAGTACCTGGCTCAGTGGCTGCTGCATAGAAGGTGCTCAGTGGATATATAAGGAGTGACTGAATGTGGGAGGTAGAGGCCAGAGGTTTGGGGAAAGCTTCTTTGGAGGGGAAAGTGTATAAACCAAACACGGAGGCATGGAAAGGATCCAGTTAGGAAGTCCATGACTGGTGGATTTATACGCTGGGGGTCCGTGATGAAGCAATCATCAACATAGATTTAGTTTTAGATATTGGACAGTCTTGAGTGACATTCTACTGATTTAAATTATATGTGATACCAATGGAGACAAGCAGAACATCAGATAGTTCCAAGAAGGATCTGGTGTGATTGGATATGAACTATAGGAACATGACTTTTATGATTTTGAGGAATGTTAGGACAGTGATCTTATTAACAAGACCACAGCCACTCTCATAAGGTTGCCCCTGTTGTGGGTTAAAAGTTATTAGTTGAAATTTTTGTCCTCAACACCCAAGGACTCTAGTAAGATGGGCTTAGAGAGTGGCATGTAGACCAGAAGGAGCGTCTCTGCTATCCCTAAGCCTAGATCATAACCTGGGGACTGTGCTCCTGCTGTCCTCGAGAAAGGACAGAAACTTTTGAGATTAGTGGACTGAAATATATATGAAAGAGAATTGATGAGTAAGGCAACTAGATGACTCAATCTCCCCCATGTGGGAGAAGTCCTGGGCTACTTTGCCACTCCTGGTCCATAAAAGGAGAAAGCAAAAGAATGAGCCATGCCAATGTGTGTGATCATTAATCCACAGTGGCCCTGCTCATTAGTAAATGCAGCCCAGGCACATGCCTGAAATCTGACTCATTAAATGAGTGTTCTTCCTCCTGGAGAGAAGAAAAGAAGGTTCAGGGGAAAGTAGGTGTTTGTCTTTTCAGAATCCTACCTGGAATATGAATTAAAGAGAACTGTTAGAGACAGAGAGAATTTGAGCAAGGTCAGTGTCGTGAGGAAAGAGAGTTTGATTTCAAAGACTTCGAAGAATCTGATCTGATGTTGGGATGAGAGATACAGAGGCATTGAAGATGATTATCATTTTGCCATCTCTTGTGACTGGGAGGATGGTGTTGCTGCCATTAACTGAAATAAGCAATGAAGAGGCCGGATGATTTCTCTTCTTTTGCACTTTTCCTGTAGCTTAAAACAAAACATATCAGCTTGTACCCAGAGACTACCTTAAGGCTGAGAAGAGCTATAAGTTAATTAACAAGTAACATTACAGTGTTAGGAGAAAGGAAAGGATGAAATTACCTTTTTTTCTTTTTCTAGAGAATAAGGAATAGCAAAGTAGAATTCTTCAGGAGGCAGGTAGACTCAGTGTCCTGAAACAAATGACTGCTTGTTTGACATCCTTTTTGTGTCTCAGAGGATCTCAAGAAACATCTAAGAGGTGCTGAAAGCTTTTAAAAGGATTATGTAAAAAAATTTGTGAAAGAAGGGAGTCATAGAAATTACTCTCTAGGCAATATTTTCGTAGTTGAACAGAGAGCCTTTGCTTTTGGAATTGTTTTTATGTATATGAAAGAAAAGAAGAGACTCCTCTTTAAAGCCAGCAACGGTATTTTAAAAAGAAGGGCAGGAACAACATAATGATTCTAGGCTCATGAAGAAAGATACATATATGTAACTTAGTGTTGGCCCTAATATCACTGAAGGGAACTGGTGAGGGGTCTAGGATAGACAACTGAGATAAGAAGTGCTGAAATGTAGTTAATATTCCAGGTTAATATTTGGGGAAGACAAGAAAAAGCTTATGACAGAAAAGGGACTCAAACTCAGTGACTGCTAACAAGTCATGCAATTTAAGAGAACACTCTAATTAATGAGGATCAACTCTCAACAAAGATTGGAAGGCCCAAGAGCTGGAGACTTAGACAATTGTCAGAGGCAAGAATAGACAATGTCCAAGATCCAAGATGGTAGTTTGAGCCACGGGGACAATGGTAATAGTAGGGCTGGAACTTTGATCAGTGACTGGGGGAAAAGTGTAGGAACCCACTGTAGCAATAGGAAGAAGGACCTTGGTAAGTTAGAGTATTTTCATTTGGGTTCTTGTTAGGACAAGAGTCAGTTCTCAGGATGGGTTATCTTGAGTCCTTATGGAAGAATGAGTAAGCTCTTCATGTACATATATGGAATGATCTCTCAGAATAAAACAAAAGAAATACAGAGCACTCGGTATAGTATGCTAGCAATTGTGTAAAATAAAAGGTGCATGGCTATATATATCTAATCTATCTTAGAACTCCTGGAAGTATACACAAGAATCTGTAATAGTGATTTCTTGGTAAGTGGTAATGAAGAACTGAGGAAAAGAAAAAAGGAATGGAAAGAAGACTTTAACTTATACCTATAAATTGTTATATGACCTTGGAAAAATTAAAGATATATGTTTTAAAAAGAGTGCTGCTGGGGGCTTCCCTGGTGGCACAGTGGTTGAGAGTCCGCCTGCTGATGCAGGGGACACGGGTTCATGACCCGGTCCGGAAAGATCCTACATGCCATGGAGCGGCTGGGCCTGTGAGCCATGGCTGCTGACCCTGCGTGTCCGGAGACTATGCTCCGCCACGGGAGAGGCCACAACAGTGAGAGGCCCGTGTACCGCAAAAAAAAAAACCCAAAAACAAAAAAAAAGAGTGCTGCTTGGGGAGTTCATGTGAGACTAAACAGGACTACGTGTGTTGGGAAGGGTAGAGAATGAGGTGGCAGTCATCTCACATGATGGAAGGAAATTTTTTGTTTTAATAAGTTATTTCAAATATATATCATCCATAACTTAATGTGTTTAATGTGTAAGTTAAAAACTTTAACTCATAGAAATCCAGTGTGTGAAGTGAGTCCAGATTAGAGATGAATTTCCTTGGAGAATAGAAATCAATCAAAACACCTACTTTGGGGGCTTCACAGATATCTGACTCTTTCTTGCTATCTTCAGCAGTATAATTAAAAATCAGGGGCAAACCTAAGGGATGAACAAACTTCTTGTATGTGAAATTGTGAAGTAAACTCCATGTGGCAATAGCTGAGTGATAGAGCTCTTCCTAATTGCAGGTATTTTTGTTTGTTTGTTTGTCTTTTTTAGTTGGTGTCAGCAATGCTTTGGTTTTAAAAACACCAATGAATCAACTCAGTAACTGAACCAAACCCAACAAAACAAACCAGAAAAGAGAGACAAAGATGATGGTGATGAAGAGAAACACTTGTATTTCACAGTTCTGCTCAGGACTAGTTTTTCCTGAAACATTTTTCCATGAAGTCACACAGCAGCTTATGATATCAATTCATGGTTCAATTTAAAACCTTTCTCCTGCCTGGAGCTCTCTTTGCAGTCCCTGGAAACACAAATGGAAAGAGATTTTAGAGTGATGCTGTGTGGGTTCTTACTGTGAGTGAAATCCCATTCAGGATGACTGAAGGATTGATTTGTGCAAGTTATGGATGCAGTATTGACTCTAAATAGGTGTTGGGTTCAACTTTGGGAAGAAATGGAAAATCTGTGGGAGAATAGATTTATTTATTCAGGTGTTCCTATGTCAAGACAATGCTTTTAAGTTATGGCCAACCGAAATGTTTTAACAGTGTGCAAAGAAATAATTTAGTTAAGTAATTATAAAGAAAATGTTAAAAACAAAGATTTTTAGATTTAATCCTGTTTCTGGGATTTTTCCTCATTTTATTTTCATCCTCTACAACCTCAGTGCCTCAGTTCTTATCGTCTCAGAAATGGGGAGATCAATGCTGCTTCACGAGGCTACTAGAAGAAACAACTTAAGAAATAGGTTTGGGGGATTGAGAGGTACCATCTTCCAGTTACAAAATAAATGAGTCACAGGTATGAAATGTACAGTGTGGGGGTGACAAAGGGTAACTAGACTTATCCTAGGGATCATTTTGAAATGTATAGAAATATCAAATCACTTTGTGATTGAACTAACATAGTGTTGTCGGTCAATTATACTTCAAAAACAAACAAACAGAAATAGAAAAAGAGATCAAATTTGTGATTACCAGAGGCAGTGGGGAGGGGGGAATTGGATGAAGGTGGTCAAAAGGAACAAACTTGCAGTGATAAGATAAATAAGTACTATGAATTCAATGTATGACCTGAATAATATAATTAATATGGCTGTGTATGTATGAAAGTTGTTCAAAGAATAATCATGAGTTCTCCTCATAAGTAAAATATATATTTTTTCTTTTATTATGTATCTATATGAGTTGCTGGATGTTCACTAAACTTATTGCAGTAACCATTTCACAATGTATGTAAGTCAAATAATTATGCTGTACACCTTAAACTTATATAGAACTGTCTGTCAATTATATCTCAATAAGATTGGAAGAAAAAAAGAAATGTTACTGCAGTCATTCTGCAAGGATGAAATATTAAAATTTTGGAAAAATTATTTATATCAATGCAAAAAAGATTGTTGATTAGATTTATTGATAACTGATATTTTGCCTGTTCTTTTGGGTTATGTTCCTTTGACCTATCAATAGTTTACTTAGCTGCTCTTTTGGAGATGTTCCGATTGAAAATTGAACCAACATTTCTTTCCTTATTCATATAAGTTCTTTCAGTTTTTAAACGTCTCTTCTTTGATCTAAAGCTTTTTTGGAGGCTTTTATTTCTTCTAGAAGGTAAGCTAGAATCATGGAGAAGAATTTTCTGCAGTACTCTAGTCTTGTTTATAATAGTAAGTTCTTTAAAAATTTTATAACTGATGTTTCCAAGGGTTCACAATTAAATATTAATTCATTGGGGTTGAACTACAAAACACCAGTTTCTGGAGGAAAGAGTCAAATAGTCAACAAACCAACAAATGGTGAGAGCTAGTAAATACTCTGAGATTCTAGCTATTTATCATTGGTGTTTGGTAATTGTGATTTATTGGGGAAAGTTACAATTCTCTGAGTTCATCAGGCTTTCACTTCTGTATTGTGGCCCAGGCTTACTGCATTTGTTTGTAACATAAATCATGTCTGGATACCAAAGACTACAGACCTGCTAACCTTTAAGCTTTTGATTTTTTTTGTTTGTTTGTTTCTTTTGTATTCTTTGTGTTTCATTATTAGGAAACCTTGATGCTATGCTCTAATGCATATTATTTTTTTAAAAGAAATGTTATCCAGAAATATTATTTGATATAAGGGTTACTAGAAGACAGGTAAGCTTCAAATTTATGGCATTTGACATCTCTTTAAAAAAAAAAACAAAAAACTCTTCTTGGTGTCATTTTGGATCAGAAACACCTACTCAAAGACTGTTGTTTCTTGAAATCCTGACAATAAGAAGTTCATTAGCTCGTATTGTGGATAGTTAAAAAATTAGCATACTAAATATTGCTTTAAGTTACAGGTTACTGTCTCCCTTCTTTTATGAAATCCCCTCAGAATGCTTTGCTCTTAAATCTTTACTTGCTAGGTCCCTTCCTGTCATTCAAAGTTCACATCAAATGTCATTTCCTCAAGTAGGAAATGATGTCTAAAGCTCTAATGCTTTCTAAAGTGGTCCCCTGCCATTACTCTCTATCACATTACCTTATTTTATGTCAATATCTGAAATCATCTTACCTATCTGTTTCCTTTTTCATTGTCTGTATCCTCTTAGTAGGAGGAAACCTTTGTGAGGGCCGAGATCTTGCCCTTCTTGTTTTCAGCTGTATCCTCAGAGCTATATCCTCAGTTTGGCACTCAGGATGTAATAGACACTCAATAAATACTTAAAAAAATTCAATAAACAAATTAAATTGGAGTTACCAAGAGCTTTTTTCCCCTGCAGTTTACTATGTGTATAATCTTGAGCACATTCTTTGATCCCATTCATCTTATTTCTTTCTTTGTAGAATATTGAGTTGAGGAACATGACTTAAAAGGTTGCTTTAAGGTTGAAAAGCGTGACAGCTTTAACTTTGAAAATTCCACTTAATTAGTGTAGTTTAATGTCAAGAAAGCACTTTGCATTGGGTTACTCTACTAGCAGACATCTGTAATATTTCAGCCAAATTATTGTTTTCCTTGGATTTTGAGAGGAAATTTTCCTACCTTATACTTTTTCCTCTCTTGGATACTTCCTTTCTGCTATAACATTGACTTGACATCATGGTATGGAAGAAAAAAGGCCGCCATTTAAAAGGACACCTATCATCTCTGGCTGTGCTCTGTCAGGACTTGATCAAATTTGGCTTAGTGTTACTGAAGTTAAGCTCAAGGGATGTTACTGAATCTCCAGTTCACTCTGAGTGATCAGGGGTTTTTTTTTTTTGAAAGGACTCAGTATCTACTCTTCATTTTTTCCACAGTTCAAATTCAAAGCCCAGATTTCAAGTGACTAAGACAAACAGGTGACAACTGGTTTTTTTTGCCTCCTATATTTGACCACACTATGTATTCTTATGATATATTTTAATAACCCTATTTAAAATAGGATAAGAAATCTGATCCTTCTTATTCTCTTCTCATGTTAATTTTCTCCTGGTACTTACCAATTTATCACCATCTAATATCACACACACACACACACACACACACACACACACACACACCCCTTATTTATTTATCTTCATTTTGTTTTTCTTCAGTAGATTGGAAGCTCCACCTGAGAAAATTTTTCTATTTTTGCCTGTTTTGCTCCCTCTGTGTCTATGGTGTATCACATGCTAGAAATATAATAAATATTTGTTGAATGAATATTTACATATACAATTTCTAGATACTTGTTTTTCATTAAATCTATTATCAGAAAAGCAGGACCAATATTTGCCTATGATTTCTCATTAAAAAAATCAGTCATTGTTTTGGAACTTAATTTTGTCATTGATTAGTGTTCACTGTATGTGTTAAACTCTACAATTTTTCCTTTGGAATGGGAATTGAGAAAAAGTCCATGAGAAGATATTCAAATTAGCTTGCATGCAAAAAGTCAACCTTACGAGATTCTGATGAATAGAAAAGAGAGCATTTAAGAAAAAAAAAGGCTTCCATGGGTATATAGTTTAATGATCTCACACAGAATGCTTCCTATTTTTTAAATCTTCATTAAAGAAGAAGAGAGAAATTTTATTTATTCTTTTGATCATCATACTTCTTTGTTTCTAGACTATGAAGTAGGAGGAAAAGGTTTGTTTTTTACATCAGTTAAAATTTCCATAAATTTCATTTTTTTTCAGGATAATTTGAGCTTTTTGAGTGCTAAGCACCCCATTCCTTTCTCATACTTAACTAGATTAATCTCAGGAGGGAAAACATGTTGAACAGCATTTTCTTCTTTCCAGTAAATCAAATTAAGGGTTGTTCAACATGTCAAGCAGGATGGGGGAGCTCTGTGAAGTGTTTTTTTCCCAGAAGAGCAGGCATCCACTATTCATAAGACTCTAACAAGCAGAACAACAAAGAGAACTAAATAGCAAATTGCCAGGACTTAATAAAAATCTGAATGATCTTTCCTTCTTAAAGGAAAAGGGTCACTGATCCAAAGCATGCTATTGACACGAACAAGAAAGAAAAATGAATACATGGACTTGGAAGAGTGAATTTTAGGTTAGTTAAACTGAACCCACCTGTTGTCCCCAATTATTTTATTTTTCAAAAAGTGAACCCAAAGTGTTAGAAATCCCAGATTATAGAAAAATCTTTTTTTGGAGTTAAATGTACCAAAAGCATAATTTCCCCTTCTGAAACACATCCCAACCATTCAATTTCTCCCTATTCATTCATACATTCCAGGGGCCTATTGTCTACGAGACAGACCAACCTGGAAATAATTACAGTGGTATGACAAATGTCCTAATAAAAATGTGGACAATGTACAGAGAAGGATTTGGTTAACGCTGCCTGCAGAATTTAGACAAAGCTTTTGTCAGAGAGTGACATTTGAACCACGTTTTAAAGAATAAGGAGGATTTTTCCAGCAGGACAACGTGGAAGGAACATATTGACCAAAAGGAGATGGCTTTTTCAAAGCAATCAGTATGAAAAAGAGCAAATAAAAAGTAAGTCCTTACTTGTTTCACAAAAGGCTTGTAGTTCATTTTCCTGAATGCTAATATTACTTTTTTTTTTAACAATTATATACCTGCTTTTCATGTCTAGCCCAATAAAGTCTCCAATAACCAAATTTAGATGACTAAAACCAGAGTGTCAGGGAGACATACTTTTAATGGGAATCATTTGTTTAAATCACTATGGTGAAGAAATGTGTTCACTTGTCAGTTAAATAGCCTAGATGCTCTGCAAACATTTCCAGGATAGCTATTCATAATGATTGGTCCTCTTGTGGGTAAAATGCTGCCGTTTCCCCATTGCTGGTGATGGAATGTCTTGATTAATATCTCTCACTTTTCTTTGGTCTCCCTCCTGGGTGTTTTGGCCATGACTTCATGGGAATTCAACCGTTGCTTGGTAGAAATATTTGTAGAGTTGTTAGGACAGCTCATACACTCCTTGAAACAGATGTTTGTTTGCTCCCATTACTCCTTCGGCCCTCTTGCCTCCTTTCTTAGCTGCCTCGCCTGTTTCCCATCACCTTCTTCCTGTCCCCTCAAAAAGAGGTAAGACTTGTCCAAGCTATGATCTCTCTACTCATTTTTCTTAATCCTTATCATTTACTCAATACTGTAGATGTTATAAAATTAAATAACTATCCCAAATCTGATTATTCTTGCTTATACTTTAAGTAAATGTACAATTATTTGAGTTTTAAGGTTGTAATAGAAGTATTTTTGGAAATATTAATAATGCTTTCTATTTTATGATAAAATATTTTCTATTATGTTATGATAATATTAAATTTGATTTAATTAATCTTTATGAACTGGTATAGTATCATGAAAAATTATTATAATATTTAATAAAGTGGAATATTAGTCTTTACATATAGCTCTTAAGTGTATACGTACACATGGATGATGAAAAGAATAAAAATCTTATTGCACAGAATCTTTTATTTTTCTGTGTATGATACTTGTCACATCTAAATATAAATTATGGTAATTATTACTTAGGTGAATAAGCATTAAGCTACATAAATGAAACATTCATCTTTTCACTTTTCTTACACATGCCTAAAATATATGAAACAAAGTACAGCCAACATATTAATCGCCCATTTAGCCAAGAAAGAAAAAATAAAACTTTCTCAAAATATAAACAAAGATTTTTGAAAAGTTTTTACGTTTTTAAAACTAATAGATATCGATAATATTTAAGATGAGGGGTTTAAGTGATCACCTTTTTTTTTTTTTTTTTTTTTTTTTTTGCGATACGCGGGCCTCTCACTGTTGGGGCCTCTCCCGTTGCGGAGCACAGGCTCCGGACGCGCAGGCTCAGCGGCCATGGCTCACGGGCCCAGCCGCTCCGCAGCATGTGGGATCCTCCAGGGCCGGGATATGTCACTTTCTGTAAATGTGATTTCTCTGGTCTTGGCTTCTTCAACTATAACATAGGAATAATTATATACTTTTTGCCAGGTGATTTTTAAGGTTCCGTAGGCTAACTTAAGGTTAGGTATTTGTAATCTGCAAAGAAACTTTCGTGAATCAAAAATGATCACAAAACACAAGGCATTTGCATCCGGCTTCTGCTGCACTTAAAATGTGCTTGTCTTTGTTGTTTCTGTTCTTGTTGATAGCAGAAGTCAGTGAAAACCCTAATGTTCAAGTTAAGATGAAATGATTTTAAAAACTTGGAGATCCTCAGGAGTTGCTGAGTAATGACTGAATTTATATTTTCTAAAATCAATTAGACTATAATAAATATTTTGGCTTTTAGGCTCAAATAATTGATTTGACCCACTTCTATTTATGAAACATTTTATTGTTATGTACTTGATAGCTACAGAAATTTTGAAAGGTCTGCCACTAACAGTTTGACCAGAAGGTGAACTGTTGTGGTGACAATTCAAAGAATCTCATTTAAACACTTATTTAATGACCAGTATCTGTCTGACCCTTTTTACTGAATATTGTGACATAAAGATAAGTAGAATGAGTTAACTCCCTCAAGAGTTAAGCATGATTGCAGAAAACCATTTATGCTTTTTATAACCTACCATGGGGTAAGTGTGATGACAGATGAGTGCTTTCAGAGGAAAGAAACAGTCTTCAGAGATTTAGAGAAGAATAAGGCTTAGCATGGGAAGCGTGGTGTGGAAACTGTCCTGTTGAAGGACTCAGCATATACAGCAAAATGGACACAAGAGCTCTCATGCTGGGTCAAGGAACTGAAGTATTTAGTATGCCTGGAGTGAGGGATTCATTTGAAGGAGTAAGAAGAGACAAAAGTAGAGGTAGAAGCAGGTCTGGATCATTTAGAGCCTTGGGCACTAATCTAGACTGTTAGAACTCGATCATGAAAACTGTGGGAAGCTACTGAAGGACTTATTACTGTTACATTACCAGATTTTCAATTTGGGAATATCACTCTGATGGTACAGTAAAGGAAAAGCCAGCCATCCTGGAGGTAGGAGTGGAGAGAAGCCTTTTGTGCCTCTCACAATTCACAATCCAGGTGAATTGTGATGAGGGCTGGAGAGGAGGATGGATAGAAGAGATGTGAAAGATGAAATGCTTTTGATTTGGTGACTGATTGATGAAAGATCGGGGAAGATTGAAACGGTATAGTCTTGAATGGTTCCTTTGATTCTAGTCTGGCAACTGGGTGTGGACGGTGGGATCTTTAAGATAGAGGACACAAAACGTGAGAAGTGGGCATATTCAGGAAGATTGGGTTGTTTGTGTCTAGAATTCAAGGTTGTAGTTTGGGATTTAGATATATGTTTGAGAGCATATTTGATTAACCTTCAACTAGACAAGGAGAAGGGGTCCCCTGAAACACTAGATGTGTCTCTCTTAACCTCCTTGTGTCTCAAGTGGACATTCCCCTTGAGTCACACTTCTGATCTTTCTAGGGCATTTAATATCAGCTGTATTTTCCCTTGAGGATAGAATCAAATTCCCAAGGCAACAATTTGCTAATTCTAAAAGACTGATCTAATCTTTGTGGAGATATGCTTCACTGGCTAACTATAGACAGGGTTTCAGGTAAGAGGACTTTAGTTGTTCGTCTTAATTGGTACTATAAATGGAATCAGAAGCAGTTTATATATAACATAATTAATGTGAGGTGGGCATAAGGCAGAAACAGAGTCCTGTGTTGCCTGTTCTTAGAGACAAGCAGAGGAGACACCAGAATTTGGATAGACCAATGTGGTGGCCATGGAGCTGCATTTCTCATCTGTCCCATCAAGAAAATTGCTCTGAGGAACAGAGCTGCCTACCTAACAATCTCCAGTTACCACAACTTTGAGCTCCATAGGGGCATTCACACTGAGGCCAATGACTAAGCATGGCTGTAGTGCTAGATATAGCAGTCCTGCCATAAATGGGAGTCCATTCATGGACATTCTTTGCTCACGAGCTTCCTATTAACCTGACCAAGACACTTTCAAAACTTTCAAAACTATAGTCTGAGACTTTTTTATCCCATTCTCTTCCCACTCTTCTTGCACAAATGTCTGACCTGCACTGTGGTTGGAAAGCTCTTCCTGTCCATTCGTGCTTCCTTTATCTTAATTCTTCATAGGTCTTTCTCGCAATAAAGCTCTTACACATCTAATCCCATCTTGGCATCTATTTCTCAGAGGACCCAAACCCGGTTATGGATTAAAATGACAAGAGTTTCTATGTGACATATAAGCATATATTACTTATCATGTCTCAGATGATATTCCTATCCTCACCTTTGGTCCAAAGATAATCTATTACTGGTCATCCCTGGATAAGAGGCCTTCTGTTTAGCCTGGCCAAAAGAGCACATTTACATACATTCTTGAAAGTCACAGAAAGATAAAGATATACATAAAAATAGTTTTGAGATTATTTTAAGCAAATGGTCACACAAATTCTTGAAGTTGGCAATTGTCTAAGTTTCTGAAGGATAGATAATTGAACGATGGGAGTGAAAGTTGACAGCTGATCCCTGTGGAACACGAACATAAATGCAAGGGGAGAAAGAGGAATTCACAAGGGCAACCAAGAGAGAATAAGTAAAATGATAGCAGTAAATGGGAGAGGTGACATGCAAGCCAATGGACAAGAAAGGGCTCAGAAGTAAGGAGCAGTCAGCAGTGCCAACTACCAAAGAGAAAGCAAGGAAGAGAAGGGCAGAGTCTTTTCACCGATCTGATACTATGGGTGTTATTAGTGACCTTAGCAGGAGCAGTTTTACTGGAGTGGGGAGGACAAAAGTGAATAGCAGTATGTTAATGAATAAGAGCTATGGTAGTGGATAGTATGAATATAGATTTTTATTTTAAAAACATTTATTATTTCATAAAGGAAAGAAGAGAGAGAAGAAACAGAAAGAAATGTGATTTTTTTAAACATAGGAGAAATTTTCTGATGGATGAGTGGTTTGGGGCCCATCATTTAACTATCCCATGCTTCAGTTTCTTCATCTGTAAAATAAGGGGAGTAATTATGCTTTCTTGGTGTTCTTTTGAGGGATAAAGGAGCTGATATGCATAAAATACTGGAAGAGTGCCTGTATTGCACATCCTAAAGCCAATGAAATGTTTGCTTTTATGTAAAATTGCTTGTATGTAAAAGTAAATGAAAAATATCTATGGAGAGGGAAGGTTGGAGTGTTAGGTTTTCCTTCAGAGACAAAAGGAAATGAGGAATAAAATTTCCAATTAATAAATAGAATTTTTCTTTTTATCCTGATAGTTCCCATGTTCTCATGGAGGAATGAAGGTCTCTGTATGAACAGTAGATCTTAATCTTTCCTGGCTAGCTAGTGTCAAAGCTTCCATGAATAAGCTAGCAGGTAATGGGTTGGAAGTTTTGAGGAAAGAAGTGAAGTTTAGAGCATCTGCTGAGAAGCAAAGGAAAGATGAATGGGCTAAGGATAGATAGAAGGGCTGCTGGGATTATTAATGTACATGCTTAGAAATTATTAATTAATATGGGCTTTCATCATCAAGATCCCTGAGTGATATTCTTTAGCAGGGTTCAGTCATCTGGGATAAAGAACAGGCAAGTTAGGCAACTGGATTTATCCAGATCTATACTATTCCAGGGCAAATGAGGTGGAGAAAGCAAGAAAACAAGAGTCTGAGGAAAGGACAAGGAAATATTTATGTGATAGGCCTAAGAAAATGGGTTAGAAAGGTATGGAAGTAAGACCTGGAAAGTACAGGCAATTAGGAAGCATTGATGGGTACAACAGCCAGACAGTCTCTATGAGGGTAAGAAATAGAGAGGTTTGGAAAGATGAGTTTGTGAAATGATGTTTGTAGTGGAAGAGTGGAATATTGGAATTTAACGAAAAATATGTGGAACTTTACAAAATATCAGCCATGTTTATAGGAACTGATGGTGTGAAGATAAGAAAATTACTGACATGGAGGAGATGAAGAAGCAGTTGTCTAACATAGTAAAACTGTCAAAATGAACATGGATGTCAGTTTGGATGATGGCAAGACTGTGGGTCTATCCTCATGGAAGACCATGACCTACTGATAAAAAATCATTAGTGAATGTGGAGGAGGAAATAGAATGCAAGTAGATGACAGTGATGAGGAGAGAGACAAGGGTCCCAAAGAGATATAGTTACTCTAGGGAGTAGGTTTAATAATACTGTACAGTAGCAATGGGCAAGAAGCAATTACTGAATAATTTCCACACACTTCCTAGTTTCTACCCCCATTCTCTAATCTTAGCCTTGTAAGAACTTGGAGTGGGAGAATGTGCAGGCTCTATCTGAGTGGACTGAAACCAAGATGGGAAAAATCTTAAGGAGAAAAATTTTATCTTAAGGAAAAATAGAGTGAAATGTGAACTTAGGAACAATTTTAGGTGCAGGGAATCTTTTGTGAACAAATTGATGATGATGATAGAAATAACATTTATTGGAACATGCATTCCCGAGGATAACTTTAAATGGATTGGCAGGGAGGGCCTCAAAAGGATGATGAATTGGAAGAAAGGGGGTCTGAGTAGGAGTTTGGGAAGGAGTGGAATACAAAAGGATTTGCATTTTGGACAGAAGCCAAAAATATCAGGGAGATATTGGCATTGAGAGAGATAATGGCATTGAATGGTCTAAAGATTTGGAATGGAACTCTGATGTAAAATTATTTTTGTGCCAGCAGAACACTGGGCCTTAGAAAAAACCTTATTCTATATGTGGTCTGGTCAGCAATTTGCAGCCATTGCTCATTATTACCTTGATATAGAACCTTGATAAAATGAAGTGTTTCAACTTGGCAAAGCTCAGCGTTGGGTATAAAGGACAATGTAATTAGAACCAAATCAAGATGTTGTCACCAATCCCTTATGACCCATTGGATCTAATGGGCTTAAATATTTGCTAAATAGCTATTAGTACTCATCCATATTCATGTTCTTGTCATCCTGGTCTCACAACTAGATTATATTTTTCAGTCTTCCCTGTGGCTAGATCCATATCAAACTCATATAAATGAGTTCTACTCAATGGGATTGATGGAAATGGTATAGATCACTTATGGGTCTACCCGACAAAATCCTCCAAAACCCTCTTTCCGTAATGTCTGCTGAATGGGGAGGTTTCTGAGGACTTGGGGAATCACAAGATGGGAGGAACTTGGAGTAGAGGCTGCTTCCTCCACTGCTCCCAAATGATTAGCACTGCAATGGGACATAAAATTAAATCTATATTGTGTCAAACTAGTGAGAATTGGAGATTATTTATCATAGGAATGGCCTTGCCTATCTGATGCAGTATCTGTGGAAGATATCTTTATTGTATTGAGCTTGTGACAAATGCCACAGAGTTTTGGAGCAAAGACATACTTTCTCAGCAAGTAAATTTCTTTTTATTTTAAGGAGGAGACCCTAGCTTGTTACTGGGATGTCATAGAGACTAAACACAGGGTTACGGTGCTGTCCAAGCTCTCTCTGTCATCAATTCACCATCATCTGATTGACTGAGCCATGGAGTCAAGCGTCCCCCTGGGCACTTCCTCATCAAAAGGAAGCATGTCCTGATGGCACAGGTGACTAACATCCCTATAATACCTGCTTCTTCTGCAAAATACTGTTATGGTCTCAGGAGCAATTTCCTATGACAAAATGAGAAAAAGAGCCTAGTTAAAGATAACTATATGTGATATACTGGCACCAGCATTACAACCTGCTGCCTGGGTGGCCCTGAGGGACAGTGTGGGCAAAGAAATCTTCCCAGGGGGTAGAATTTTGCACAATACTTACTAAATTTTGAGTTCATAGATAAACCAGCTCCTCTTATAATACATTCTCCATGTTATAAATAGTCTTTAAATATTAATTAGAAAATAACACTTGCATGCTCAAAATCCTTCTGTAGCTTACTATTACTCTTTGCATTATTTTATACTCTTATTCTTCCTATTATTTTATTTTATACTCTTAGCTTTGGTCTACCAGGCCCAAAGTAGTGTGTTCCTTGCTTTACACTAGAACTTCAGCTTTGATTACCCTTTCTTTCACTGCTCTAGCCACTGGCCTTATTTTAAGTCCCAAGCATCAAACTCTTGGCCGTATAGGGAGCTTCACCTTTGCTAACTCATAATGTGGCTGGCTCTTTCTCATCTTTCAGATTTTAGCTCATATCTGACCTCCTCTGATAGGCCTTCCCTAATCTTCAGCATAAATTAAGCTTCTTCTGTTACTCTACCCTGTTATTTTCCTTCAGAGAAGGTACCAATACATATGTAATTGTTTATGTATTATTTTACTGAAAAGTTTTCTTCTTTACTGTGTTGTAAATCCTGTAAAAGTGAAGACCATGTCTGTTTTGTTCACCATAAGATACAGAACACTTAGTGCAATGCCTGGCTCGTAGTTGGTGGTTGAAAACCTTTTGTTGAACAAAGAATGAATAAACAGCTGTCCCTCTTGGAAAGTTGTTAAAGAGAATGTGGGTCCCTAGGCCAAATGCAAGTGTTCGGGTACCAGGAGACTAATTTGATTTATAAGCCATGGTAAAGAAACAATAGAAAGCTGGCAGAGCAAAGTCAACAAACCTGTGAGGAACAGGAAGAGGCAGGACAGATATAAATATGAAGGATGGTGGAATAAGGAAGGTCTTGTTGGTTATCAGGGTCCAGGCAAAAGGGGAACACAAATTTACCCAGAATCTCCTGTAGCACTTTTAAGAGAGCCATTATTCTACTCTGATTGGAGCTTACATTTCTTTATTTTCTTTCTCTTTTCTCATTCTTTTCTTTACTTTTTCCATACACACACACACACACACACACACACACACACACACGCACACACACATACACATAAACAGAACAGAACAAAACAAAAACCAACCAAATTAAAAAAAAACAAACACTAATCTTCTAGGATCTGGGGCTAAAATATTGAGAACAATAAAGTTTATTTACAGAGAGTGAAATTTTCAGGAGCCTCCAAATGCATTCATTAAAAAAAACATTATGGGGCTTCCGTGGTGGCGCAGTGGTTGAGAGTCCGCCTGCCGATCCAGGGGACATGGGTTTGTGCCCCGGTCCGGGAAGATTCCACATGCTGCAGAGCGGCTGGCACCGTGAGCCATGGCCGCTGAGCCTGCGCGTCCGGAGTCTGTGCTTCAGCAACGGGAGAGGCCACAGCAGTGAAAGGCCTGCGTACCGCAAAAAAACCCAAAAAACATTATGTACATTTCTGCTCATTAACAAAATAAAGATTAGTGTCCCTTATGAAACATTTAAATTTTACTGCCAAATTATTGTAATGATGTTTTTCTAGGCCTAGACATTCTGGAAAATACAGCTTCTAATACAAAATTCTAAAAGCATCCAGAGAGAAAAATTCCAGATTTCCAACTGAAGTGCATCCCTGCAGCTGATTAAACATTAATATAATACAAATACACACCCATATATAAAAAGTAGACCATCAAAGGTCATTTTTTTTTTTTTTTTTAAGCATAGGTCTTCTTAGAAGCCCATATGATTTAAATTTATTTATTTATTTGTTTTTGGCTGTGTTGGGTCTTCGTTTCTGTGCACGGGCTTTCTCTAGTTGTGGCGAGCGGGGGCCACTCTTCATCGCGGTGCGCGGGCCTCTCTTGTTGCGGAGCACAGGCTCCAGACACGCAGGCTCAGTAATTGTGGCTCATGGGCCCAGTTGCTCCGCGTTGTGTGGGATCTTCCCAGACCAAGAATCGAATCCGTGTCCCCTGCATTGGCAGGCAGATTCTCAACCACTGTGCCACCAGGGAAGCGCAAAGGTCATGTTTTTGAAGGAAGATTAAGGAAACAGATATCCTGAGGGCGACTGGCTGTTACTGCGAACTTCAAAATACTCTTGGTTTCAGTTATTGTTTTCAACATGTCATAAAATCCTGTAGTCATTCCAATCATTTCATGCCTCAAGTTTTCCCCATAGAAATAACCTATTTTTCAGGACAGTGTTACAAAAGGAATGAAGTGAAGGTCTGTTAAACATCTGCAGAAGATCTGTGAGATGAAAGACTTGGTTGCTTTGTGATATGTTTATTCCTTTCTCCTGCTAGCTTGCTGGAGTTCCTTCTGACCAAGCATTTTCTTCACTGAAAAAAAATGAGCTCTCTGAAATATATCTAACCTCAGGAAAGACACAGTCTTTGCTTGAAGTTGATTAAACAGCCAAATATGACCCCCAGAAAAATGCCTATCATTTAGACCAGTGGTGGATACATTGAATGGTGTAATTAATTGCAAGCAACTGAAATAAACTAATTTAAGTAGTAAAGAAATTTCTTAGGGAGTAGGTGGCTGGTCATAAGAGTCTCCAAGAGGACCACAGGACTGGCCTGGGGGAAGGCAGGCAGGAACAATATCTCAAATTGTGCCCCCCAGAACTACAAGTAAACTATCACCACAGGGTACAGCCAAATTGGCCAGTACCATCAACGCCATGGCTGAGCACTTGTGTCCCTGTGAACGGGATGCAGTTGCTAATTCTGCTGCCTCCCCTACCTTATTACAATGGATTGTATGTGCACTCTATTTGCTTGTATTCCCATTTCAAAATTCAAAGTTCAGGGAAGGCACATGTGATTGCAGGAGCCTAGGTCTTGCCCTAGCTTCAGGGGAGGCTGGCATTCTCCAGTTATACACTGGGAGGTAGTCTTTTCCATAAGATAGGCATGGGACTTGTACATAAAAGGATGATTGGTTCACAGATGACCTGAAGGAATAAAAAATGTCTGCTACAGTCAATATTTGTTTGACTTCATGTAGATTGTGTTATAAAAGAATGTCTAATTTCTTAAGTAGTTAGTAAATTCAAAATGTGTTTGGAGTAAGAAGGTCTGGGTTCAAATCAAGACATGAACATCTAAACTCATCAAGCCTTAGTATTCTCTTCTGTGTGTGTGTCTGTGTGTGTGTGTGTCTCTGTGTGTGTGCATACATACACTTAGATGGAATGATATTTTGTCTTTTTTTTCTGCCTCACATTATTATTGGGGGAGTCCAATGAGATGTGTGTGAAAAGAATTTGAAAATAAGAAGGGATTTAGAATCATATAAAACCAGATTCAAATCTAGGCTCTACCTCTTATTAGATGTCTGACCTTAGGCATGTTATTTAAATTATCCAAACTTCAGTTTCCTAATATGTTAAATGGGGATAAAAATTGCTACTTTTCAGAGTTCTTAAGAAGCTTAAATGGGATAATGTAATTAGAACTCAGAACACACATGACACATAAAAATCACTCAGCAAAGGATCGTATTTACGTACACAGGTACACACGCAGACACAAAAACATATGTCCTTTACCCAAGTAAATCTATTATCTAGTTGACATGGAAAATATATATTGTTTATATACTTTTGAATATTTTCTTGTTGCTGCAAATTAATATGTCTTAGTAAACATTTAACATGCTTTAACTTAACTTGTATCTATCTATCTCATGTTAATTATGTAACTTCATTTTACACAGAGTGCTCATTAAAAAAATCCCTAAATTCTCTTTCAGTCTCTCCTCCCATCTCTCACCTAAATATACTCTGTGTTTTCCATGTATGGCAAACATTGTATGGTAACATCATGTGTTTACCTGTTCACTTAAATATTTATGTATTATACCAGGTACCACGCTAGTCAATGAATACTGAGTGGTGAGTTAAAAGGCCATCATATACTAAAGGAAACAAGAAATAAACAAGCAAACAGGCACTGTAAACATAAACCAGATCATGCCACAATGCTGAAAAGCTGCCAATGGCTTCCCATGTAATTGAACATAAAAGCTAAAGACCTTCTGAAGACCTATGAGCCCCTACAAAGTCCACTTCTGACCTCTTTACTCACAGAACTAAGTTTTGCTAGTCTCCCCAACTTGTATTTTGTCCCAGCTATGCTGGCATCCTTGGGTTCTTTGAACACAAAAGCTGTGCCCCACCTTAGTACTTTTATACTGGCTGTTCCTTCTGCCTAGAGTATATGCTTCCCTAGTTATTATAGCTAATCCTTCAAGTCCTGCTTAAATATCACCTTCCTAAGGTTACCTGAACCACCCTACTTAAATGCAACTCTCCCATTTCTCTACCTTGCTACTCCTGATCCTCTTTAACTTGCTTTGTTTTTTTCCATTGCACTTATAAACTTCTATAATACTGTATAATTTACTTATTTATTATCTGTTTCCCCTTACTGTTGGTGTTGCATGTGGGCAGGGAACTTTGCTTGGCTTCACTGTTATATCCCATGTGATTATCACATGCCCTGGAACACAGTAGACATTTAATAGAAACTTTTTGAATAAGAGAACAAAGACAAGAAGTAATTTTAGTATACAGAATTGGGAAAGAAATAAACAAGATACTAAAATAAAGACTAACAGTCTAGGAGAGGCCTATTCCAGATAGGAAGGCCAGAAGAGGCATCATTATAGCTACTTTTAAGCTGCATTGTGAACATCAACTGAAGAATGTGAACGGAAAATGTTGCAGGTGGAGGCCAGACATTCATTTATTCAACACATATTTTTTGAGTTCCTACTTGGTTCCCAGCACTGCTCTAGGTGCTAAGAATTCAGTGATGAACAGAACAGATAGAATCACTGATCTTATGAAGCTGATATTCTGGTAGTGGAGGCAGAAAATAGACAAGGTAAGGAAAATATATAGCATCTTACAAAATGATAAGTGTTAGGGAGAAAAAGAGGGCAGAGGAGGAGGACAGAAAGTGTCAGTGGCACACGGTGAAGATGAAATTGAAGGAGAGGATAATACTAGAGATGAGTGGCTATCAGATGACTGTGGAGGTGAGGGAAAAGAAATGGAAGGAGTTAATTCTTTTTTTTTAACATCTTTATTGAGGTATAATTGCTTTACAATGGTGTGTTAGTTTCTGCTTTATAACAAAGTGAATCAGTTATACATACACATATGTTCCCATATCTATTCCCTCTTGCATCTCCCTCCCTCCCACCCTCCCTATCCCACCCCTCCAGGCGGTCACAAAGCACCGAGCCGATATCCCTGTGCCGGGAGTTAATTCTTTATACTTGTTTCTTGGCCAAATTATGTGCTGAAGATACGGAGTATGGCAGTGGGGTTGACCTGTGGGATTGAAGGAGAGGTAACCCACTGTAGGGAATGGAAATATTGCTGTCAATAAAATCAATTAAAATGCCTGTTTCTACCCTGATCCAGCAATGTGCTTTCCATTTGCATATTGTTTTTGGTCATACCTCACTCAGCCACTGTCTGTTGTAGCCATTAAGTGGAAAATGTTACTAGAATCCTATCGAAGTTTGACGGTTAAGTTCATGGATTTTGTGAACTGATATCTAACTTTAATTTCTTTTTATTCATGGAAAAAAAAATCACATAACTTGAAAACCAGATGCTAAATTGCTAAAGAACCCAGAAGACTATGTACTTGCATAATTGAAGAACTCAAGCAGAAAGGGTATTTCAGTTACAGAATAGAGTCCCAATTTACGTTCTTAAATAAATTTAAGGGAGTTAACAGAGCATTTCAAGATTTTTGTTCCATTTCCCTTTATTTAGGAAATATGAATACATTCATAAGCCACTAAGGTGATTCAGAAAAACAAATTAAAAATGTATTTTTCAGTTTAAAGATCAGAAGTTAAATTGTCAATAAAAGGAGCCAAGCTTTAAATAATGATACTTGTTTGATATCATATGAAAGATTCATCACTTGATACTCTTGATGAAATGAAAGGCGGACCACTTTCCTTAAACAGTTGGAGTTGTGGAGTGCTGTAAAACTAATCAGATACCTTTTTCTCTTAGAAACATAGTCAGATTTTTACAATTTAGTAATCATGCTGGAAATTTTCACAGAAATGACTTGAGGGAAAAAGAAACATCTGGAACCTTTGTAGCATATGTCTGGAGAGCAGGGAGGGACTGAGAGATCTGTCAGTGGAGTAAATGACTGCCTGCCTGGGAGATCCTGTCCCCAAGTATTTCCCCACAGGCCTGTCTCTATTGTGAAATTCCACCATTAGCAATTCATTTCTTTGTTTAAGCTTTGTGCTTCTATAGGGTCCAGAACTCGTTCTATCTCCCTCTCTTCCCTTCCCAATCAAATATCAGTGTTCTTCAGGGTTAATACTGTGATCTTCTCTTCTGTGTATTTTCTTTCACTGCTGTAATTTTGAGCCACCTGTGCATTGATGATTCTCCAGACTTGATTTACTGCTTTAGACTTACAACCAAGTCTATTGGATATAATAATAATGATGCTGATGATAATAATAATAATAATGTTAATGGTAATAAGAAATGTCACTTATGAATGACTTTACAGACAGCATATATCAGGAACTAGACTAAGAACTTTAAAATAGGATTCCATTTGATCTATTAACTCTGTGAAGTTTACAGAGGAGGAGACCAAAGCACATTAAATCTAGATAATTTGTCCAGGATCTCATGGCTTACAAGGGGAACAGCTGTGACCTAAACCCAGATCTTTCTGATTCCAACATGCTTGCTTTAATCACCACCTTATACTAACATCCCACTCAGATGCGCCACTGGAACTTCAAAATCAACATAGCTAAACAAATCTCATTTCATTCCTTCCCCACCTCCTCCTTCTCCTATGTTCCGGATCCTAATTAATGGTCCCATCGTCTACTCGAGTACTAGTCAGAGCCTAGGAACAGGGCCAGCTTCACAGACGTGTGACCTGTGCAGTGGAGTGAATGCCACTCCAGAAGTGCCCCATGCTTTGCTTAATGCTCAGCTGTTGCTGTCTTGAAATTCCTAATAACTTTTGAACAATTTCACTTTGCACTGGGCTCCATAAATTACATGGCCAGTCTTGCCTGGCGGGTGGGGATCATCTTTGACTCTTTCTTTCCTTTCACACATTTCTCTCACTCTGTCCTTCATCTTTAATTCGTCGGTAAATCCTGCTGATTCTCCCTCTTAAATCCCACTTGAACTTCTTCCCTCTTCTTCATATCAACTTTCCCTGCCTTAATTTAGGTCCTCATCATGCTTTTCCTGGATTACTGTCAAGTCCCCTGTCTCCCTGTCTCCTGTCTCAACTTCCTATGATTGGTCCTGAACATTCTTTGGAGGGATCTCTTAAAAACATACTTGTTAATACTACTCCTCTGCTTGCAACCCTTCAGTGACTTCCTACTTCCTGTTGGAATAAAGTGCAAACTTCTTATTATGGCATGTAGGGCTCTCTAAACTCTGCCCTTTATCTGTTTCCTTAGCAGCACCTCTTACTGCCTTTCTGCTCACTCCTTGTTTTGCAGCCAAATTGGGGAAAAAAGGCAACTGACGGCCCTATTCCCTATGCCAACCAGGACTCGTAATACACCTTTATTATTAAAGCAAACACCTATGTGACCCTAAGCCATAAAAATGGCTGTTTCTGTAGTTCAGTAATGGTTGTACATCTGCACTTTTCTGTGGTTCGACTTATATTTTGTTGAGATTTCTTGACACTTTTACTTGATTGTGAGTTAAGGGCAGGAACTATTTTGTATTCAACTTTATGCTTCTGTCCTTGAGGATAATTCCTGGCATAAAATAGGTGAATGAACTTCATGGGAAGAACAACAAAACAGAGCAAATTGTGAGAACATGATAAACTTGAATTGGAAATGTTCACTTTTAATTATAAAATCCTTTCTTCCTTATGTTTATAGAGTCTTGTTGGTTTTAAGTAAAGCAGAATCTCTGACTCAAAGGGAACTAAAGTATTTGAATATGAGCTCAATCGACCTGGACTGTTTCTTATACAGTCATTGTCAGAACCTATTTCATAAGACCAGTTACTAGAGCTTAAAATTTCATTAAAGAAAAATTGTGAGACAGAGGCTTTTGGAGATTTGAAGTGACTAATCTAGGCTGATACACCCATAGGTTTAGAAGAAAATCATTGGTGTCTGACACAGGCAACCAGAACCTGTGGGCAATAAGGACCCTGGGGCTGGCTAAGGAGTACAAGGACCAGCTTAATAGGCCGTCAGGGCAATTCTGGTGCCACTTTCCAAGAAATGTCTTTGAAATCTATTAATTTTCTGTGGATCACCATGTATCCCCCTAGAGTGATTCCTGGTGTTTCCTGCTTCTGGCTCTAGATTTATCCTTATTACCTGCTTCAGGTTCTGTCCATTTTATCACCTTTGAGGAAATTGGAGCCCAGAAGTTTCTCAGTCTGAATACCCTTGTGGGAAGCCCTCCTTAATATCAGACCTCTGAGACTTCTGGCTTTTGAGCTGGCCTCTCACCACTATGGTTTGGCCTTGCCCAGGAGGGTGCCTAAATAAGGGAGATGCTGCTGACTTGTCTAGGAAGAAAGAAAATATACTAAATGAGAATTTTTAATTCTCCTGCCTAATGGAATTTCAATTTTTATTCCTTTTAACCATTAACTATCTTCATCATACACAGAAGTTGTGTCCACTGAGGGGCTCTACATTGTGAATTATGAAAAATAAAAGATCTGGTACATTACTTTGTAATCTCTCTGAGATGTCAAACTCAGCCCTCCAACATCTCAATCAGAGAATGATTAGAGGCAAGCTAATATCTGTATAGGAATTTAGGTTTCTCTCAGTTACCTTTGGGTGTGATTCCTTTGGGTATCAGGAAGACACACGGAGGAGTTGAGCCTCCAGCTGAGCCTGCTGGGAGCAGGACAAACAGCTTCTGTGGGATCGCTGCCACCTTAACTAGTAGAGGCTTTGATGAGAGGATGAAAGCTCACAAGAAGGAGAGGAAAAACGGGAGTCCAGGGAATCATTTTATATAAGGGAGAATAGAAATATAAAATTAGAAATAAAGAAAATAGAAATCTAATATAAATACGAAGCATAAACAGAAAAAATAAATATAAAAGTCTTTTTTTTTTTAATAGGGGAAAGTAAGGCTCGTTGAGAAATTGAATCCAGGAAAGTTAAACAGTGAGAGTCAAGGTTTCTAAACTAAAGCCTGGAAGAATGGTAGTCTTGCTGGAATTATTTGGAAATGGTAATTGATTGTATTTTATTTGGGGAATGAAGGGAATCCGAGAAGGCAGAGAGGATGCCAACATCTAACTTTGAAGAGTTAGTATCCAACAGAGAGCAGTGTTTCCCAACATGTGACCTAGAGAGAGAGAGAGAGAGAGAGAGAGAGAGAGAGAGAAAGGAAGGAAGGAAGGAAGGAAGGAAAAGAAAAAGAAAGAACTAAATAAGCAAAGAAAGAAAGGAAGGAAGAAAGAAAGGAAGGGAGAAAAGGAAGAAAAAAAGGAAAAAGAGATCAGTTGGTTATAATTAGTTAATTAATTACAAATAAATAGTTGAGAAAGAAAGTGATCTATGGTTAAACATGCTTGAAAAATATCGGGTCAAATCAAGTGAACCCAGTTTTTTTTTTCTATTGTAGGACTTATTGGATCCTCTCTTATAAGAATGTTCAATGTTTGGCAATTCTACATCTGTGACTCTACTTCTGTTTTGTAAATAAGTTCATTTGTATTAATTTTGCTTTAGATTCCACATATAAGTGATATCATATGATATTTGTCTTTCTGTGTCTGACTTACTTCTCTTAGTATGACAATCTCTAGGTCCATCCATGTTGCTGCAAATGACATTATTTTGTTCTCTTTTATGGCTGAGTAGTATTCCATTGTATATATGTACCACATCTTCTTTATCCATTCATCTGTTGATGGACATTTAGTTTGTTTCTATGTCTTGGCTATTGTAAATAGTGCTTCAATGAACATTGGGGTGCATGTATCTTTTCAAATTATGATTTTCTCCTGGTAGGTTAAGTTTTTTCCTTCTCCTGACTTCACTCCAAGATTTGTTTTGAAGGGTAGATGTTGCAGAAGTCTCAGTGTGTTTCTTCTAGGGCAGCATTGAAAATACCTTTCACAACATTTATCTGTGTGCCCGATCCAATTTGTTCATAGGTGCCCTTGTCTCCATATGAGTCATAAAACATATTGTACCTATCATTGTGCAAACATACACACACACACACACATGCACATGCTCCTAGCTCATGTAGAGAAGGCATAATTCCACCAAAATGAAATGGATTTAACAAATCACATGAGACTTTTATTAGGTTGTATCCCTTTATCGTTGCTAAAAATTTTGGTATAATTATTAATGTTATTCAAAATCAATTTAAGTCTCTAAAAAGTATTTAAATACATGCTTAAATGTTAGTGGGATAAAGCATTATAAAAATCTGGAATTCTCTTTCCACTTCTGTTCTCTGTAAATATTCCTTTTGGTTTTCTACTCTATGGTTGATGGAACCTGGCATTCCACTGATCATTTCACTTAATTTAGCAAATTTATTGCATACTGGGTGTGTGCAATGAAGTGAACTAAGATTCTCAGGAAATAGGGATGACTAGTACATTTTCCCCTCATTAACATACACATAGATGAGTGGTCAGCAAGTGAGGGGGCTGTATGTATGTGCCCAACTACACAGCCTGTCCTGGCTGTCATGATGGGGATGCTGTGGACAAAAGAGAGAACATAAGGGAGGGTCCCTCTAACCAGGTGGTGGGGTGGTTGTGAAGGACTCCTTCAATGAGCCAGTTCAACCTCGAATTTGGAAAAAGAGACTCAGAGAAGCCAAGGAGATTTCTCCTAAATTTCTTCAGTAGGAAGTAACAATATAATGAAGAGTCCAGATCCCAGCCTGTTTTTGAGATAAGCCTCTTTCATGTGATGCCTATTTCCCTTGAGCAAATATTTAACATTACTGAACATCAGTTTCCTCTCCCATGAAATGGAAAAAAAAAAATCTTTGAATTTGAGAATTAAAAAATCAGTTACCATTAGTTGAGCTATTTCTATGTGTCAAGTACTGTTCTTAGCACTTTAACTGGGTTAATTCATTTAATGCTCCATATATTTTTTTCTTTGATTATTAGGTATTATTTGTTGTGTGCCAAACTGAGGCTGAGAGAGGTTAAATAATTTACTAAAGTCACACAGCTAGAAGGAGGTGGAGCTAAGATTCAAATCCTGAGCATGATGCATATTGTTTTAATAGTTTCCAAAAGATCAGTAGATCTCAATAAATGGTGACCTTGGTTATTATTACTGGCTTCCTCTCTCTGTGTGCTAAGATATCCTCCCTCGCTCCCAGATACAATTCCTTAAGACTCTACTTTGATTGTTTTATTCTGAAGTTTTCTTTCTGATTTCTGTTAATTAAATCCAAATTCCTTAGCATGGTATTAGGTATTTACCATAATTTGGATTCTTTCT
Organism: Lipotes vexillifer; assembly: GCF_000442215.2. Classification (NCBI taxonomy): domain Eukaryota; kingdom Metazoa; phylum Chordata; class Mammalia; order Artiodactyla; family Lipotidae; genus Lipotes; species Lipotes vexillifer. Next base: position 998,195 of record NW_006795832.1, on the reverse strand, counting down.
TACTTCCAAATATTATCTATCACTATTTCCCTAAACATCTCTTCAGATGAATGGGTTTATATATGAGGTCATCTATTCATGTATAGTACCCTTTGGGTAATGGAAATTAGTATCCTGGTTACTGTGAGACTACAGAGAGAGTTGAGGACTATGGTAAATAGGAGGGTGTCTAAATATTTCTACTAAGCTCCAGCCAGTGGTGTTCATGGGGAAATAAATATTTGCTGACTATTGCTGGATCTTTAAATTTTTAACAAAATGCTAGTAATTTGGAGTTTTCTGTGAAATTTACAAAGTGTTAAGTGTTGTCAACTGATTTTAAAAAATAATGTGTTGGATAATAAGCAAAATGTATCTGTGGGCTGAATCTGGTCCATGAACTGCTATTTGGAGATGTCTTTTTCTCAAAGTATGTGCAGACTCCTAAATATGATTTGTGTTCCTGTAGCCATGTACTTTTATTCATACCCTTCCTTTTGCCTATAATGCTTGGTTGTCATCTCATTCTATCAGAAATCTTCCCAATAGTTCAGTGTCCAGTGCTAAGGCCACCATGGACTCTTCCTTGCTCTGTCAGCTTCCTCTGAGTACCTGTAGTGCTTGTTGTCTATGCCTCTTCTTTGATTCTTACCAAATCCTATGTTTTATCATTATTATTGGATATGTCTTATACCTGATCTTTAAAATCTGTAAATTTTGGTAACCATGACGGTATATTGTAGACTGTATATTTTAGCCATAATAGCAACATCTGTCATGGCATCTTGTATGTAGCTCTTGTACAAAACCAAGTAGTAAATGAATGAAATGTTGTATCTCAAAGCATTTGGTTAAAATTATTTTTGCATGTATACAAAAACAAAGTTATAGATATAAAACTAAAGTTTTATTTCATTAATCATGGATGTGGCATTACATTACTTTTAGACATAAACCTTTATTGGTAGATGGAAATAATTTTACTCTCGTAAGTCTGAGAAAATAGATGGTCATTCAGTATCATTTGCTAAATCCCATGTGGTATTTAGTATTTTTTAAATTTTTCCTTCAGGTTTTTTACATAATGCACACTCCTTGAGCTTAGAGATATTTTCAGGTATAATTGCTTTGGACATGTTGAAAGGAAAGTTGTTTTAAAACACTCTGGGACTTTTGTGGGCTGCTTACTCCTCTCTGCTTCAGATCTATTAGACTAATGTTGTAAGATCTTAAACTTACCTTATAAAGATATTACGTTCTCAAATTACCTAGAGAAAATGAAAATTTTAAAGTATTCTCAGAGCAATTATTTGAAAGGTCTCATATTTAATCCTAGGTTATGAGTATGGACAGACAAAAAACAAAGCAAGGAACTGTAAGAGTGTCAAAATAACAGATCATTTTATTGTTTAGTAAATCTATTGTATGCAAGACAGGCATATACGTATATCTTCCTAGGGATACACACACACACACACACACACACACACACACACACACATATATATATACATCTTTTATTTTTTTATTATTATTATTTTTTGCGGTACGCGGGCCTCTCACTGTTGTGGCCTCTTCCGTTGCGGAGCACAGGCTCCGGATGTGCAGGCTCAGCAGCCATGGCTCACGGGCCCAACCGCTCCGTGGCATGTGGGATCTTCCTGGACCAGGGCACAAACCCGTGTCCTCTGCATCAGCAGGCGGACTCTCAAGCACTGCGCCACCAGGGAAGCCCTATATACATCTTTTAAAAGTTTAAAACATCTTTCTATTCTAAGGAATAACATAACACATTCATCTAAACCACATTATGAAAAGAGGAAAGATTCCCCACATCTGTTGGAAATATTAGGGCAGAGATGTTGGAGCTGGTCAGACCTATAATATTTCCTTTGTACTCTACGTGATATCATGCATGTGGCAGTTTGCTGTGTGCTATAACAAGCTCCCTTTTTGATTGCGATTTGCAAATGTTTCCAGGGGGCTGATCACACTTGTTAAAACAAGGGGGAAATTCCTCTCACCTGAAAGAGTGCATTACCTTTAGGACTGGTGGGATTGTCCTAAGCCCTTAGATGTGAACTTTTAGAAAAGGCCATGACTTTGAGAGGGTAACTGGATGACAATGTCTATTGCCCAGCAATACCTTTATGCTCAAATTTTTGAAGACAAAAATGAACTTGGGTCCAAAAATCTTGTGACATTTTTCTGTCTGGGAAAAATGCCATCACTTTTCATGCTTCAATGCAGCAAAGTTTGAGATAAAAGAATACGACTCTTCCCCTTTATTCAACAGCATTTACTGAACTCTACTATATTCTGGTCATTGTTGGCTCTAGGGATAAAATACAAATTAAATTATAAACTACCTCCTTTCATTCTAGGAGAATGAAACAAATTTCTTAACAATTATAATACAAGATGGTGATTTTTATAATTGAGTCAGATAAAAAGGGGAAAGAAATCCACACTTCCTTTGGGAAACCAGGAGAAATCACAGGAGCTAGGACCTGAAAGTTACATAGACTATGGAGAACAGTATGGAGGTTCTTTAAAAAGCTAAAAATAGAACTACCACATGATCCAATACTCCTACTCCTGGGCATATATCCAAAGAAAACCATAATTTGAAATGATACATGCACCCCAATGTTCATTGCAGCACTATTTACAATAGCCAAGTCATGGAAGCACCTAAATGTCCATTGACAGAGGAATGGATAAAGAAGATATGGTACATATATACAGTGGAATATTACTCAGCCATAAAAAGAATGAAATAATGCCATTTGCAGCAACATGGGTGGACCTAGAGATTATCATACTAAGTGAAGTAATTCGGACAGTGGAAGACAAATATCATATGATATCACTCATATGTGGACTCTTATTTTTAAGAAAAGATATAAATGAACTTACTTACAAAACCGAAACAGACTTACAGATATTGAATACAAACATATGGTTACCAAAGGGGAAACGTGACGTACAAGGATAAATCAGGAGCATGGGATTAACGTACACACACTACTCTATATAAGATAGATAACCAGCAAGGACCTACTATATAGCACAGGGAACTCTACTCAATATTCTGTAATAACCTATATGAGCAAAGAATCTGAAAAAGAATGAATACATGTACATGTATAACTGAATCACTTTGCTGTACACCCGAAACTAACCCAACACTATAAATCAATTATATTCCAATAAAAATAAAGCCATTGGAAAATCCCTTTAAGTGTTACCTTGCTCCTAGATAAGATCTTTGTAATTTTCTCCAGTGATTATATTCTAAGAGGTCATTTTATTTGGCTTGTTAATTGTAAAGCAAATTGTTTAAAAGATAAGTTAAATTGTGAATTGACAGGTATGCAAGTATAATGAGTTTAAATGGTTATTAGAAAAGATTTCATTGAGCAGATGCGATAATAACTGCTTATATTGAGATTTCTGTTTAAAATGTGTTCTTATACAATAAAAAAGAAAGTTATGTAGAGATATTCTTGGGAAAATGGGCATGGGAGGGCAATTCAGGCAGTGGAACTTTACAAAAGCCTAGCGGCTTGGAGTCAACAGAGGTCTAGTTCAGAGAAGCGCCAGTAATCTGTGTGGTCATGTGAAGTGGGTGGTGGGAGATGAGATGTGGTCAGAACACAATGGGTATTATATGCTTGCTGAGGGTTGCTAAATTTTATCCTGGAGGGGAATATTCTAATTGCCTTTGACTAGCTCTTTTAGACCAATGATTTAACACTATGTTGGGTAATAAAGGAGGAAGATTAACTGAAATTTTGAAGTATGTCTTACTGAGTGTCAGATACTGATCTGAAATTTAATCTTTACAACTCCCTTTTTGGGGTAAGCAGCATCTGCTATTGGAAGGCTCTGACACTTAGAGACATTATGGACTTGTCTCAGAGACAGACACCCAGTGAGCATCAAAGTCAAGTTCAAATCCAGGAAGTCTGGTTCCAGGGGCTACACTTTAACCTCTAATGTTCTGCCTTTCCAGACAGGTCCTCTATTCCTTTGCATCCTTAGCTGATATAGCAGACTGTTTTGTTTAGTGATAAGTCACTGATATTTACCAATGGATTCATATGTTTAACTGAATCACTTTGCTGTACACCTGAAACTAACACAACATTGTTAATCTACTCTGCTCCAATATACAATAAAAATTATTTTTAAATTAAAAAAGGGCATGAATATGAAAAAAAATTTTCTTTGTAAACACACACAGAAGAGTATGATCTTAACTGTAAAAATAAAAGGTCTAAAAGGAAATATAAGAGCATGAAATAGAAGTTACCTCTAAATGGTAAAGCAGTAATGGATGTTTTTATATTTATGCTGTTTAAACATTTTCTAGAGTACATGTGTGTTGCTTTTAAAATTATAAGGAAATTAATATATATTGCTTTAAAATTGTAGAAAATATACAGGAAAACTGATCACTGAGACAGTTGATCTTAAACGTTCTCACCAGAAAAAAGAAATGGTAATTACATGATGTGATGCAGGTGTTATCTAATGCTATGATGGTAGTCATTTTGCAGTATGTAAGTGTATCAAATCAACACGTCATCCACTTTAAACTTACCCAATGGTATGTCAGTTATATCTCCTTGAAGCTGGAAATTAAATAAATAATATTAATCAATATAAAATAAAGTTCAAAGGCTTAATGGATATGATGGTTAAATGTCACATGTTAAGTTAGAAAGCTGTCTTTTGAGTGCTCTTCAAATGTAACACCTTAAATGAGAGAGTATTCAGGCCAATCCTTATCCTTCACTTGGATATTAAAAACTGAATCTGGGAAAGAGAGAGCGATCTTTGCTCTTTGGCCGAAGGCTGTAAAGATGTGACTTCAGAGCTGTCAGTGGCCATGTGCCACCAAGTGGAGAAGTGTGAGAGCAGGAATCCAGCCTGCAGACAGATGGAGAGCTGAGGCTTGAGAAGAGAGAGAAGGAACTGACTGTGTTCCAGATCTGAATCCTTGTCATGCTTTAGCTTAGAGGCCCCTCTGTCTTTCTAATATCTGACTATGTTAAGCCATAAAGTCCTCCTTTTTTTTTTTTAAACTGAACAACTTAGGGAGTTAAATTTTTGTATCTTCGACTTTGAATATATGACAGCATGAGTTCCTCATTCTTAGAATAGTTCAGTTCTTAAAATGTAGATTTTCTTTGTATAAATTGATATAATACTACTAATTATACCTAAATTAATATCAAATGACTATACTGCAAACTATCTTCTTTGATATCATACAAGTAAATATTTATATGCTTTTGGCATTTAACCATCCAGTGCTCAATCTTTTTTTCTTGATCCATAACAAATGAGAATGTAAAATAAGGATAATGAATAAATGATTCAGAAAGAGAATAAGGGAGATAGCTTCTAAAAATGGTGCTATGAACCCTCTTTAAATAATGAGTCTCTTTTGAGACCCTCTCTAGCAAGTTAAATTGGTAGACAAATTAAGCTTTATAGTGCTGAGAAATTTTAGAGAACCCTTGTTTGGTGTGATATTAAAATTAGGCTATGAACTGTCACTGTTTGCAGATGACATAATACTATACATAGAGAATCCTAAAGATGCCACCAGGAAATGACTAGAGCTAATCAATGAATTTGATAAATTTGCAGGATACAAAATTAATGCACAGAAATCTCTTGCATTCCTATATACTAATGATGAAAAATCTGAAAGAGAAATTAATGAAACACTCCTATTTACCATTGCAACAAAAAGAATAAAATACCTAGGAATAAACCTACCTAGGGAGACAAAAGACCTGTATGCAGAAAACTATAAGACACTGATGAAAGAAATTAAAGATGATACAAACAGATGGAGAGATATACCATGTTCTTGGATTGGAAGAATCAATATTGTGAAAATGACTATACTACCCAAAGCAATCTACAGATTCAATGCAATCCCTATCAAATTACCAATGGCATTTTTTACAGAACTAGAACAAAAAATCTTAAAATCTGTATGGAGACACAAAAGACCCCGAATAGCCAAAGCAGTCTTGAGGGAAAAAAACAGAGCTGGAGGAATCAGACTCCCTGACTTCAGACTATACTACAAAGCTACAGTAATCAAGACAATATGGTACTGGCACAAAAACAGAAATATAGATCAATGGAACAAGATAGAAAGTCCAGAGATAAACCCACACACATATGGTCAACTAATCTATGACAAAGGAGGCAAGGATATACAATGGAGAAAAGACAGTCTCTTCAATAAGTGGTGCTGAGAAAACTGGACAGCTACATGTAAAAGAAAGAAATTAGAACACTCCCTAACACCATACACAAAAATAAACTGAAAATGGATTAAAGACCTAAATGTAAAACCGGACACTATAAAACTCTTAGAGGAAAACATAGGAAGAGCACTCTTTGACATAAATCACAGCAAGATCTTTTTTGATCCACCTCCTAGAATAATGTAAATAAAAACAAAAATAAACAGACCTAATGAAACTTAAAAGCTTTTACACAGTGAAGGAAACCATAAACAGGATGAAAAAACAACCCTCAAAATGGGAGAAAATATTTGCAAATGAATCAATGGACAAAGGATTAATCTCCAAAATATATAAACAGCTCATGCAACTCAATATTAAAAAAACAAACAACCCAATCCAAACATGGGCAGAAGACCTAAATAGACATCTCTCCAAAGAAGACATACAGATGGCCAAGAGGCACATGAAAAGCTGCTCAACATCACTAATTATTAGAGAAATGCAAATCAAAACTACAAGGAGGTATCACCTCACACCAGTTAGAATGGGCATCATCAGAAAATCTACAAACAACAAATGCTGGAGAGGGTGTGGAGAATAGGGAACACTCTTGCACTGTTTGTGGGAATGTAAATTGATACAGCCACTATGGAGAACAGTATGGAGGTTCCTTAAAAAACTATAAATAGAATTACCATATGAGCCAGCAATCCCACTACTGGGCATATACCCAGAGAAAACCATAATTCAAAAAGACACGTGCACCCCAATGTTCATTGCAGCACTATTTACAATAGCCAGGTCATGGAAGCAACCTAAGTGTCCATCGACAGATGAATGGATAAAGAATATGTGGTACATATATACAATGGAATATTACTCAGCCATAAAAAGGAACGAAAGTGGGTCATTTGTAGAGACGTGGATGGATCTAGAGACTGTCATACAGAGTGAAGTAAGTCAGAAAGAGAAGAACAAATATCGTATATTAACACATATATGTGGAACCTAGAAAAATGGTACAGATGAACCGGTTTGCAGGGCAGAAATAGAGACACAGATGTAGAGAACAAATGTATGGACACCAAGGGGGTAAAGTGGCGGGGATTGTTGTTGGTGGTGTGATGAATTGGGAGATTGGGATTGACATGTATACACTGATGTGTATAAAATGGATGACTAATAAGAACGTGCTGTATAAAAGAACAAATAAAATAAAATCCAAAAGTTCAAAAAAAATAGATAATGACTACAATGCATGAGCACTGGCCAATCAGAATGGATACTGCTCTTCCACAACAGTTATACAGTCATACTGATGTGGTGGGTACTTGCTGAATACAGGCTGGTCCTCATTCCAGGTTCTAATGTGGTCCCTAAACATTATTGTGCTCCTCTGCCTATCCCTGTTTTCTCTGTTACCCTGAAAACAGCCCCCCAAACACACTTTATTGACTTAAGCAGGAATTCCGGATTTTCACTGAAAGCAGAATTGAGCCCATGGGCTTAACAAACATATTTTTCCTATTACATTGAAGGCGGCTTGTTTTAAAATTTATACATGGGCTCTGTTTTGTATGACTCTCATTTGACTATTTTCTGGCATTTTAATAACCTTTATTTATGGAATTCTTTTCATATTACAACTTCTTCTATGTCTTTCAAGAAAACATAAGTTGCTATGGTTCCAAAGAAAACCCATTTGACCTCAGTAACACTTTTTCCCACAGGGAGTTCAAAGTGCTTTGACCTTCATGCTTCACGTTTGAAGGTGCTGCTGTGCTGAGTTTAGGTTCTGGACTTGGCTTGCTCACTGGCAGGGAGAATTAGGCATGGATTGCCAAAGGCAGGGGTGACTTGGATGTCTCAACTTTGACCCTGAAACCAAGCACTCCCACAGTGAGGGTCAGTTTAGAGAGTCATGTAGTGACTAACGGATTCTCTGTGTAGTTCTTTAGCTGTTACATCAACATGTAGCTCAGAGGCTCATGGTCTTCCCTTAAAAATCCCATTCCACCCTTGACTGTTAGTCATTATAGAGAATTTTGACATATGCATAATTCTGAAAGTTAAAACACAACCAGGATTTTGAGGAAAACATCTTAAAGTGGAGGGAGACTTTTTTTGAGCAAGGAAAAGGGTATCTTATAGGAATTGGGTAATATGGGGAAAAAGGTCTAGAAACAGAGTAGAAAGAGATGCTGTATGCAACAAAAGAATAAAAGGACAGAATATATAGATCAGCAAGGGTGGTAGAAAGTAAATAGGGTGATATCATATGACAAGGACAAATTTGTTAGATTTACAGGAGAGCTATCATGAATTCTTCATTTCCTTATCAATGAATCTCTCCGAAGTTGAGACTTGGGTTATTCAGGCTGATGGAGGAAGAGACAAAGTTATTGAAGGCTTTGATGGAAAGTCAGTAATTTACTTTTACTGCTTCCCAGACTTCTATTAGGACAGGAAGAACATGAAAGTTCTCTGACTATATAGAGGTCTAGCAGAGATCCAACATTTATTTTTCTACTACAATCTAGAAACGAAAACTTACTCAAATCTAGAAACAACTGTGATATAAAAGAAACTCAGATTTTCCCATAAGCCCAACATCATAGGAAAATTACTATTAAAAAGACAGCAAACAAAGCTTTCATTCATACAAATTCTGATGTGATTAGTCAACAAACACATGGTGAATCAGGTCAGCAGTAATGAGGTTACATCCCTCACTAATGTGCTACAACAAATGCTCAAAATTTGCAATTTTCTCTACATATGTTTACATTTTCAAACGGCTCCAATGATGAAAATAATTTGTATTACTTCTTCATTCATAAGAGACATGAAGGTTTGTAGAAATAGGAAAGTGTGACTTATGGATGGAAAACTACACATTTTTTCCTGTGAGGCTGGAATTACGGGACACACTGTAAAATTTATAGTTACTGTTATTGAGACGCTAAAGACTGAATATAGGAAAAGAAAGAGGAAAGTTTAAAAAAATAAAAAATTAAAGTATTTTATGATTTGGGCAGTTTGTGCTTCACATGCTTACATACTGGTAGGATACTATGTTAGATTGGGCTTTAGACCAGGGGTCAGCAAACTCTGGCCCATGGGCCAAATCCAGCCTACCATCTGTTTTTGTCAATAAAATTTTACTGGAGAAAGCCATGTTCATTGGTTTACATACTGTCTATCTGGGGTGCTTTCCCACTGTAATGGCAGAGTTGAGTGATTGCTATAGAAACCATATGGCCGGCAAGCCTAAAATAGTTACTATCTGTCCATTTTCAGAAAAAGTTTGCCAACACTTGCTTTAGAGAGTTAGAGGCTTCAATACTTAGAAGTATTCCTAAAGACCTATAGGTATAGGGTAGACCACAATGAGTAGCTCTTCCCATGCTTTTTAGGAAATATTGAAATTAAGCTGAACTTTAAGGGTAGGTTTGAAGGCAAAAAGAAGAAAAGCCTATGTGTCCTAATGGTGCATGTGGAAAGGGCTGCTGCCCTCAGGGTCATTATGATTCGCCCACTGGATGTATACCAGCCTTGGATCTGTTTTCCAACCAGTTGGCAGCTTTTACCATTCAATCCTGTCATGTGAAACTTTAGCCACTTGGTACCAGGAGCTGTGAGGGCCCCCCAAAGTGAGGGGCTCAAACTGATTAGCCCAATTTGTTATACTCTAGGATTTGGTTGTGAGAAGTTATACTAAACTAAGTTGGGACCTTGTGAAAAATAGGCACTTATTGAAAGGGAGTTAATGTGATAAAATTCCCATCACGTGATGCACACAAAAGACATAAAATGTGTAACTTGAGAAAGAAAGAGTCACCTGTTGGCCTCATAAGTCAAGAATTCCCAAGGATGGTGGGATTTGAGGTGGGCTCTGAGGAACAGGTAAAATGCTGATAAATGGAGAAGGGAGGGAAATGCTCCCCTGTGGAATGAGTGGAGGTTTTCTCTTCTCTGCCTGAGCAGAGCAGAGTGACAGCTGGCTGACTTCCGGCAGAGAACAGCCTTTGTACACAGGAATGGAAGACAAAGTCCAGGCTTTAGGCTCTAGGATTAAGCTACCTCAGACCTTAGAGACAGGGCATCTCTCGGCACAATACTCACTATTGTTCATTTGGGAATTTTTATTTGTCTTATCAAATTTCTCTCCAGTGCTATCACAATGGAAAGCCACAGGAAATATTTTGCAATTTACACATTGAAAAAGAAAGACATGCTTATACATAAATCCTTTTAAATGGAATTCACATGGAATGAATTAAGGAGGAACAGGGATAAACTTACTTTCAAAGTAGGGGAAATTGAGGTGTGAGAACAATTTCCCAGAGTGACAATTAGTGCTAGATTAGTTACTGAATTTCAGCCTATTAAATTCTAGTGTGTGGTGCTGATACATAGTCAATATGCACGAAGGAGGCTTTGTTAACATACGTTTTAAAAATTTCCCTTTTGATTGGTAAATAGTCACTGTCTTGAGTTCCAAAAGACTGGTGACCATAATTCCTGCTTTGCCTGGACAGTCCTGATATACCTTTGTTATCTAGTGTAATTAATACAGTGCCCTTTATCATTCCCGAAACTGTTCCAGTTTGGGTGATAAATTATATGGGCACCCTGCCACTGTTCCCTCCTTAGAACCCTTTGGGCCTCCCTATAAACCAGCAACAATGGGCTAATGACAATGCAACCAAGGTCTGCAGAAAGGAGCATGGCTCAGCACTAAAGCTGGTGTCCTTGTCTAATCAGTTAGTAAATACTCTGACTTTTATCCTTACAGGTTTGGCCCTTTTCAGATTTTCAAACTCTGTAGATGGTTCAGAGACATTCTCCCTCAGCCTGTGGCTGTAACTGCCTGGTGCAGAGGGGAAGACTCCAGTCCTCTTGTGGCCTATGTGGCTCTGGATGATGTGGCCCAGCCTCCACACCACTCTCCAGCCTCGCCCTCATTCCCTGTCCTCTTGCCACGTGGGTCCTAGTTTTGTGAGAGCAGCTCTTTCCTCTTCACTCTCATTCTGTCCACAATGCTCCTTCTCCCTCCTCATCTAGCCGAGTCATCTTTTTTTGGTACGTGGGCCTCTCACTGTTGTGGCCTCTCCCGTTGCGGAGCACAAGCTCCCGACGCGCAGGCTCAGCGGCCATGGCTCACGGGCCCAGCCGCTCCGCGGCATGTGGGATCTTCCCGGACCGGGGAACGAACCCACGTCCCCTGCATCGGCAGGCGGACTCTCAACCACTGCGCCACCAGGGAAGCCCTAGCCGAGTCATCTTTTAGGTAGCAACTTCACGAAGACTTCTCCAGGCAAGCTTTCCTTGATCCACTGTGGTAGCAAAATTCAAAGATGGCCCCTGAGATACCTGTCCCAGGTGTGTATATATATATATACACCTTTTCCCAATTATTCAGTGAAACATTAATCTAGGTACTACTGTGAAGGGATTTTTGCAAATATAATTTAGGTCCCCAATAAGATGAGCTTAAGATGGGGAGCCTAAGCTTGGTGAGCCAAACCCAGCCCAGTAAACCCTAAAAGGAGACTGGGTTCTTCTGGAAGAGAGAGCTTTGAATCATGGGAGATTTGATACAAAGGAGGTTTTCCATCACTGGCTTTGAAGAGGGAGGGGACTCTGTGATAAGAAATGTGGGTAGTCTCTAGGGGTCGAGCACAGCCCCCAGCAGTCAGCCAACAAAGAAACAGGGATCTCAGTACTGCAACCACAAGGAACTGATTTCTTCCAACCACCTGAATAGAACTTATTAGTGCATTGTTCCCTGGAGCCTCCAGACTAGAACTCAGTCTGGACAACACCTTGATTTCAGCTTCTGAGACCCTGGGTAGAGAATCCAGCCACACTGTGCCTGAGTTCTGACCTCCAGAAGTCTGAGATATTAAGGGGTTATGGTTTTAAACTGCTAAGTTTATGACAGTTTGTTACATAGCAAAAGAAAACTACTACATCCCAAGTCTAGTTCACACTCCTTTCTTATCCTCCCATAAGATCATATTCTTTCCTTTCATTGGTTTTGTTTAGTTTCTAATTATATATTAAGTTGTGTGGTTGCATAGTGTCTCCCAAAAATTCATGTCCACCGAGAACCTCAGAATGTGACCTTATTTGGAAATAGGGCCTTTGCAGATGTAATTAATTAAGGATCTTGAGATGAAATCATCCTGGATTTATGGTGGGCTCTAAATACAGTATCTGCTGTCCTTATAAGAAAAGAGGACACAGAGACACACAGATGGAGATAGAGATTGAGTGAAAAGTCTTACAAGCTGAAGAGCTCCAGAAGCTGGAAAAAGCAAGGAAGGATTCTCTGCTAGAGCCTTCAGAGGGAGCTTGGCTCTGCCAATGTCTTGATTTCAGACTTCTGTCCTCCAGAATTGTGAAAGAATAAATTTCTTTGTTTTAACCACCCAGTTTGTGGTACTTTATTATGGCAGCATTAGGAAACCAGTATGAAGTCTATGATTTTTTAATCTTTAGATTCTCTCTGTCACACCGTTTGAGTTAAGGGTTTTGTCTGTTGTTGCCCAGCATGGTGTCTTCCGTGCCTTTCCTAATGTCTGACATAGAGTAGGTGCTCAACAAATTAAATCATCATCTAATTAATATGTATATCATTGTAAGAATGGAAAAATGACTCAGAGCTTTGCCTTACCTCTGACTGGTTAATTTTCCTTTTTAGCACACTAGGGAACAAATATCTCAGAAGGAATATTTAGCACAGGTCAGTCAGTATACTGTATATTTGGGAACCACAACTTTTCATAGTCCTCCTTCTACAAGAGAAACAGCAATGTTCTTGGATTATTTCCATTCAGGGCTGGATATAGATTTTGACATGAACTTAAATCCAGTCCTGGACAGCTAAGGTAATGTGGATTTCTGAAACTAACTCAGTTGTATCCAGACTTTGGGGCTGCACTCAATGGAAATGGCTTGACTAATGTGAGCAGTAAAACAAAGCTATGGGAATGCACTGAGTAGAATACAAAATTGAAGGAAGACTTGAGCAGCAAGATGTCTGGAAGGACAGGAACCAAGTCTCCTAAGATACTTTGGGTATCTTAGAAACAGGCTGTTATGCTTACCACTTTAGGGTTCCACCATTGGCTGATTCAACTCCAACCACTTTTTGTACCTCAGAGCTAAAGATTACATGTCCCAGGAGACCAGATCTGATTGGCTAACAAGTCACAGGCTCATCCCTGTGATCGGGGTCCTGTGATTGGCAGTTCCACTAAACCATGTGAAGTAAGAAAGTTCCACAAATAGAGATGGTGCTCTTACCAAAAGGCAGAAAAAAGAAGCTGGACAGATAACCCAGAAAACTTCCTCTAAACTCTCCATGTAAGCTCATCCTCCAACCATGGTGACCTGACCAAAAGTTTGTTATTTTTGCCTTTTAGAGCCCACCCCTTCCCTTTTGGTATCAGTGTCCCTATATTTTGGGGGAAACCCTCTCTACATTCATTTGGTGTGAGTGGAGCTCCAGGCGTGCATAGGAGACCCCAGCCAGGTTAATTCAAAACAAGGAGTTTTCAGGTTTTTTCTTGGATGTATTAGAGGAAAAGTATATATTTTTTTAATCTTCTTGAGGTTGCAAAGAATGTAGGGTATAACACTTGAAAGTCTAATTTTCACACAAAGGAAAGAGCTTGGAGTGTGTGAAGCCAACACGGAGGACATCAGAACCGAGGAGGGAAAAGAATAAGACTGAGCCATAATGATGTCACTTGTGTCCCAAATCTGACCCCAATTCTGGGTTTTACAGTTGAATGAGCCTCCTTTCTTTTCCCTTCCTTCCTGCTTTTCTCTCTTCCTTCTCCTCTTCCTTCTCCTTCTTTTCCCTTTTCTCTGGCTTGATTAAGTGTGAATTGTAGTTTCTGTCACTTGCAACCCAAAGAACTGAGTAATTTGGAGAGAAAGAGAGAGAGGAAGTGAGAGAGAGAGAGAGGGAGTTTCACTCATAAATAGTGAGGACAGCAGAGTCCCCAGCCTGGTTTCTGCTAATGCAAGTTCTTCTCTGGTGCACACAGTGAGTACCGTCTTCTGCCTCCTCTTCAGAGGCCACACAGTGTGTCTGGTGTTCTAGTTTTCATCCCCTCCCCCAACTCAGATCGACTGTGTCCAATCCCTGGTGTTCCCTGTCATGGCTTCCTGAATTGTCTCCCTACTCTTCCTGTGCCTGTTTTGAGAGTTACTGTCACTGTCTCAAAAGTTGCAAATGTTTCTCACTGTTGCTTTGAGAAGTGGGAATCGTGCAGAGAGAGGTGTTATCTATCAGCAAAGCAGCATTGTGAGATTGGCTTGCCAAGTTGGTGAGACCCTTCAAGTTGTTTCCCTCAGGGTGTGGAGCTTTGTGAAGGTCTTTTTTAACTTTGCTGTAAAGGAGTCAAGTGCATAAAGGCACATGTGCCTGCTGTGTGTGCAGACAGCACCTGCCTGAAGCAGCCTGGGTCACAAGGACTGCCTGCATGGGGACCTAGCATTATCCATCACCTTTGCTACAGATCCCAGCTTCTGCTTTGAGAAAGTGATTTGACAAGCTGAGGCTGTGATCGGAGCCGTGGCTGAACTAGGAAAGAAAAAGTTACAAGAGGGCTTCTCAGGGCTTCCTTGTTTATCCTGGAGCCAAACTATTGGCGTGGATGTAATTTCTCGCTACCCACCTCGGACACAGCAGCCGAATGACTGTTAGAATGATTGGTGACTAAGTGGAGTGGAGCTAGTTGAGGATAATGTAGAACATCGATTTTATGGACTTCAATATATTGTTTTGATGGACAGGTGGCCTTGCAAGTCCATTCCCATGAATGTGGGGTGCTGTTTGTTATACATTCACGGAAGTGAGTGTGTGTCTCTGCCGTGACATGTTCATGATTTTTATTATGATCAAGTCCTTTGTCTGAATTGATAGAACCATGTTGTTTGGAAGCCCAAATGACAGCAGCTGTTTTTTTGTTTGTTTAAAACAAAGTGAGTTGCTAAATCTCTTATGAGGAAATACTGCAATTATAAACAGAAAGCTCCCCAAACATTCACTTACTTAGAATTTATAAACTTGTTCTTGCAAAAGGTATTCTGGTAGAGCTCCCAGGAAGAGCATGCAGAGTGCTATTAGAATACATTACGAGGTTCAGAGAGTATTTTGGAGAAAGCTTCTAGAGGAGAATGATTTGGGGAAAGGAAATAAATGTTAGCCAGGCAGAAAAAAAAACCAAAAAAAAGAAAAAAATAAGTACAGCAAGAGCATTATAGGTAAAAGGAACAACAAAGATAAATGCAGTCTTTCCAAACACTTCTGTAACCTTTATAAGAATTATTCATAGGAACAAGAGATGCAACAGAAAACTCCTTGATAAATTTTCTCCTGCAATAATATGAGAAATTGGTGTTACATTTCCAGTGAAAGTTTGCCGTCACTTAATCACTTTAAAGAGAAAACATTGTCCTATGTAGAGCACACTGTTACTCTTTGGCTGTAACTTCTGAGGGGTGTTACATCCATCTCCGGGGATGTGGCCACGGAGCTGTGCTCACACGTAAGGAAGCTCATTGTCTTTCAATCTCTGCAGGATATAGAGAAGTCAGACCCATTTCACCATCTACTAGCTCTGTGATCTTTGTAAATTGTTTACTTCATTTGAGTCCTTTTTCTTCATCTGTAAAATGGAGCTAATAATGGTCTCTACTGAGTTCTTGCTAGGGTTAAATGAGAAATTACATTTAAAGGGCTTATCACTCTTCCTAGAGAAAAGAAAAATGAACCACTTAATCCTTAAATAAAATCAAATAATAATAGAAAATAATCATAAGGAAATCATGGGAAATGGTATAAGGCAGATAAAAGCAAAAAGTATGAATTAAACAGAAAAGCAGTTGACTTGATAAGCTCAAGACATTTTTATATCAGACAAAAATGTTTAATATTCAAGTTTAGCAAAAACTGGAGAAAACACAAAACACAATGTTATGTATTAAATGCTTTAAAACACTCCTGTGCTGTGATCCAAGATTTCCACTTCTAGAAAATTCTTGTGAGGAAATAATCACAGAAGTGCATAAAGAGTCACAAATATATGTATTATTTATGTTGGGAAAATAACAGAAACAGCGTCCATTAGTTGTACATAGCTCATTACACAATTATGGCAGAGCCAAGCAATCAAAATCTATGAAGAGTATTTATGGGTATAGAAGAAGACTCATAATAAGGTGTAAAACTAAGTCAAGAAGCTGTACACTTAGATACTTATTTGATTTCTAAAAATCCATATGAATTTATAGTCATAGGGGATGAGTGTGTGTGTGTGTGTGTGTGTGTGTGTGTGTGTGTGTGTGTAGGTAATGATGTAGCCCAAGATACTCAGACACACAGTGGAATAAGAGAATTACATAGTTTGATTTTCTTTTGTATGTTTTTAAAACTTTCCTAATTTTGTGCAATAAGCATTTATTGCTTTGGTGTCAGAAAAAAATATAAATACTAGAACTTACGATTTATTTCAAGCCATGCCTTAACATGGGAATAATTGAAAATCTCTCTCTTGTTCCCCCTTTCCTCCTTTCCTCCCTCCCTCTCTCTCCCTCTGTCCCTCCTGTGAGACACTTCACTGGACTGGGTAAAGTCCAAGGATCCTTTCACAAACAAGACTTAGCGTGAAGAAACTGTTGTTTTTCAAAGCTCAACTAGGCGCTATGGGAGAGGGCATTGAAAATATCCATCATTTCCACCCAAACCACTTCTCGCATTTATTTCTTCCCTTTATATACCCTAACCAGGTAAGACATCCCACCATAGTGAGGGCTCTCATGCTATCTACTCTCCTAAACGCACCTTAATCATATTTTTTCCTTCCTGGCCTGGCAGAGTCAAATCGTATTTGTATGTATTTGAACATTACTTACATGAATGACTGGTTATTTTTTTTTAAATCCAGCTGCATACTTTAGTTCCCTCCTCATTTACGAAATTTAAATGGAACCTTAAGTCCATTCAGCAGTACGTACTTTGTTTGTTTCCTGAAGCCATCAGAAAAGATCCAGTCTCTAAAAAGTTTCATGAACTTCATACAGTGGATTCATTTCTCTATATGTACTTATTTCTTAAATTGGTTTGCATGTCACACTTTTAAGTTTTTGATTTCCTACCTATTTAGTATTGCCTATGTTTTATAGCAAGTCAATCTAAAAGGGCAACGAAGATGGGGCAGGGGTTGAGTTCCTTGGGTCATCTCAAGGAAAACACTTGATCTTCCTGGACAGCAGCATTCTCTTCTGTAAAAGGAGAAATTTATTTGCATAAATTCTCCCTTGGTTGTCCTGGAAGGATTAAATAGCCAATGTCTGGAAGCAACACAAGCCATTCTGAAAATAAGGTTCTGGGAGCCTATGCTTTTCCTTCTCAGAAGGATTTATTGCTTCAGCACTGGGGCTTGCATGCATTGTGTGTACAGAGCTGGGACTGACCTTCCTGGTTCAAGCAAAGAATTTATTTCTTTAGCAAACACATATGTAGTGGTTAATATGTGTTAAGCACCATTTTAAGCTCTACAAATTTTAATTCATTTAATCCTTGCAATAACCCTATGAAATTGGCACTATTGTTATTTTCATTTAATGAGCTAAGGAAACGGCCCCAGACTGGTGAAGTAATTTGCCCCAAACCTTGCATTTACTAAATGATAGAGTCAGGGTATAAACTCAAGCTACCCGTCTATAGATTTCATGTTTATGACCATGATGCTATGCTGCTTCGAAGGAAATTTTGAGAATTGACTGAAAATAACCCCCACTTTGTGTTACTGAGGGTTTTTTTTTGGTCTGTTTTAAATATAAAAGCCTACCTGCCTGCTTCCTGATTGATAGCCAATATTTATCCCAAACGGAGCGTGATTCCTGAACTTAATCTTGCAAGGGTGATTCTTCTTCTTAAATGCCTTCCATGAGCTAATGGAACCCTTCCCATCACATGTACTTGAATGCACTTGAACACACAGATTGAGAACCGCCAAAGAAGGGAGAGGGAAAGTCCTTTTCCCGATTCATGGAGGAGGAATCTCAGCATGGATCTGTCCATCAGGAGGCTCAGAGTACTCAGGAAACCTCTAAGGAGATAAGCTGTTTTGAGGATTTTAAATCCACCAGCCAAACAGATTCCCCACCGCGCTGGTGGACAGGATTCACTTGACTCGCCTCTCGGACCTCAGTGGAATTAGCTTGGCTGTATATGACATTCAGCATTTTGATCAAAATTAATGTAATGCAGCTGAGATCCAGATAACATTCATTAATTTAAAAAATGTCGCTGTTTTACCTAACATGAAGCTTGGGTTGATCATGATCTTTTTATTTTTTTATTTAAAAATTTTTTGGGGGGGGCTTCAAACAAGTAATGCAAGGCGAAATACCTGCTTTTTCAATCTAACAAAAGACATCCCGAAATTGATGTCGCCATCAAGCCATCTCATTTCTTTCTGAATGTGTACGTAAAATTAAATGGCATTAACCTCACAATTGACTGTGGGGATCAGAACAAAGCAATCGCCTTGAAATAACTGCTCTGTGTAAGAGCTATAATAAAGCTTGTGAACATCACCTCCATCCTCTGTAAGTGACTTAGTATGACATTCTTAGAGTCGTGGTGGCACTTTACAGTTGGAATTGTTCTTTAATAAACTCTTTCCTCACAACTTACCACCCCTTACTCAGTAAGTACCTTCACAATCCATTTAATGGGCAGACAAGCATTATTACCTCTATAATCCAAAGAAAAAATAGCAAAGAGCTAAATTTGAAAAGTGGTTGTTAGTTAAGGCAAAAAAAATAAAATAAAATGATAAAGACGGTTAAAAAGCAAACAGAGGAGAAAATAGAACAAAGAGATGTTTAAAACCTCCTACAGACAATGGACAATGCTTCCTACTTTTACTTTAAAATACTTAGATAATGATAGAATGCCTCTAAACAAATTCCTCTGTTTTTTTTATTTTTCTGGTAGAACAGTTGGTTTGTGCAGGTACTTATGAGGTTAAACCAAGAGATTTCAGGTAAATACCTGCTGTTGTAATGCCCTTATTTAGGCACTATCTATTCAGGTTAGCTCTAAAGGGCTTGTAGTAACACACTTGCGTTCTGCACTAGCTCTCTGGAAACTGACAGCAACTCCAACATTTCAGCAGTCTGTGGAGGCTGTGAAATCCAGCCCAGGGGCACTGGTGTGTTTCTGCTCTCTGGGTGTCAGCCCTGTTTCCTTTTTGCCTCTCCATCTCATATTTGTTCAACACCTCTTTAAACAATTAATTTCTTGTATTAATGTTCTTCTGTCTAAAGTACTTAAAATAATTACATTTTCCTGAGTGGATGCTGAGCTTAATTTCAGGAAACTCATAGAAAATAAAGGATACTTCTTTAATTTTAATGATATCACTTAGAAACCATTCTTCAACTGGTGAATATTTTTAGAAGGGCTTCTAGAGGTATGCTAAAAGCCATTTAAAAGCTGTTATTAAGCAATAATTAATCAATTTCATTTACTCATTAATTATTTATTGACATGCCCCGTGTTGTACTTATTACATACATGTAAAATTTATTCGTAGCTTTTACATAGTTTGCTTCTCTTATTATTTCTTACCTAGTATTAACCAGGTTGCAAAACAAGGATTTGACTAGAAGCAGACATAAACGCTAGTTTTCATTAAATTTTACCTTGGTTAACAGGAATAAAGCAACTCTGATCGCTCTAAGCAAAACAATAAGGCAATTATAAATTCTGGAACTATCAAAGGAACTTGAAACTGCTGGAAAATTGCCAAGCATCTGTAAGCCTCTAAAGGTTTATATCATCAAAGAAAATACACTTTAATTTTAAAACAGACTTTGCAATTTACTAATAGTACTAAATACAGTGTTTCTAGATGCAGAACATATTGCTTTTAATTTCTGTAAGGCTCACAAAAATCTCAACAAAAAGGGAAACTGGCTAATAGTCAACATGGAGCATAAAAGAAGAAGCCTCAGGAGCTGAGAGGCAGGTGGCCCGTGGTGTGGACCTACCTGAGTCAGAATCCTGGCCCTGCCATCATGGCCTATGAGCTGCAGAGTGCAGATTTCTCCTGTCTGAGAGAGACGATTATGACTATAATAACAGAAATGAACTCATAGGGTCCTGGTGAGGACCACATAGAAAGTACTTAGAATAGTGTCTAGGAGATAGTAAACATCCAGTAAATGTTATTATTAACAATTATGATTATGGCTGGTATGGTCACAGGGCACAGGCAGCCTGGACACTAGTGAGTAATTTATCTCTGATCAGTACCCTCACCTCAAACCTCTTCCTTCCTTCCTTGTTTCTTTCCTCCCTCCCCCTTCCCTCCCTCCCTCCCTCCCTCTCTCCCCCCACTTCCTTCCTCCCTCCCTTCCATCCTTCCTTCCTTCCACCTTTCTCTCATCCTTTTCTCCCACTCTCTCACTTCCCCCTTCTCTGAGTGTGATTCTGTCTTTTTCTGTTTCCTTTTACCTCTCTCTCTCTCTCTCTCTCTCTCTCTCTATTATTCTGCCTCTTCATGTAGTTCAATCTTCCCACCCCGATTTTTCCCTACCACCATCTTCCCATTCCCATCAACCTCATTAGTGTCCTTCCTCCACTAGCTATGATCTGTTTAAAATGCATTTTTAATTACTTACTCTTTTCAAGTAATCTAACATTTTCATATTTCTACTTAAAAAATTAGCAAGGGAGGGCTTCCCTGGTGGCGCAGTGGTTGAGCGTCAGCCTGCCGATGCAGGGGACACGGGTTCGTGCCCTGGTCCGGGAGGATCCCACGTGCCGCAGAGCGGCTGGGCCCGTGAGCCATGGCCGCTGAGCCTGCGCGTCCGGAGCCTGTGCTCCGCAACCGGAGAGGCCACAACAGTGAGAGGCCCGCGTATCGCACAAAAAAAATAATAATAAACACAAAAAAATAAATAAATAAATAAAAATAAAGTGGAGTATGTCTTTGGTATCTGTCAGAATTTGGCAAGGTTTTTCATTAAAAAAAAAAAAAAAAAAAAAATTAGCAAGGGAAGTGTTTTACACCTTGAAAAATGAAGTCCTCAAAACTATTTTAAATTATTTTATACATGTCATTGCCTTGGTTGGATATCGTTATTTGTGGAGCAATAACAAACAAAGCTGTCTTCTATTCCACCATGGTAAGACATCAGTGGATTCCTAGCTTTGAACCTGTAAAGAGAGAGAGAGAACAAGAGAGAGAATATCAGAGAGAGAGAGAAAGAGATAGAGAGAGAGAGATCTAAATTAGGGCTCATCCAGGGTGTAATAGATTAGCACTTGCAGTTGAAACACACAATCAGGAAGCTGGGCTGTGCACAAGAGTCTGGGGCCACATCCCCAAAGCAGCTCCAACAACTGAGTAGGGCTGGCCAAGTCGAGGCTGGATGGCAGCCATGGCCAGGCATGTGGCAGAAGCAATTCCTGTCCTAGGACGAGGAGAACAAGAGAACCCCCCATGGCTTTTCTTCTGGAATATTATGATGGTGGTATTCTTGTATCTTTTAGGTCGACATATTTGGACATTTTTCTCTCTTCTTGCTTGTATCTCAGAGCAACTAAGTAGATCTTAAAGATGATTCAGGAGAAAGTTCAAGTCCATTCTAGGTGCTTGTACTGTCACTCGTGTTTGGTAAAGCATGTATCTGTATTTGTTTACTTATTTAGTGGACGGTCCGGTATACCATGGGGAAAATGATGCACTTGGTAGACAGGAAACATTTTATTAAAAAATACTTATGATGAAGCTACTTAATGAAAAGTACAAATTATTTTTTTCTATAAAATATTTTATGTTATCAATATAGCTTTTAATAACACCCAATCCACCCTATTACAGTATAAAGAGAAGTGAAATGGAAACAAAATTCTCTTTTCCTTTTCCACTGAAAAGCCTTCTACTTGGTACCTACTTCATTTAGTGATGCCACAAAATGATGCATGGTCTCTCAGTGTCCCACTGTACACTGAACAGAATTAAGATGGAAACCTAGACAAGTATCAGAGCTAAATTCACTAGCAGGATACCTTTACATCATAACTCCCTTTCTTAATACATTACATTTTCATCAGAATTCTTAATAGAAATAAAGATGAAAGGAGATGACTTCCAAGCTGCTGTTTTCAAGAACACCTGGTCTTGGATTCTGTCATGGATCTGACATTCATAACATTGCTCACTGCACATTTCCATCCATTCTACGAGCTCGCATTTATAGAGCATATTTAGTGTCATAAAGATCTTTTACATGCATCATGGTATTTTACATTTGTGGAGTACTTTAGCATTTATGAAGCACATTCACCTTCATGGTGGCATTTGAGTTTTACAGAAATCTTGTTGTATTAAAGAGGGGGCCCACAGAAGACCAGCAATTATAAATCATCCCCAGGTCACACAGGTAAGAGATAACTCAATCTTCTAATGAGCCTTCATTTGAATCCAGAGCTTCTGATTTCTTTTCTCACGGGAAAACACCAACCAACACACAAAAAAACTTGCAGATTTGTGCAAAGTGGGGACAGTGAACAGAATCTGAAGAGAACAGAACTTATGACATAAAATTCCTGTGTGCTCGGTGCAGCCCTTATTAAGTCAAGGTAGGTGTGTTGCCCTTTTCCATATTATGTTATTTCAGCTATACGAAGTGCACCAAGATGACACCAGCACTGCACTGACTTGATTTAGAACTGAGCCACACACCTGTTCTCTAAATATAAACAAATTTGCAACCTGAGCTACTTGCAGTCACTGGAGGGTAATCAAGTGAAAGCTGGGGCCGGCGCCTGCCTGCAGCCTGACCCTGGGCTTACAAAAGCACAAGCACGAAGAAAGCGTCATGCCAGGCAGGATGTTTGGCATTGCAATCTGGTGGTCACACTGACCTTTTATCTCACCAGAGAGATTGTAATTATTAGCTTTATTATCCTTATTGTTATTTTAAAATGTGCTTAGTTTGCTCTTGTGGTTCAGCTTGTACCCAGCTTGTTGAACTTTCCAGGTCCCCTTGGTTTTGTATATATGAAAGTTGCCTCAGTTACCGTGTTTGGAGAAAGCTTATCTGAAGGGAAATGGTTTGCTGCACTCCAGAACGCTAAATTAAATCTATAATATATTTTCAGTGTCCATGTGAAGGCGATATTGTTCCAGAGTCTAGAGTTCCTGGCTATTCAAAGTATGTGACTATTCCTCCTTGATACTATGATGCCTCTTTCCATTCTTGCTCAGAGGGAAAGAAATCATACTGGGGCCCTTGGAAATGTTCCACATTATCCTTAACTGATGGGAGACTACAGAGGCGATGTAAATGTAGGTAGCCCCGGGCTTTCCTGGTGGCGCAGTGGTTGAGAGTCCACCTGCTGATGCAGGGGACACGGGTTCGTGACCCGGTCTGGGAAGATCCCACATGCCGCGGAGCGGCTGGGCCCGTGAGCCATGGCCGCTGGGCCTGCGCGTCCAGAGCCTGTGCTCCACAATGGGAGAGGCCACAACAGTGAGAGGCCCACGTACCACAAAGAAAGAAAAAAATGTAAGTAGCCCCGTGGCAGGCGTGTTATGGTGCACATGAGGGAATGGCACAGAACTGGGGGACTTGATTGATCCGATTGGCCAAAACTCTTAAGATGGTCCAGATTATGATCATAAGTAGGTTCTGAAAGCATTATTTCTAGATGCTGAGCATCAGCAGAGAAGTCTCTTAATTCTCTTTCAGAATGGCTGTCATGCAGTTGCAGAACATTTGCTTGTTGACATTTTTGAATAGACAGAAAAGCGCCAAAGAATAGTAAAACTGTTGCCATCTTTTGATTTGCTTATATGTTCCTCCATCTTCAACCTGGTAGTTTGATGAATTCTACTAAAATGTCTTCTAGTGTGAATAGATATATTGAATTCTTGGGGTAAACCCTACTTGTGTATGGTGAAATGTTACATATTTAGATAGAGATAGAGAGATTGACGGATACATGTAGATTGATCTAGCTGAGATGGTGATAGAGCTGTAGTTCAATTCTCCCTTTGAGAGAACCTGCTGCAAAGAGTCACTGGCAGGCAGACTCAGCTGCTGTCACTTGGGAACTACCTTACAATTCGTGTGTGGCCATGCCTTCCCTGGTCTGTGCTCAGCCAGTGACTGAGCACAGGAGGAAGATTAGACCTGGGCTTTCCTGCTCCACTAAGAGGATGAGTCAAAACAATATTACAGTCCAGGGGAGTGGTGGAGATTAACGTCACCATTAAAGACCTTAAGTGTGGTGTTCTTCACCATATCTTCATGTAATTCATTAGTCTGGTCCCTGCAGAAACTGGATGAATCCTGAAGAATGACTATAGCTTACCACAAACAATCAAGTAGCTCTGATCACAGCTGCTATACAGGATATGGTATGATTGTCAGAGTTAATTTATAAGGTCTCAGGTACATTGCAAGTGGCCATGGATTTGGTGAGTGCATTCTTTTCTATTCCAACCAGAAGAGGACAGAAAGTGTGCACATTCATGAGGACTACACAACGATAAGCACAGGTTTCCCCAATGGCTCTGTTAACTCTCTTCCTCTTTCAGGATACAATCCAAAGATGCAAATCCACCTGCATATCCTAAAGAACATCACATTGCTCCCATATATCAATGGTGCCATATTGATGTGGCAGGCTGAGCAAGAGGTGCTTAATATGCTGGAGACCTTGGTGAAATACACGCACTCTAGAGGATGAGAGGTAAATTCAGTGATGAATCAGGGAGCCATCTCTCTGGTAAACTTCTAGTAATCCAGGTGTCAGGAGATTTACAGTACATAACCTCCAAAGTATAAGTCAGTTGGCTAGAGCTTGTGCTGCCTACTACTGAGAAGGCAGGGGGCACAGCTCCTTGTAAACTGCTTCAGGTTCTGGAGGCATCACATTCTACACCCAGATCCTAGGAATACAGCTCTGTTTCATGTGCTGGGTGACATGGAAGGCTGCTAACTTTGGATGGGGCTTAGAGTAGGAAAGGACTCTGTTTAGTAGGTCAGGCTGTGGTGTGAGCAGTTCTGCTATTTGGGACATAGAGTCCAGCCACCTCTATGTTCAAAATGTCAGTGATAGAAAAAGATAAAGCATGGAAAAAATGGCAAGACTAAAAACTGGGAGGAGTACAGTGAAAGCCCCTGGTGTCCTAGAACAAGGTCATGCCATTTGAGTGAGAATTATATGGCTTTTGAAAAAGCAACCCAATGTTTTATTGGGCTCTGGTAGAGGCAGAACATTTCACTACGGTGCACCTAACAATCATGCATCTAGAACTACCCATTATAAGCTAGGTCCTCTTGGACCACCAAGTCATACAATCAGGTGGGCACAGTAGCAATCCATTGTAAGATGGAGATCATACATCAAGAATGGAAGTGTAGACGGAACAAATAGTAAGCAGCATGAGCAGATAGCTCAGATCCTCATATCTCCCACCAAAATTGCACCAGCACCTCTTCTCAAGCTTGTCCCTATGACTATACTATAGGAGGAAGTTCCTATATGGCCGAAGGAAGAGAAAAGCCCAAACTGGATTTACAGATGGGTGAGCTTGGTGGGTTGGTGTGAACTAAAAATAAAAAGGAGCTGTACTATGGCTACAATCAGGGTAACCCTGAGTGTAAGTAAAGAATAATTTTTCCAAAGATAGAGCTGTGGGCAGTGCTTGTGTGTTGAAGAAAAAGTAACTAAAGAGGAAGAGTAGCTAAAGGTGGTCAGAGTCTGTAAGGAAAAGGATTGGAAAGTTGGAGACAAGGAGGTGGATGGACATTTGGGGGTGGGCACAGTGTGTGAAGACTTTGTGTGCCCACTGCAAAGCACTTACCTCTGAAAAGGCACTGGAAAACTGAGGAGACAGATGATTTAGCCCGTTTGTGTCAGCCGGCCTCCATCATTGGTGAAGCCCAGAACTGGCAATGAGGGTGTATGAACTGAGTGGCTGAGATGAAGGCTACACGTGGACTCTTCCTTCCCGTAGTCAATCTAGCTACAGCTGCCTCTGTATGTTGAATGTGCAACCTATTAGCAGTAGAAGCTAATGTTGATACCCAATATGACACTTTGTTCCAAAAATCTAATTAGCAACTTGGTGGCAAGTTGACTATATTCAGTGTCTTCCATTCTGAAGAACCAGTGGTTAATCCTTACAGGGACAGAGACCTATTCTGGTATGGGTTTGCCTTTCTCACCCTCAGACTCAGCCAGATACCACTTGTGAAGGCTTATGAATGCCTAGTCCACAAATATGGGATACCACATAGCACAGAATCCAACCAGGGCACCCACATTTCAGCCAAGAGGGTGGAGGAGTGGGCCTGTGACCATGAATCCATTGGTTAAATCACATACCGTCTGAAAGAGGCAGTCTGATAGCACATTAGAACAGCCTACTTCATGAAGGCAGAGCTGAAATGCTAGTCTGGTAGTAGTCCTTTGCAAAATGAGGTGCTATCTTTCAGGACACAGTATATGCACTAGATAAGAGACTTCTATATAATGCTGTGTCCTTATCAAGAAGAATACATGACATATATACACTAATATGTACAAAATGGATAACTAATAAGAACCTGCTGTATAAAAAAAAATAATAATAAAATTCCAAAAAAAAGAAGAATATATGAGTCCAAAAACCAAAGGATCTTGTTTGCCATTGTTCCCAATGACCCAACTAAAGAATCGTTTATATAGCAAATAACTGAGAACAAGAGAAATGTCAAATTATGGTATATAACATGACAGAATGATATTTAATAGCTATAATTATTGAAATTAAGAATATTTATTATGTATTGACATCATATAGGATAATTTTTAACTCTCATCCCCACAACTCTGGTTCTTCAGGCTTAGATGTTCTAATCTCCAAAGGGCATTCACTTTTGCTAGGAGACACAACTAAGTTTCCATTTAAATATAAGCTATGCCTGCCTCCAGGGCACCTTGGACTCTGTGTGTCCAGGTACCAGCAGGTATGGAGGTGACTTCATTCCAGGGGTAACTGACCCTGGGCAGAATGAGGAGGGAAGGCTGTTTTTACACAATAGAGACAAAGAAATGGAACCCAGGTCTCCAAGGTTTGGTATTTGTTTTTTATTTTCTTTTTTCAAGGTTATTAGACTCATTTTTTTTCAGAAAATATATTTGGTTGAAATACCTTCTGAGACTTCTCATGTTTGATATCTTTCTGTTTCTCTTATCTCACCTCACTATAACTTTCTTGTTTCACAGTATTCTTCATCAGAACTCTGTGGACATTGCTTCATTGCCTTCTGTCATTTTATGTTATGAAAGGAATTTTAATATACAACTAGTATATAATTTTTTTGTAGGCAACCTCTTTATTATTCTGCCACTATTCATGCAGAATTTTGTTTCCTTTATTTTTGAAATAAAAATAAATGGCTTTTTTTCATTTGTTTTATCTGGCAATCAAGGGCCCCTTTGACCCAAAACGTCAAACCTGTTGAAGAAAAGTTTTTTTTTTTTTTTTTTCTTGCGTTATGCGGGCCTCTCACTGTTGTGGCCTCTCCCATTTGCGGAGCACAGGCTCCGGACGCGCAGGCTCAGCGGCCATGGCTCACGGGCCCAGCCGCTCCGCGGCACGTGGGATCTTCCCGAAACGGGGCACGAACCCGCGTCTCCTGCATTGGCAGGCGGACTCTCAAGCACTGCGCCACCAGGGAAGCCCCAAAAGTTTTTTTTTTTTTAAATGTTATTTTGAGTATTACCTCTCATCCTTCTCTTCTGTTTTCTCCTGAAACCGTTGTTACACGTGTGCCATTGTTCTTTGGTACCTTTTCCATGTCTCTTATCTTTTCTCTCATCATTTTTTTTTTTTTTTTTTTTTTTTTTTTTTTTTTTGCGGTACGTGGTCCTCTCACTGTTGTGGCCTCACCCGTTGCGGAGCACAGGCTCCGGACGTGCAGGCTCAGTGGCCATGGCTCATGGGCCCAGCCGTTCCATGGCATGATGGGATCTTCCTGGACCGGGGCACAAACCTGTGTCCCCTGCATCGGCAGGCAGACTCTCAACCACTGAGCCACCAGGGAAGCCTCATATCTTTATTCTTAACTCTTAGTTATTGAATAATCTGTGAAGCACATCTTCTGCTGTAATAGACTAAGGTTTCAGGTGTTCTAATGAAGGTTTTACTGCCAGCATTGCAATTTTAAATTTGGAAATAGGCATTTCTTCCAGATCTCAGATGGCTTGACTTAGTGCTTGACTAGTACAGGTTCAAAAATATAATATTCTCTTTAACTTTTCACCAAGTCTTTCTCCTTTTATTGCACTGAATCTGCTGAAGTTGAGGAATGTTTGGTTGATTTCTTCGATTGTCTCATTTCTTTTGAATTAATGTCTCTTTTTTTGCTTATTTTTCTCTGTTCATCCTTTCAGGTCCAAGGTGTCTAATATCAAAAGATTCTGGTAAATTCCAGTGGATATTGTGTGGTCCCTTCTTAGACTTTTCAGGCTCAGAGGAGGGGAAAGTAACACTTTTATATTTATATAATAATTGTATTCACCAGGTAGTGATATGTACTACGAGGGATTGAGAGGTAGGGAGAGCTGAAGGTGGGATACTTTGCACTCTGCCAAGGAGTTTTTGTTTAGTTTTCTTTTAGCTTTATTAAAGTATAATTGACAAATAACATTGTAAGATATTTAAAATGTACAGTACAATGATTTGATATACATGATATACATATTCACTGTGAAAGAATTCCCCCCATCAAGTTAATTAACACATACATCATCTCACGTATTTCCTTTTTTTGTGTGTGTGTGAGAACATTTAAGTTCTACTGTCTTAGCAAATTTCAATTATACAATAATACTGCTATCACCATGCTATGCAGTAAATCCTCAGACCTTATTCATCTTAAAGCTGAAAGTTTGTACCCTTTTATCAACCTCTCCCTGTTTCCCCTACATTTCAGCCCCTGGCAATTAATTTTCTACTCTCTGTTTCTATCAGTTTGAAATTTTTTGTTAAGATTCCACACATAAGTGAAGTATTTGTCACCTTGTATATTGTGGATATTAACCTCTTATTGGATATGTGGTTGGCAAGTATTTTCTCCTTTTCCATAGGTTGTCTTTTCATTTTGTTCACAGTTTCCTTTGATGTGCAGAAGATTTTGTTTGATGTAGTCCCACTTGTTTATTTTTTGCTTTTCATTGCCTTTGATTTTAGTGTCAAATCCAAAATATCATTGCCAAGACCAGCTTTAATGAATTTGTTTATTAGTTCTAACAGGTTTTGTGTGGAGTCTTTAGGGTTTTCTATGTATAATATCATGTTATCTGCAAATAGAGAAAATTTTATTTCTTTCTTTACAATTTGTATGCCTTTTTTATTGCCTAATTGCTTTGTCTAGGACTTCCAGTCCTACGTTGAATAAAAGCAGTGAGAGTGGGCGTCCTCATCTTGTTCTTGATCTTAGAGGAAGAGCTTTCAGCTTTTCACTGTTGAATACGATGTTAGCGTTGCTGTCTCCTGATAGAGAGTGTACTGATTTTTTTGTTTTTATTTCTCTGTTTACAATACTCATCTGTTCTTGAATCTTTTCTACTTTTTCCAATGAGGACTTGACATATTAATCATAATTATTTTAAAGACCTATCTGATAATTGCAACATCTGTGTAATATCTGAGTCTGTTTCTGATGCTTGCTATGTCTCTTTAACTGTTCTTTTCCTCAATCTCTCCTTTCCTCCCTCCCTTCCCCCCTCCCTCCCTCCCTCCCTCCCTCCCTCTCTTCCCTCCCTCCCTTCCCCCCTCCCTCCCTCCCTCCCTCCCTCCCTTCCTTCCTTCCTTCCTTCCTCCCTCCCTTCCTCTCTTCCTCCCTCCCTCCCTTCTTTCCTTCTTTCCTTCCTTCTTTCTTTCCTTTTTGTTTGAAATGCTTTATACTTTTTTGCTGAGAGCTGGATATGTTGCTTTGGGTATTAGAACTTGTGGTAAATAGGCCTTCATTGTGAGAACATATGTTGATATGGTTGAGAATTGGGCTGTGTTTTTGTTTGTTGTAGCTTTCGTGCCAGATGTTTTAATTCTCTCTACATTACTTGCTTTGGTTTTTGTATTTTGAGCTTCCCTCTGCATTCCTCCTCAGAGAGAGTATGCACCTTACACTGTTATTATCCTAGAGCCTCATTAATTTGGTTGTTAGTGTGAGGGTGGGTTTAACTTTCTCTAATCTATGATAAATCTCAGTCTTTTAGTGGACTTATTTCTCTGGGCTGTGACCTTCCCAAATGTTGTTCCAGTGGTTTCCCCCTGTTAGGTGAGACTGGAAAGCTATAGAGGATTAGAGTGAGAGGAATGCCTTTGCCAGCTGGGATAAGGTTCTGGTAATTTTCGTCCTCTGAGGAGTTGGTCGTTTTTGTGGAGTATGCTCTGGGTAAATTT
>NW_006795832.1:965956-967416 GCF_000442215.2 Lipotes vexillifer | reverse complement strand
TTCCCTTCCCTTGCCAAGGTCAGGAGGCACTCTTTCTGGGATCTTCACAGTGAGTACCTCGTATGGTTCCTGGAAGTACAACTCCCCAAAGTGTGGGGATCCCCTTAAGTCTGCATCCCCCAGGAGTTTCTCATTCTCATTCTAGTCCACATTCAGCCTCCAGCAACTTATCAAAACTATCCTCTAATTTTCTTCCTAGTTTATGGCTCCAGTGGTCATATCTATCTGCTTTAGGGAAGCAACTCTGACTCTAAATTCACTTTTCTCTCCAGATTTTTGGAGTGATGATTTGCTATGCAACTTCAGTTTTCTGATGGGTCTGAAAAGAGTGTCGATTTTAATTTGTTCATTCTTTTATTCTAAGGATGGTAGGTGACAACTTCCAAGGTCTTTATTATGCCGGGGCTGAATATGGAAGTCCATGTGCTTTTTTTTTTTTTTCTTTTGCTGCGTTCATCTTACTTCCATATTTTAATTATCCATAGGGATGCTCAATACTCCCATACGAGGCAAGTTGTTTTAAATATGGGAGATACAACGCAAGGAAGAATTCAGCTTTAGTATACCAAAGATACAGATACTTTCCTATTATTTACTAACTATGACGAACGATGCTCAGTTCTTCCCTTTTATCCATTTACTCTTCATAAAAACCTTACAAAGTAGTTACTACTTTGATTCTCATTTTACAGATGAGGAAACTGAGGCACAGAGAGATTAAGCCACTTGCTTCTGGTCTCACAGCTATTAAAAGGCAGAGCTGGAAGTTGAATCCCAGTAGACTGCCTCCAGAATCTGCTTGTTTAAATGTTGCTGTGTGCAGTCTCTCCTCTGTTAGCAAAACACTTCCAAATGTGCACAAATCTACAAACGTTGTAAAAATACCAGTGTCAGACCTATGACCTCTCTGAAATTCCTGATAGTATAGCAGATAAATTTTATTGGGCAATTTTGCTTAGGACTAGGTTTTCTATAGCTTTAGACTATTTATCTACTTAGGTTAAAGATAGATACATTAAAACTCACACTAGATAAAAATACATGTAAGTGAGGAAATTATGAACTAAGAAAAAATAAGGTAAACTAAGGGTTGACCTTATTATAACCTTATAACCATGCTGCTTGCTGCAAGACTTTAAGGCCAGGGCTAGTGTGAGGCATCCCGAGTTGGTCCTTGGTTCTTGTGCTCTAGGCATCTAACTGGCCTCACCATAGCTCTGATCCTGAGGTTGTTCCTAGAAGATATGGTCACGAACTTGTCTAGACTGGGTTTTATAGCAATAAATACAAAAAGGGAAACATGATTAATGCCACAAAGCTAGTAACTTATGAAAAACACAATTATTGTTGGAATTTGGAGTGAGAAAAAATTTCCAGTGGTTCCTCACAGCAATATCTTGATGTAATATTATGAAAAATCTTCTCAAAACATCAGAGTGGTAAAAACAAGGAGTGTCATC
>NW_006795832.1:950663-965280 GCF_000442215.2 Lipotes vexillifer | reverse complement strand
GAGGCCCAGGGCATGATATCTAATTGTAATTCAGTGAAAGTGGTGACCTCATATGAGGTCTCAAGGGAGGATACGCCCATGGTCCAGGCTTATCCTTTATTATATTATTTACTCCTAAGTCCCATTCAGAGGAATAAGGGACTTAAATTTTATTGACCTAATTTGTTTATTTTATTTAATGTAGTGAATTATTATAGTGTGTGTGTGTGTTTGTGTGTGTGTGTTTGTGTGTGTGTGTGTGTGTGTGTGTTTGGTGAGGGGGCAGCCTCAATTATTAGTTCAAATTTATCTACAATTCATACAATGTGAGGCACTTCTGAATGACCTTAAATGTCTTTAATTGTAGTTCAGGATGCATGACTGATAAGCACAAAATTAGATCTAACAAAATGAGGAAATATGTAGTTATCAGGAATGCAGTGGTAATGAGAACAACAGAAAGTTAGAGATAGTAGCAGACTAACATTGGCTTGGCTTGACTCTTGCCGTGTGGGAAGCCCAGAAGGAATTAACCTGATGAATCCTTCAATCATTTCTTTATCTAATGATCAGTCATATTTGGTGCCAAGACAGATGGTAGCGTTCTGCTGATGTTGACACAGCTTTGAATAAGAAAACGTGTGAAAACTCAATAGCTCCTCCTACAAGAACTTCATTAATATTCAGTTATTAGATTTAACTTGTAGTTGGATGTGTTGGTGGATGGTGCTCAGGGCTTGTTAGGGATGGGAATACTTCCATAGCAGCACCAGATCAAGCAACAATAAAGAAATGTAAATGTTCTCACTATTGGATATGAGACTGGTGTAATATTCTTGTTAAAAATCTGCTTTCCCCTCATTACAGTTATATTTTCTGATGGTGTTTGTGGCTTCCTGTGGAATATAATTCTTTCTTTTGTTTCATAATTCAGTTGATAGAGTAAAACATGTTTTTAAAATTTCTTGGGAGAATTATCAGCCTCTATATCTTTGGGGTCAAGTTATTGAGCTTCAGCTTCTATGAGTCCTCCTTTCCCATTTTGACCCCTACTCTTGAAGAGCAAATCATGGTTTTGGAAGGAAGAGACACCATA
Organism: Lipotes vexillifer; assembly: GCF_000442215.2. Taxonomy (NCBI): domain Eukaryota; kingdom Metazoa; phylum Chordata; class Mammalia; order Artiodactyla; family Lipotidae; genus Lipotes; species Lipotes vexillifer. The sequence goes on along the minus strand of NW_006795832.1, from coordinate 964,205 downwards.
TTTCAGATGACTTTATAGAGAATATTTTTAATGAGAATGAGTTAACTGGGTCACAGGGACTCTGGCTTTATAAGATATAGTATGGATGATCTAACATGCAGTGTTTCTCTTTCTAAAGGTAGAGATGAAAACTAATGAATGGATCAGCAACAATTTGATTATCCCTCTGTTCCTTAGGAAAGACAAAATGTCAAATAATTCTGGACTGCATATTACAGTTAACATCTCACAAGTACGTGGGTTTTCTTCTTGTTATTCTTTGTGTCACGTTTGGTTCCTATAGGAGGGAGTGTGGATTGCATAATGGATCTGTTACATCACCCAAATCTTATTCTTTGTACTGGGAACCTCACAAAGATGTGAAATCCTTTACCATGGTAACCACCAGCACAACAAAATTCTGAGTTGTGGATCACATTTTGTTTTTTTGGAAACATCTGAGTAATTTATTTTGGTTAATTTTAAATTTCTTCTCAGATTTAGTTGAAGTGCTAACCCCTCCACATATTCTTTCTTAATTCCTTTCCCTTGGAGCAAATCTTTTAATCTTACATTTTTATAGATTTCTTGTTTTCTACCCTGAATTATGGTTAACAGTGCCCAGGTCTCATTGTCCTTATTGAACTGAGTTCCTTTTAAAGGCAAGGTGAACATCTGATTCAACACTAAATCTTTCAAAGATCTGGCTAAGTGATTTCTTGAAGAGTTGGTGTCCAATGTATATTTGTTGAATAAATATGTAAGAGATGCTAGTTGGCCAATGCAAAGACGATGGTTAAGAAAAAAGTATCCATCTGTTAATGGGTTTTGAGTATTTTTTGTTTTTGAAAATAGGCTTAATACCATACATGGGATGTGGCTGAAGCTACTGAACTACATCATAGGTGACCCAGATGTCAGTTGTCCCTTCATCCTCTTCCTGAAACTATCTGTCCATGTTATCCCCCATCCTCATAAGAGAAAATCAAACATTCATCAGTGTAGAATCTACTGAAGATGTGCCAGGAAAAGAAGAGGAGTGGGTTATAGCATAAACAATTTAGAATTTAGAAAAGTTCATGGATTGGCCTTTACTTGTTTTCTTCTCCTAAGTTCCTCTAGTCCCTTTTCATCTTTCCTTCCATAAAGTACCCACCTTCCCCTAAATACTATCTCCTCCTCTCAAGTACTTCTCCAGGTCTCCAAGTCTCTCACCACTCTGTTATATGTAGAATTTGCCTCTCCTGAATTATTACAGTGCTCAGCAAAATGCCCTCTGGTTAACATCATCCAGCATCCTTAAAAGGTATTGGGGGATGATATGTATTCAATAATTCAAAAGGACCTTTATTAAAATGGTTAAATGTTGTTAATAATTAACGCATTAACAAAAATTAACATTATCTGATAATATGCCTGTCTTAGATGTGACAGATGGAAAAGTTCTGTAATATACACAGAATTGTAGCCATTTATTTGTCTGGAGAAGATTAAAATAAATGAGCCCCATAATGCAAGCTATAACCCATCTCAGGAATCTTTCAGTTTTGTGCGTCTAACTGGAAATGACCAAGGAGCTCCTGATTCTGTGTGAAAACCATTTTAGGTTATTCCAATACACCTTCACATGCTTGCTCATGGTCAATGGGAATAAATTTCTTGGACATCGCTTAAAGAGAATAAAGAATATTGTGAACTCCATGAAGCTAAGTTTGCATGGAGCAAAATTTGGAAGGAGGTTTCATTGCTGATTTCAGTATGCCCCCAAGCTCTCCTTCTTTCAGTTTCATCATAAAATTCCTCTACCCCTATTCTCCTTTTGCTGAAATGTATTTGATGACTCTGAAAGACAATTGACTTAGTATTAATCTGTATAATTTAGCCTTGTGATTTTACTTATTTATTTATTTGGCTGCACCACGCAGCATGCAGGTTCTTATTTCCCCAACCAGACATCGAATCTGTGCCGCCTGCAGTGGAAGCGTGGAGTCTTAACCACTGGACTTCCAGGGAAGTCCCTATAGTGCCTTGTTATTTTGATTATCATTCAGAACTTATGATTTGACCATGATTCGGAATTAATGATTAAATTGATACTATTACCATTATCTTCATTATTATTTTTAACGAGCAGAGCTAATTTCACCATTTCCCAGATGTTTCGTCTTGCTGTGGATGTTCTACTCTGGTTTCCAACAGACTATTCATAGTCTTATAAGAAGCCATAGATGGCCACAGTCTTATGGCCAATCATGTCTTTCCCTTCAACTCTGCCTGCCTTAATTCAACACCTCTCCCTAGATCAATTGAGACCATCAAGGTCTGAGTTTACTTAACATTAATCTGGAGAAATGAAAAACAGCTCAGTCATTTTTGGTAAGGAAACTGACAGTGTGGGTATAATAGAGGTTGGTCCATGTGGTCACATGTACTTTATCAGAATGAGAAGGGGCCAAGGGGATGAAGCAAGAGTAGCCACTGTTGTGTAAGTATTTCTACCAGGGATCTCCTTGGCCTCATTTTAGGAAATAGTCCAATAAGTTAGTAGTCATAGAGTGATTACAAGAGAGAAGGCTAGCTAAGAGTCAATGACTGGAGGGTAGGTAGGCTTTTAGAGGCCTAGCTATGAAGAGGTGACTTTGCATAAGGCCACATGGTATCAAACAGTTACATCTTGAGTGACTCACCTAATGCATGAAGTAACTCAGGGAGTCACCAAAAACAAAACAAACCAAGCAAACACACACACACACACACACACACACACACACACACACAAGCTACAGACTGGTGATTACTTTTCTGAATTCCCTTTCCTTTCTATGGAGATTTGCCCCAATGGGTGTTTTCAGTCAGCACTATTACTGTTCCACTTTACAAATTTGGCTTGGAGGCAAACAAATTTCCATTAAAGGGCCTTTATTTCGTACAAGAACATAACTGTTAAAGACATATTTAAACAAAACTATAACAAGTGTTATAAAGTCATTTCACCACACAGCCTTGAGTGTAACCATAATTAATGTCATTTTCAAATATGAAGGACAGACCCTTCTCTATTTTAAGAAAGAAGTATTTGAAAATAATTTACATTCCAATTATCTCAACATGAATGTCAGCTGCATTTAGTCTGCATCACTGAGCTGAAAAGGTGAATAAAGCCAGCTGCTGACCACTGTGGTCATTTTTAGAAGAGCTATATATTTTATTAGGTCAATTGAAGAAAATTGAAGCATCTTTGTTTTCTAACATTCATTCATTCATTTTTTTTTTTTAGGAGAAAGAGGGGTGGACATTACAGAGGACAGGATGGTGTGATGTATTAGTAGGAAGTGCCTAGGTCTAGCGTTAATAGTCATTGAGATGTCCTCAGTGTTAATAGGTTAGGTAGTAGATTGTTTTGATGTGTTTGCAGTACCCAACTGTCCTGGAAACTGGAGTCTTCGCTGGCATTGTCTACAGAGAGGCCAAAGCTTGAACAGTGCTTAAAGTCTAAGCCACCGGCATCCTTTTCAGAAGTCAGACTGCAGGAGGCACAGGAGGGAAGTGGTTGTAATGACCTAGACAGAACTTGAGTTTCTTGTACTGCTTTTGTCCTTAAAGCCATACTCTTAACAAGATATTCATTAACTTTTTGTGGCCATGCTGGACTTCAGGTGCAGAGTTGAATTGACTCAATCAATTATATCCCCTGTTATTAGCACAATATTACTACTGTTCAAATCATAACTCCATGACTAATTTGTCCCCTTTTGGCCCTTTTCCCAGTTCTATCCCTTTCCTCTGCACTGTCCTTTCCATCCATCTTCAACCAGGGACTTAAAATTTGTAAATGTCCAGAAACATATAAATATTGCTTAATATATAATTTTAAAATTGACACAAATAGATTATTTGGTATGAATTATACACACTGCAACTTGATTTTCTCCCATTCAGTATTATGTCTTTGGCATCTGTTTATGTTAATAAATGTAGCTTGATTCTTTTAACTGCAGTGTAGTAATGCATGGTATAATTATATCACATTTTGTCTACCTATTCCTTCACTGACAAGCATTGAGAGTGTTTCCAAATCTCTGTTACTATCAGGTTTACAGCATAGATAATTTTCTTTGGGGTTAATCGCAAGATTTGGAATTTCTAAGGCTTGAAGCATATGCATTTTCAAATTTGTTTTTCAAAATGGCTATATGAACTTTTTCTCCCATCTGAAGCACAAGACAATTTCCAAACAAATTTATATGCAAACAATAGTCATTTAGAAGAAAACAGAATCTCCCAGGGACGAGGTTACGATATTATCCAAGGCTAGGTGCGTTTAAGTTCTTGACAAGGACTTCCTGTGGGACTAATCTGTGGTCACTGGCAAAGCATTTCTAGATGACCATGTCTGAGGCTGGACAGAAATGACCATAGAATCAGCCACCAGTAGTGCTCTATTTGTCAGTTGATTGTTTTTTTTAGGAAGCTGATGAAATTTGACCGATCGCATTGCGCACTGACCTCACATCAACATTCAGGTGACCCAACTCATAGCCCAGACACCAGCATGATACTTTGGGGTCAGCGACTTACTGAAGCATTAGACCACCTCTGCCAGAAGGCTTGAATTAAGCAGCTACAGAGAAAACAGTTGTGAAAGATTCATCAATCACAGTATGTCTATTATTGGAATTAAAACACCTTCTAACTGTGGCATAGATTTGCATTGATTGCTATAGGCTGTGAGTAACATGCTGCCTTTCCTGCTTGCACTGCACTCACTGTCTTTGGACTGGAAGCTGGGATATGTGGGCTGACTTCCTTTCTTTCTTGGAGTCTACTTCTGCATTGCAGGGACCATCGGGTGTTAAATGAAATACATTTATGTTAGGTGATTTGACTTGGTGTGTAATCATCAAACCTAATATTATGGGGAACAATTATTTGACAACTAGAAATTGGAGCATATGATCTGTCAAAGATGTTTTATGTGAATTTTGTGTCAGAGGCAAGCTGGGAGATGCTGACACTAAGGTATTGTATATGGAAACAAGCAAAGAGAATGCCTGGAATTAGGATTTTCAGTGGCCATGTTTACAATGTCTTAACAATTTTGTCTCTCATATTACTGTTCCTGTGATGTCCTTGCAAAGCTGAATAAGGAGGTGTAGTTTATATTAAAGATAGTGGTGTAATTAGAAGGGGTGTGTTCTTATCTATACAGTATGTTTTGAAAGTCTTTCTTGGGCTTCCCAAGGTGCTCTAAATTTCACAAACAATAACTATTAGTGATAAAAGTCACCATCTGTTGAACGTGTAGCAGACATAGTGTTAAATGCTTTGAGTCATTTGATCCTTACAACAATTTTAAAGCTATGTATCATTACCTGCATTTCCAAAGTATGAAAGCTACATTTAGGCTGAAAACTTAAATAACTTTCTTTACGTTAAGGTGATCAGTATTAAAATACCCGTAGGAAGTGTGAATTTGTTACTCATTGTTTGTCAGGCACCCCCAAGAGGAAGCAAATATGCCAGAGCAAAGAGCCAAGATTCACCTGACATTATCAAAGATAAACTTCTCTATAGCATTTACACAGGCGGTCCTCAACTTCTGTACATCTTCCTTTTGTGTAATCCCTACTTTTTACATTTTACACTGATGCCTCTGGTTGCTTTTCACTTGCTGAATTCAGACTTTCATTTCTCAGTGGTCAATGAACGTTTTGAACTATAATATGGTGGTACCAAGAATATGTCTGTGGTTCAATTTCAGGAACATTTTTATTTTCGTGTATATAGCAGTGCTTATTTGTGTAGTTCTAAATGTCTTTTTACTTTTAATTTAGCTTATAAAAATAGTAATTGGAAAACACAAAAGTTCCATTACTTACAATAATAATAAGGGAAAATTTACTATAATGGTAATGGAGACGAGGATGGATGTCATTAATCTCAATTGGGTGCTTGATGGACAAATATAGCTATTGAAATTATACAACCATAAGTTTCTGCACTTTAAAATATAACATCTAACTTATTGTTTTATTTGGAGACACTTTGCAGAAAACATGTTTTTTGCATCATGGTGATTTCCCTTCCTAGGAACTGAACAGTTTCCTGCTACTAAGGTCTCCTTGCACCCCAAAGCTTTGTCCCTTGTGGGAAAGTTGCTTTCTGCCCGCTTGTGGCAGTGATGGAGGGGTGAGCTGGAATTAAGCCTCAAGGTAAAAGGTTGGACAGAAGGATCATCCAGGAGAAAGCTCTAAGACCAAATGCAGGCCATCTCGAAACTCGAGGTGGAATAGTGGTGGGAATGCAACTGCCAGCTGGTTATTAACGGGCTTCAACAATACAGAATCATGAAGTGAGGCAAATGCTCAAAGCTTCTTTGATATAAGTGAAGGTATAAATACATAACACAAGGCATAATAGTTTCTTGAATTATTCTTGATTTCTCTCTTCCTGTTACCCCACATCTAATCTGATAGAAAACCAGATTGACTTTGTTTTCAAAGTCTTCTCAGAATACAAGTGCTTATTATCACCTCCACTGTTCAACCTGCTAAAGCCACCATCACCTCTGACCTGAATTTCTGAAACAGCCTGTTATTTCATACTTGCCTCCATGATCACATCAGACAGAGTGAGTCTTTCAAAAGGATTAGGTTCCTCTGCTCAAAACCTTCCAACGGCTGCTCATCTTAGAGTGAAGGTCAAAGACTTTGAAATGACCTACAGTCCCATGTATCCTACAGGTTGTATAATTATGCTGTGCCCCACCTCCACCCTAGGTCTTCTCTGACTTCTCTCATTACCTTCTCCTGCTTCCCTCACCTCTGGCCACTACAGGTTCACTGGTCTCTTTGCTCTTCCTTGAACTTGCCAAGCATGCTCCCTTTATGCAGCCCGTTCCCTAGATGCCCACATGACTGGAGGTCTCATGGTTTTTCAGTCTTTGCTCAATATGATTGCCTAAATGAGGTCTACCCTGCCCACCCTTTTTAACCAAAACAACCATTTTATTTTAGTATAGCTTTCAGATTTACAGAAAAGTTGCAGAGATAGTACAGAGTTCCCACCTACCTCATTCCCAATTTCCTCTGTTGTTAACCTATGTTAGTATGGTAGTTTGTCTCAAGGAACAAACCAATTATTATACATCATTATTCACTGAAGTCCATACTTTATTCAGATTTCTTAATTTTTACCTAAGGCTCTTTTTCTGTTCTAGAATCTCCTCCAGGACACACATTACATTCAGCCCTCATGTCTCCTGATGCTCCACTTGACTGTGGGAGTTTCTCAGACTTTCCTTGTTTTTGAAGACTTTAAAAGTTTTGAGGCATCCTGGTCACGTATTCTGTAGAATGTCTTTCAGTTGAGATTTTTATGCTGTTTTGCTCATGATTAGGCTGGAGTAATTTTTTGGGGGGGATGAAAACCACAGAGGTAAAGTTCCATTTTCATCACATCATACCACGGACACATACTACCAACATGACTTATCACTGCTCATGTTGACCTCCATCACCTGGTTAAGGTCTTGTTTGTCAGGTTTCTCCAGTGTAGAATTATTCTTTTGTTCCTGCTTTCCAAACAGTATTCTTCAAAGGAAGTCACTAGACTCAGCTCACACTGAAGAAGTGAAGAGTTATGCTCTATCCTCTTAAGGACAGATTATCTACATAAATTATCTGGAATTCTGTGTGGGAGATTATCTGTATATCTATCTATTTGATCATATATTTACATCTATGTGAACTCATCCATATGCATTTTATACTATGGCTTATAATCTGATACTGTGTTACTTATTGGGCTCAAATTGTTCCAGCTTTGGCCATTGGGAGTTATTTCAGTTAGCTCCTGTGTCCCTTTGAGATAAGTCCATCATTGTGCGTGTGTGTGTGTGTGTGTTTGTGTGTGTGTGTATGTTGGAATGCTTAACACTTCCTTACTTTTTGGCACAATAATATGCTCCAGGCTTATCTCGTGTATTCTCTACCCCAGTCCTAGAGTTAGCTATTTCTCAAAGGAGTTTTGGTCCTTTTTATTGAAGACTGGGATAAGAAACCAAGATCTGGCCTCTGGATATACTTGTTGCTCTGGGGGTATTTTTGCTTTAAGGCCTTCTCAGTTTCAAAGCAAAGGACTATATCAGCCAGTCTTTTGTAATATTGCCCATACACATCCCTGAGTCCCCACATCCTTCACTCACTTTTATTTCCCATAACATGCATCACCTAATTACATCCTATCTACTTATCTGTTTACTTATGCACGAATGCATATATTTAAGAAACTTTGAGTGAATCAACATTAATCTGCATCCATGGTGATTTTCCTTTCCTAGGAGTAGAATTTGTTGGGGAAGTTCAGCCATATTACTCTCAAATAGAAAGCACAGCACTGTCACTAGCAGTCCTGAGAAATAAAAGCTAAATTTCACTATACACAAGCAATAAATAAAAACCACCTTTAAAAATCTGTCCTTAGCCCCAAAGATAAGTAAATATATTTAAAATAAGGTATTTAAGAAATGAACACAAATTGCATATGCAAATAACTATGCATATATATTCAAGGTTGGGCTATAAGAGAGACAAAAAATTCAGTTGCATCGTGACATTTTCTCTCAATGTTCTTTAAAGTTCTTGGATATTTTTAGTAAGTAGAAAGCAAAACTAAAAGCAATACATGATTTTTCTTAATTGCATTTTTATGTTACAACCCTACAGAAATATCTGTTTCAATATCTATATATTCATGACATGTCAAATGGCTATCTATTATCCCCCTGTAGCATTATATAGCACCACAATTAATTAACTAAATCATTTTTAATAGATATTTGTATTATATCTCATGATGTACTTAACAATACTTTACTGAACATCCTTGAATATTATTTGCCTAAATATTTATTTTAAGGATAGATTCCTACAAGTGAAATTTCTGTGTCAATGTGGATAGGTAAAATTTTATTTCATGTTTCTAAAGTGCTCTCCAGAGACATAACACATTTATACTTGTATCAAGAATATGTGAAAATAACTGATTCCCCCACATGTGCACTCATATTGTATAATATTCTTTTACATTTTTGCTAATCTGAACTTTAATTTGATTTTCTTCTTTATTATCAGTGAGTATAAACATCTTTTCAGGGATATAATGATGATTTGCCCTCCGTTGGTGAATTGCCTTTTCACCTTCCTGTGTTATTTTTATATTGTGAATTTTAGGTTGTTTTTCTTCTTGATATATAAAAATTAATTGTATATTAAGGATATTATCACTCTATCATAAATTGCCAGTGCTTTTCTAGTGAGTCATTAGGTTTTTTACTTTCTTTCTGGTAATTTTTTTTTTACTAGAAAACTTTTATTTTCGATGTAATCAGTCTTTTCCATTATGACTTCTGGTATTGGTGTCATGTTAAAAAAAATAAAAGAAAACTTCCATCTTAGTTCATACTTATGTTGCATTAAGAACATATGCTTATGTTTTGGAGCATATTAGTGGTATTTGGGAGGGCTAACTATATGAGCATTTGAGTTCAAATTGCCATCTTAGATACAGATATCTTTTTATTTGTAATCGAAATAAGGTTTTAAAACTTAAACAATTTGTACGGGACCCTTTAAACTTTTAATTTATTGTTTAAAGAGGAGAAAAATGTACTTTGAATTCTTTCATTTTCTATCAATGTCGATATTTGAAAACAATTATTCATCAATCATATGAATATAAATATTTTGTTCTCAATATTTTTTTCTGCCAGAAGAACTTGAATTCTATTATTTGTTTCCATTGTTAAAAAAATAAGCAGCTTTTAAAAGAAACAAAATAAATATTCTATTAAATAGGTAAATTTTAATATTCAGTTCACCTTGCTGAAATAAATAGAATTATACATTATTGCTGGCAACTGAAGGATTAGGATGTTATATAAATTCACATTCATGCTTACAGTTACATTTGCTATAAAACCATGCATCAAACAGGCACAATCAGTATTAGTGATTTTACATGGGATTCTTCAGTCTCTGTTGAAAGGCATAGTCCAAGAGTTGCAAATTAATGGATATGCTGCACCCAGAATTCATGTTTCTTTTCCTTATATTCCATGGAGACTAGGAATCTCTAAGAATTGTCTGTTTTTTAATCCCTGCCCTCAAAGCATGCTTCCTAATAAGAGAATAAAAATGTACAGAATGCTTAGAGGAGTGGACTAAAGAAGTTTGAAAAATAGTGAGAAACCATGATGTGGGCTGAGCATTCCACCTCTGTAAGCTCTCCCTTCTCCCCGAGCCCTTCTAGGTCTTTACGTCTGGGACTCTTTGATGGCTGCCACCACTGGGCATGCCAGCAGACCACCAACGAGAGGCGACTGTGGATTTGGCTCCCTAGAACCTTCATTGGAAAACAAACTGAGAGCACAATGGGCCATCTTTAAATTACACTCCAAATAATGATATTTACACAGTAGAGATACTCTACAGGGTGGGGCTAAAACCCTGAATTAGCCACATCGATCTGGGCAAGTGATATATATGTTCCCCACTTCAGGGAAGAAGCACGTAGAGCGAAGAGCTATATCTTCTATTTAAAAACTCTATGGACAGGGCTTCCCTGGTGGCGCAGTGGTTGAGAGTCCGCCGGCCGATACAGGAGACACGGGTTCGTGCCCTGGTCCGGGAAGATCCCACATGCCGCCGGTTGGGCCCGTGAGCCATGGCCGCTGAGCCTGCGCATCCGGAGCCTGTGCTGCGCAACGGGAGAGGCCACAACAGTGAGAGGCCCGCGTACCGAAAAAAAAATAATAAAAAAAAAAAAAATAAAAAAAATAAAAACTCTATGGACAAATCCATCAGGCTATTTGACAGGTAAATTAAGCAGGGTTCTAGTTTCTAAGGAGCCCAACTCATATTCCTATCAGGCAGCAACAGATCATGGTCTTTTCCATCCACTGGGCTTCCCCTTCAGGAGCTTGGCTGGCTCTAAAACCAGCCTCAGAATTTATGCCTTTCGGTCTTCCTCACGGTCAGAGCCAAGTCATTGAGAGCCACCCACGGCTGCTGCCGTTTCTCCTGGATATGGCTATTCCTGGAACAGGCAGGCTTTTCTTCTTGCACAACCCACCCAAAGCGTAACTCATTCCTTAGCTGGGCTTGGGGAAAGCTGTGGCAGTTACAAGGTACATTTTGGTCACTGATGGATGATGACATTGAAGTAAGTGAATTCCATTTGGGGACAGAGACTCCCATGCTTTCCACGTACTTTCACTATGATTGAAGAAGAAAACATAGCCTTAGCCAAAAAAACAGGACTACAGAGGTCACTTTCCAGAAGAGTGATACTCTGTAGGGATCAGGAAAGAACTAAATAAACTAATTATGTGTCAGATATTTGTTAAGCATGTAGTGTATGTAGGTGCCTGAGACACAAAAATGAATAATATACTGGAGGGCTTGTCCACAAGGAATGAAATCCTCAAACCCCATGTATATGTCTTGTAAGTGCTAATACCTAATTAGCTTGCAAGCAAGAGCAATGTGCTTCTCACTGCAGAGAAACATAGGAATGACATCATAAACATCTTCCTAGTCTCTGCCTCTTCATCATAGTGGCTACTGTCTCTTTAGTGCTTTCCGTGAGCTTAGCCCTGAACTGAACACCTTAGTCTAATTTAAGGCTTGTGCAAACTTATCAGTTGTTTATTATTGGTCTGACATCACAAGTGAGGGGATTGGTTCTCAGGATGTTTCATCCATTCCTTCTTTATTTTTAGCTGATATTGTCAGCTATGTGCCAGACCCTGTCCTGGGGTCTTGCCCTATATGTCTGAGGGCTCCAAAGTCTTTCAGCCACCTGACTATGCCTTTATTCACATCACCTCCTCCTCCTGGTAGGTGTGTCCCATTTCAAACCCGAAGGTAGCACGAGGCCCAGACTTAGGATGGGAACTATGCCACTGGGCCTTGTGGGGTCCTGATTAACCAATTCATCATTCATTAACACAATTCATCTTGATTGAGTACATGTAACCAAGGAAGGAATGAAGACTATTATATTTCCATAAAAAAGGCAGAAACAAAAGTTGCTTCCTGGTCAACTCAAATTTCACAACATTTGAATATCCCAAATTCAACATCCCCTCAGCATTTTGATTAAAGACAACTCCTTGAACACACGTCTTCTCATTCTTCTGAGCTTGTTAGAGTGAGTCCCAATGCTACCACTCTAGAAAGGATTCCCCTGACCATTCTAAAAAATGTAAGGTTGTTACAGGCATACAGGTATATGTATATAGTATAGGTTGACCTCTATAGGTTTTATTTTAAATAGTAATTATTCTTAGTTATGGAGTTTTTTGGGTCTGTTTCCCCTACTTAACTGTAAAATAGTGATTTGTTCCCCATTGTACCTCTTATACTTGGCTCAGTGCATGGCAGAGTGGATGCTCAGTAGATATGCTCTTGAATAAATGGCTATTTTATCCACAGGGAAGGGGCCAGTCAACATGGCAGTCTAGTGAACACAAAGGACGGTATGGCAATTGTTAGACTTGTCTGAATAATTGTCCTAATGTAGTTTGGAAAGAAACTGGGCTTTCTATATTACTGACGTGCTTTCTTCATTATCATAGACAATGGAGGCTGCTGTGAAACATGGCTTGTGAAAAGAATGCATATGTCAAGTTCTAAAATATGCAGTGCCACAAATCATGAGGACTGACACACAGACAAAATCTATGTAAATGAATCACTAATCAAAGATAAACTTGTTAGGAAAGCAGACTTTCCATGACACCAATCTATAGATTTCTGAGGTTTTCACTGCATTATTCATTTATAGGAAGTTTTCATGGGTCTTGGCATTTACTTTTAGGAAAAATGTATAATAAATAGACTTTGGAATGTCTTCTCAAACATACTCTTCTCTAAGGGTAGGATTTAGAACATTTGGGGATAAGACAATTTGGCACACATTATTTAAACAAATGGGTTCTGGAATCGAAATGCTGGCCTTAAAATTCAGGTGCTATGTGTTTTATAACCTCACTAAGACACAGTTTTCTCAAAAGTGAAATTGGGAGGATAATATGATGATAGCATTTATCTAATGTGTGTGTGTGTGTGTGTGTGTGTGTAAGAGAGAGAAAGAGAAAGAGAGAACTGAGAAAATCTTGGTAAAAGTACTTAGAGCAGTGTTTGGTACATTATTTATTCTTAACTAATGCACTTTTTAATTAGGTTTAATTACATTAAATAGTTTTCTAAAGTTTGCTAAAACATCTAGTTGTATGAATATACTTCCCTTCCACTTATATCTTACTTTTCTCTTCTCAAATTTCCTCCAAGTGCAACCATTACTTGATTCTTTTAGGAGAAGGCAGAGTACTGTCTCAGAGAAGTTGAAGACAAAGCATATAGATTCATAGGGCATGTGTGTGCTGGTAAGGGGGTGTGGGTGAGTGGTCCATTTAGGAAATGATCTCATCCAATGAAATTATTGTCATCTTTTAGATTAGTCATCATCTTGGGAAGCAAAGACTCCAGCGCCCAGCAG
>NW_006795832.1:922613-950565 GCF_000442215.2 Lipotes vexillifer | reverse complement strand
AGCAGGAATTGTATATTTGATTGATTGATGGCATTAGTGGTCATGATTCTTTAGCTATCCCTGTAACTGTTCTCTTTGCCATATGACTTGCAGTGCTTCTCCTGAAATAGGAGGAGCCTGTTTCCCCACCCTCTTCATTCTGAGCCATGTATCTCGCTCTGGACATAAGAATGTTAGCAGATATGACTCTTATAGAAACTTGAAAAAACTCTTACACATTTCTGCTTCTCCTTTGGTCCCTCTGTCTTCTCATGAGAACAGGCGTGGACAGAATTGAGACATTTGAAATAGGCTCCCCAGTCAAAGCCATCCTAGATCAGCCACATAATGTCCAGTCAACCCTTAGACATGTCAGGAGGTCCAGCTGAGACCAGGATATTATGCAGCCTAGCCCAGACTAAATCACCCAACTGAAGATTCATGACAAAAATAAATATTCATTGTTTTAAGCCCCTGAGAGTTGGGACAGCTTGTTACTCAGCATTATTGTGGAAATATATAACTTATACTGAATATGAGATGAATAGTCTCATGGAACCTTGTGTAGAATCTAACGTATAACATATATCATGTCATACCTAAACTGTTCTATGTTCTGCCCATCTTATCAACCACACCCCTTTTTCTCCCTATACCCCAACACTATGCTTCTTTCAAAATTGTACTTATATTTCTGAATATAGCATATTATATCACTCTGAGGCCTTAGGTTTTTCTGCCTGGAAAGAAAGTCTCCCTCCACTCTTAGCAGTAGTAGAATTAAGTTTTCACTTGTTCCTTGGTTCTTATTTTAGGTATCATTTTTGTTTTTGGAAAGCCTACTTAGGCCCTGTAAGAGAAGCTTAGGTAACTCTCCTCTGGGTGCACATAGCACTTTGTGGTTTTATTTCCTTGGTCCTTATCATATGTTGATGTCATTGCTTGTTTCCTGGCTTCACTAGGATCCATGTTCTCAGAGGGCAAAAATCTTTTGTGTATTATGAACCACTGCATTCTCAGTATGAAGCTCAGTGCCTGGCAAACAGTATGTTCTCAACTAATAGATGTCAAAGGAATAAATGAATAGTTGTTGAATTCACGGGCAAATGGGGAAAGGATGATATTGTGAGGGTCCCATGCCCCAAGACCAGGATATAATTGGAGTTGATGGGAAGGAAAATGTTAGGCTCGTCTGCAAGTTGGTAATGTTCAAATCATATAGAATAGTCTTCCACTCTACAGACCTCTTGTATAGGTTTCAAGTAAAGATCAAACACCATCCAGAGTTGCTAAAATAGAAATAGAGTTCTTGGTTTATAAGTAAATCTCCTAAAGGGAGCAATCTGAGTGGTATCTGCAAACTAGGCAGCATGGACTGGGCGTTACTTTCTTCTCTAAGTAAATTAAAGAAAATGAAAAAGTAAGAACCCGTTTAGAACTTCTTTTACAAAGAGTCACTTCCAAATTTTGGATATTATTTTAGACATTGAAAGTACAGATTAAAATAAAAAACAAAAACAGGAACAAATCGAGGGACACAATCTTTTTGCATTAAAGATCTGTTCCTATGTTACCAGGAAAATGAACGAGTCAGTGACTTGGACATGCATAATATTATGGTCATAGGATTTTAGATAAGGAGAAAATCTTCAGGATTTTCTAACCAATGTTATTTAACCCAGTGTGTTTTGCAAACTAATGGAACACATATTTGACACCTTATGTCTACTCTGACTCACTTCTGCTCCAGCAGTTAGAATTCAGTTCCTTCAAGCCTTTCCTTTGGTCTTCCTGCATTTCTGTTTTCTTGAGAATTTAGACCATTAAAATTTGAATTTTAACCCACTCATTAAGTTTACCTTTTTTCACCTTACAAATAACAAAAGTGATTCTCCAAAGTTGTGATCGCCTAAGTTAACCAAAATGAGGGTGAGAAAGGTAAAACCTAGACCGGAAAACGTGCAGCTCATTCAGTACTTTTTTCACCACGATGCACTCTCTTTGACCCCTTTCCTCACACATTCCACTGAGTTGTGCAGAATCTGCATGGCTGGAATGAATACAAGTAGAAGGGGAAGTTAAATCCATCTAAACTTTAAAATGTAGGGGAGATTTAACATCCTTATGTCCTTTGGAATGCTATGGTGCATTCATGGTTCATGTAGTCAGCAAACTAAAGGTCGGGGTTTAGCTGGTATTCAGCATAAAGTATGTCGTAACATTGACAGGCTATATTTATACAGCGGTGCTAAAAGATTAAAATAAATATATACCAGTGTCGATCGTCAGGAACGTATGCACTGCAGCTGATAGAGGCAACATCAGCGTTTGAATCTGTAATTGTTTACCTATATGTTGCAAATGGTAGTTTTTCCAAAATATAATAATTTGGCACTTTTTCTATAGATTTTTTTGGAGAACGAGAAAATAACACGTTTAATATTGGTAGGTCTTGATTTCTAGACTATATTAGTGAGGGAAAAAATAAGGGTCCTGGCTTTCAATCAGCTCTTCAACCAGTTTTATGGGAATTCCATCTCTACAAGTCTTTCTAGGCAGTAATTTTTGCTCTTCTAAGTGCTTAAAGGAATAAATACCTCATGCTCTCTAATTTCTCACAGGAGAGCATGTCATGGGTCTATGGTCTTTGAATCTGTAGGATAATGTATTACTTGTGCTCCAGATCTGTACCCACACTTCTCTTGTCTCTTGTGCCCTGGGGACCCCAATCTCCTGCCAACAGGGTGCAATGCCTATTCCACTTTCTGTTCACATCTCCAAAGCTAATGACATTGTTCGTACATATCTCTTAAGACTAACTGCCCCCATGAGGAAGAATTATCTCTCTCAAGGTGGTAGTTCTTTGGTTCAACTGGTATGAGCCTCACAGCACTAAAAATGTTACTTTGTTATATCCAGTTTAGAGCTCTTTCAGATGAGGTCGTTGACAAAAGAGCACATCTGGTAGCTATTTGGTACAGCTCCACTGGATCCTGCTCTCCATGACATGCATTCTGTGTTTCACAGCTGTGCACATGTCCTTCCTATCCTCCCCATGTCCCTGATTCTCTGCAGGACCCTCTAGAGGAGCCGACAGCCTTCAGCTTCCCTCCTTAGCATCAAGTCTTAAGTCTAATTATCAGCAACAATTGCTCTTTCCAAGCAGCTGAACGTATTTCATGTACATTTTACCTTTGGTGCCCTTCATTGACATCCAAGAGCTCCTGAGATCCTTCTCTCGTCTTCTACACTGATGATTTTTTCCCCCCAGGTGAAGTAGTTACATTGACATTTAAATAATGTGCTGGAGATAATGTTTAAATTAGATATATACGCATGATTTTATGGGAGGGCTATGTAGCCAGCATAAGGGCAGTATATCATTTGATACGTTCCCTAGACTTTAGATTTATCAAGAGATTTAAAGTTGACCTCTAGGGAACTAATTCATGCTGTTTATAACAATCTTTTCCTAGACTACTTTTCCCATCTAATGTCCTACAGTTTTTCCTCCCTTCTGATTCTCTATCTATAATTTATTCCTCCCCGTATTCAATTGCAGTAGGCATTTTGTTTGCTTTTACTCATAGCCTTCCCACCCTGAAATGCCTTTTCTGGATTTTCTGCTTATTAAAATTTATTCATATGACAGGGCCCAGGGCAGATGTCCCAGGAGATATGAGCAAACACTCTCTTATGTTTCAATTAGAAGTAAGTGTTTCCTCCTCTGTACACCCACCGCCAGTTGCTCACACTGCTAAGAGTTCATTTATCCTATCCTGGACTATTATTTGTGTTGGGTGTATATGTATAATTATAAAATACATGTGTATGTATATTTAATATTGTGTATTTATATATATACCTATCTACATAATATTATCATGGATTCACACAGGGTCTTAAAAATAGGATACTTTCCATAACTACTTATTAAACAAATGGACATTTTTGTGGGTGGACAAATTATTTTATTTCAAACCAATTTGATTGAATTATTTTAATGAAGAAACATTAAAATGAGCAAAGGTGACTACTCTGTTAACAGCCAGTTGCTGTCGACCATGATTCTCATGAAAGTAACCTATATCTTCTAGAAGTTTAGATTAATTCTGAATTACCTAAACAGAGTTTTAACAAAGCACTTAATTCTGGACCCATGTAGTCCACAGAAAAGTGCAAAGTAGTGTAGACTCTTGCTTATAAAGCTCCAAGGTGAATTCATGAGTGTCCATGGGAAGACTTTTCCCCCTTCTAAATGTGCTGTTCCAATTTGACCAACTATTTGTGCACATATTTGAGTCATGCACCACAGTAGGGAAAAGAAAACGTGTGGATCACTGAGCAGAGATGAAAATTTTGTATTCTAACAAGAACTATGGCTTCTCTCTTTTATAATAGAAAGGTAGCAAAGAGCTAAATAAATAAAAGAAGACTTTAAAATAAGAGATCAGGAAGATGCTGCCTGCAGATGGGTATAATTTTTGTTCTGACAAATTAGGCAGAAGGAAAATCACTCTTAACTCCCTGATTTTTACATGTTGAACCCAAAACCACAGTCACTAACTAAGAAGCCTAGGAAAGTGCTTTCATCAGCAAAGCACTCCTCCAACTAACTTGACACCTTCTTGAGTGTTCTGTGCCCTATATCGGCTCCTCCAAGAGACCCATGACAAGATAAAGAATTTTGACTAGACAAAGTAATTGAGAAATCACCCAAAGTGATCACCTATCGAATTTGTTTTTGCCATAACCTGAACTACAAAGAGTACAGGACAGTAATATATCATTATGGAATCTAGGTGGATTTAGATGGATTGGTTTTTGGTTTGTGAAAAACATTTGTTTATAAGCAATGTCAAAGTAAAGAAATAAAGAAGTTTATTTGTCACAAGGGTGCTCTGAGGAAGCAACCTGAATTTCACTAAAGAGGAATCTGGGACTAAAAAAGGAAAGTTTTGCAAACAACAATATCAAACTTCCTGCAGCAAGTTGTAGTATTTATAATATGTTTAGTCAGCTACTGTTAAATGGCTTCAGGAATGATTCCTTTGATGGAAGATGTGGCTTCATAGGTACCATTGCACATCTGACGTTCAGAACATGAATGAATGTTGACACTCACAGTTGGAAATAAAGGGGAAAATTATCTTAATTTATAAAATGGGATAATAATACCTACATTGTAGAGTTGTTATGACAATGAAATAAGATAATATATAAAGTGCTTAGCATTGCACTTGGGACAAATCATTTTCAACACATATTAGTTCTAGTGATGGTAACAATTATTCAGCACCTACTATTGCAGGTGTTGTCCTAAGGACTTCATGTGGCTTAGCTCATTTTATCCTCTCAACAAACCCTACTAGGTTCTCAAAATGCTAAACATAACACAGGAAGTTTAGCGTAACCTTTGCCAGCTGATTGCTAAAGTGGTATATATTAAATACTCTTTCATAATTTATTTCTCAAAGATAAGTTCATAAGGCCAAAAATCTTCTACTAATGTGGCTAGAATATATTACATCCATTATTAAAGATATGATTGCATAATAATTTCTTTACAATTGCTTTACTGTTTAAAAACTGTTACATACACAACTCATTTGATCTTCAGAATAGTTCTTTTAATAGGAAGAGTAGTTATTATTGCTCTTTCCATCTAAAGAAACCGAAACTCAGACAGATTAAACTTCCTGCATTGTCACATATTAGAAATAAAGAGCCAGGTGTCTGAATTCTAGTCTAATATTTCAAGTCTCATGTCAGTACAAATCATAGCATCTCACACTATTCATTTGATAATTAGTTTATTATAGAGGATTTATTAAGCATCTGTCACTCCCCAGGCCCCACGATAAGTGCAGTTAGGATACTCTGGGTTACCTTACCATGGGGCCCCACAATTGGATTGAATACCAGCTCTACACAGAGAAGGTTAAAGATTACTCCCTGCTTCTAATATCCATATTTTCTTCCTGGACACACAGCTAGGCCACATTTTCCAAGCTGTCTTTTAGTTAGGTATGGCCATGGGCATGAGTTCCAACCAATGGAATGTGAATAGGATGGTCATGCCCCATCTCCAATTCCCTTTTGCTCTCTACCATCTGTGTTAAGATGACCACAGGGAATGTTGGAGCCACAAAATGGAAGAAGTCTCTGTCCCTGAATCATCGCATGAGAAAGCTAACCAGGGATACTTTAAACAGGAACTAAAACTATTACATAAGTGAGAATTAAGCTTCTGCTGTGTTTGTTTGAACCATCATGCATTTAAAAACCTATGTGTGTTAGAAAGCCGTCATTTTCTAAAACTCAGGGAATAGTAAGAGAGGCTTCCCGAAGCAAATGACTACCATGCAGAAATCTAGGAATTATGTAGGTAAAGCAGATAGGGAAGAATAGAACAAAACAAAGTAAAACAAAACACGACAGAAATAGTAGATATCAAAGCCTAGAACCAGACAGAGAGAAAGTGATGTATATTTGGCCCTGGTACTCAAAGTGCATGAGCCAGCAGTTTTAGATTCCACATATAAGTGATATCATATGATCTTTGTCTTTCTCTTTCTGACTTACTTCACTTAGTAGGATAATCTCCAGGTCCATCCATGTTGCTGCAAATGGCATTATTTCATTCTTTTTTATGGATGAATAATATTCCGTTGTGTGTGTATATGTGTGTGTGTCTGTATATATATATATATACACATTATATATATATATATATATATATATATGAACATGTCTTCCTTATCCATTCATCTGTTTTTGGACACTTAGGTTGCTTGCAGCTTTCAATTTAAATAACCACTGTCTATATGCTTCTTTCCTAATGAGGATCAGAAGTTTTAGAAGGGTGGAGAAAGGACAAGGGAGAGAGGGTGTGAGGTGGAAGGAGAAAGAGGGAGAAAGAGAAAGAGGATGTATTTCATATATGCAGATAAACACACATTCTTATGGATCTTGAATAGTAATCTTAGCCTGAAGATATATACGTTCAACATAACACTATATATAGTGTTCAACAAAACACTAATAACGATGAAAGAGATTTTAACCACCTCCCAACCATTTTTGTCACACATGAAGAAAATTAAATTATATGCCCAGGGGCACCTATGCAGAGACTGGCTGTTTTGAGATTTGATCTCAGGTCTCTCTGCTCTCAACCAAAAAATATCACAAAATGTTCAATGAAACACTAGATCTACAAGATGATGATAATTTTTATGAGACAGAGAGTTCCATGGTCACATGCATTTGGACAATTGTGGGTTATACAGTGTATAATTGGATCATTTGTGGCAGGACTTCTCAGCTTTAATTTAATGCACCAATGAGTTCTGTGCATATCCCAGAGGGCAGCACAAAGTTTTCAGAACTTTCCAGTCATTTGTTACAGGGAAACAGTGTTCCACAAGGCATACTTTTGTTCCATTGCACCATACTAAGCCTTATCTTTGATTTATGCAGAACTTCTCTGTGAGTTTGGTGAGAAAAGAATGTGAGATCTCTCTTCTTATCTCTGGCAACAAATAATAACTTGACTCTAAGCTAGTTACCAGTTATTTCTTTGGGCTTTAACTTTCCTGTCTATAAAGTAAAGAGACATATAAGGTGGCTTTCCTCTGGTGATTGTATTATCTGTGTTAAGTGTAGTGGATCAGCTGTATGAAAAAGGGGACCATGTCAGTGTACTTAAGGGGCATGTCTGGCTCTGCCCCTAGCAAGCTGGGTGATCCATAGCAGTTCACAGAGCCTTTCCAGTTTCTGATGTTTTTACCTGAAAAACAACGAAATTGAACTACATCATCTAGTCCAGAGAACCTTGCTTGATAGGCCAAAGCTATATGATTTTACAGAGACTAGACTAGCACTAAAAAGTGATTCAAGAAATAATGAAATATACAAAGTTGCTGAATTCAACCTCAGAAAAAAGTGAGACTACAAATATTTGGAATAATGTTAGCTGTGTAACAGGACGGTGGCCCTTTTTTATGAGAAGGAGGGAAGAAGAGTGAGGAAAATAAAAAATAGGTGCATAAGTATAAATAGGATAAGTCAAGTTGCTGTTGTTAGAAGTGGAAACTTTAGATATTAAGTTTCTCTTTGTCTCCTATCAAGTCACAAATTTTATAACATGAAAAGAGAAAATAATTGAGTAATACTTTTAGATTATTTTTCAAAAACCTTAATACAATTAAAGAATATATTATCAATTCAAATAAATTGGCTGAGGAAAACCAAGTCCCAACAAATCAAGGTCTAAAATACAAGTTAACAAAATGCAAATACTGCCCGATGCCCTAATTAGTAGTTTACAGAATGGATATTGTTTTCTGATGACAAAAGTAGTACATGTTATTAAAAAGATTAGATAATTCAAAAAATGTACAAGAAAGAAAATGAAAATCATCTGTGTTCCCATAAATAATCAGTTAGTATTTAGTTATAAAGCCTTAGGTTTAGTGTGCCTACTCATAAATATATTTTATATGAGGATGAGTATCCTATTCATAAGAACATATTAAAATTACACTACAATGAGATCATACTATGTATAATGTTTGATAACAGACTTTATTCACTTAATATATCATAGAATTTTTCATATCAATAAATGGAAATCCATCAATAAATGGATTTAAGTAATTTTTATTAGCTAAATGGTATTTTGATGGTATAACATTATATATATTTGATCAGTCTCTTATGGATGACCATAAGAGATTATGAAAACATCGTTATATATATTTAAAATATATTTTTATATTTGCATATAAATTTGTATATTTATCTCATTACCTCCTTGCAATAAATTCCAATGGAATTGCTAAGGCAAAGGATATGAACATTTAAAGTTTTGATATGGATTGCTAAACTGCCCACAAGAAAAACTGTACAGATTTTATTCCCATTAATAATATGTGATAAAACAATTTATTTATACCATTTCCAACAAAGTATGTTTTAAGTTTTTAAACTAAAATGCAATTATTGGTGTCTAATTATTTAATGAACTTTTAATCAGCTGTCAACATGGTTTAACACCTTTCTGTAAATTTATTGAGTATTTACATTTCTTCTGCAAAAAATTTTGTTTTATGTCAATTTCTTATTGGGGTATTGGTCTTGTTAATTTACAAAAGTGCTTTATATATTAATGTTATTGACTATTGGTACATATATTACAAATCCTTTCATGATTTTATCACTTATCTTTTGATCCTTTTTATGGTGTTATAATATAAAAATTTTTTTAGAAATAATTATGTCCTTTACAGAAATTTCCATTGATATTATACATAGAAATTCTCAATATAAGATAATAAAAGTCTATATTTGTATTTCCTTCAGTTGCTTTATGGCTTTTTTTTTGCATTACATTTTGATCCATTTGGAAGGATTTTTTTTGATGAGTGAGGTAATGAACAGGCCCATTTTTTCCTCTGCATTGCTAGCCAATTGTGCTATTAGAACTTACTTAATAAGTCATTATTTTCTCATTAATTTAAAATGCCTTTTGGGGAATTCCCTTGTGATCCAGTGGTTAAGACTCTGTGCTTCCACTGCAGGGGACAAGGGTTCAATCCCTGGTTGGGGAATTAAGATCCTACATGCCATGCCGTGTGGCATAGCCAAAACAAAACCAAAAAAAAATAATAAATCTTAAAATGACTCTCAAAATAAGGAAACTATATTTTTATATAGTTAAATCTATCAATATCTTCCTTTATAACTTCAATTCTGAATGAAAACTGTTTTCTTCTATTTTATGAATTATATTCTACTTTGTTTTCCAACAAGAATTATTTGTAACAAAGGGCATGAAAAATAAATTAACCTTTTTTTGGCCGATATTTACCCAGTATTTCAGCACCATCCACTCTTCTCCCATGGATTTCAAATGTAATCCTTCTTGTGCAACAGTTGGCTTCTGTACTTTCTGTTCTGTCTATTCTGTGCCATTATTAAACTTTTAAAATTACTTTGGATTCATAATAAATTTGATATCTGATTGTGTTAATCATAAATAGCTGGTAAAGTCACTCTCATTGTACTTTTTTTCCCTAAATGCTCATGTCTATTTTCACATTTATTTTTTAGATGAAATTTAGAATCTTTTGTCAATCTACATAAATACAAGTATGGAGTAATACACATTATTGAGTGTAGAGACCTTAATGTTAAGCAGGGCTTCCTGACATATTATAGGGAAGTTATTATAGAGAAATAGAAACTTTCAGAGGTAAGCTCCCTGCTTTAGATCAATAATCAGTCTGAGGAAGAGCGAAGGACACATAACTTTATTTCTGGTATGTTTGGAGCTTTTTTTTAAGGAAGCTATCTTCTAATTATATGTATCTCCTAAAGTTTCACTACAAAATTGTTAATAAATATTTGTATACTAAAGACTGGGTAGCTCTCTGTAGATTTATTAATGGATGGGTGAGTTTTTGAAAGGAGAGTTAAAATCAGTCCCCCTTTGAGTCTACAGCAGTCAAAATCCTAGGAGACTAGCACATTAAATCCAGCATAACAACAGATTTGTTTTCAAAGACTTTGTGCCTATATGTCACAAAATAACACAGAATGTTATTAACACATATCTTACATGACAGTGACAATCTTTCCTCTTCCTCCTGTCTTACAAACGGAGCACCAGTTGAGCTATTCTTGTAGTTGTATTTAGTTTTGTTTGAGTGCAATAGCTCTTTCTGATGACAACCAGCTTAAGTATAAAAGTAAAAAACAGTGAGAGATTTCTTGTAACCCAACTAGAATCAGTAAGTCTAGTTAAATTTGTCCCCATGTATCACATGATTTCATAAACTAATCAGTTGAAATTCTTTTTTAAAGAGTAAAGTTTGGGGGCGGGAAGAAGTGTGATGAGCAAGTACAAGATTCTCTTTGACAGATGGAATGGATAAGATAGAGATAGTTCAAGGCTAAGGATACTTGCACATTAAATAATTTTTCCCTGTTATATTTGTACAGATTAATAGAATCCTGTCTAGGTCATATCAAGTTGTGGAATTATAACTGGCCCCTGTCAAAGGACCAAGACATTAGCAATTATTTCCATCTTTTACTTAAGGAAAGGAAGAACAGCTTGGGAAGAAATAAGACAGAAGATAGGAAGAGATATTAATAGCAATCATTTATTAAGTGATTATTACATCCTACGACACAGTGGGCTAAGCACTTTATATTCTAAGACAAGAAAACTTTGTGTCAGTATTTGTTTTTATCCCAATTTTTCAAGGAGGAAACAAATAATCAGATAATCAGAACTTAAAGCACATAACTATGAAGTGGTGAATTAATCTTCTAATGTATGGTCTCTGACTCCATATTTATAATAATTTCAATATACAGAATATAGACAAATTAGGGCAATGGAAGAGTAAAAGCAACTATTATGAAATATCCACAAAAAATTCAGTGAAGATAAACAGTACTCTTTCTAGTACACATCAAGTGTTCAATATTTTCTCTCTCTGGGACGTTTCTTTAAAGTTTCTTTAACTATTGTTAATCTATTTTATTTTACTTAATTTTTTTCATGTTATGGATGATATTGAGTTAATTTTTATCTTGCTATATCTTATGAAGAATTGGAAGCTACTTTAAATTTTCTTTGTAATGATGAAGGGGTTGTAAACAATTTTATTCAATCTTAACAAATCACGTGAGTCAATTTACAGAGCATAATTCAGAAATGCTTACTGTTGTATTATTTATAATTTTTATATTCCCTGGTAATCCTTTTTGAAGATGTATTGTAAATCAAGAGGAACCTACTTACGACACTTCCTCAAAATTTCCGAGAAAAATCCACAGTATGTTAAATTCCCTGTTGGGATAGAAGCTCACGTTGTTCATAATCACGTATTTGGATATAATCAGGTCAATATGTAAGAGACTTTGAATGTGATCCACTGTGTCCATATTTTCCTTCAAAGGTACAGCAAAGTCTGTTTTCTCCAGAGACAGTCTAGTCAATATCTGTGTTTTGCACAAGCCAGAATTGTGACATTTAGGGATCTGAGTGCCATGGAAGAATGGATTCCTATCTCATCTGCACACTGAACAAAGATTAGCAGTCACAGTAAGGATGACACTAGCATGAAAAAATCCTTCCTCCTGATTGTAGGCTGGACTTGCCATTCCATCAGCTCAATACAAATTATTTTTGAGCAATTCCTCCTGCAATTACCTGATTAGCAATCCCAATTTCTTTTCCCTGTTTCGAGGACCTTGATTAAATGATATCCCCTCCTGATTACTTTATCAAGTCCAGCTACTCTGGATTATTGACAGCTCTGTGTTAACTAACTGTTTCTTTGGCAAGCCGCCAGGCAAATGGGAAAGCAGCTGTTTCTTGAGATGGGGAGAAGAGAAATGCCAGTTGATACAGTCCTTATGGCTTTTACAAGCCGACAGACCATTAGCTGACCTTGACATTGTTTTGGTGGTTATTAGTGTGTTTGACATCCCTTTGGATTACTGAAGATGGACAACTAGATAGCAGAGGGGTTGATACTCTGATACGAAACTCCATCCCTTTATAGCCTGTAGAAGGCAGGTGTATTGTGGGTTGTCATAGAGGAGGAAATACAACGTGTTAGCCTACTTCTCACAGAGATCTGACTGCACGGAGGGTCCAGAGTCACAAGGCTTAAACTTGACGTTTGCCTTCCTTCCTTGTTGAGCTGAAATCATGTGGAAAGGCTGCTGAATGTGCTGATTTTCATCACATGGCTCCATACAGCAGGGATGGTGATCTTTTTGTATATCTCACTTACAAACACATGGAGGCTTTGACACAGGGCCATGGATGATTTAAACATATTCATAATCAACCTGACACCATGATCTTTAAATACAGATTATTCCATTTTTAGTTGTTTTTCTTCTGTTTCAAAATATTAATTTCCTTTCTATGTACTGTGTTTTTTTTTGTTCATTTGTTATTTTCAATTTAAATGGTCCTTAAATCTGAATCTAGGAGAAAATAGGTAGGCAAAAACGTTGGGTGAGAAGGCTTAAGGTGTGTGAATATTATTTAAACAAACAATGATGTTTGCCTTTTCCTCGCACTTAACTCCAGTTACATTTTTTTCCTTCTTTTCTTTTCAACAAGCCTCATTTTAGAAAAGTTTTGGATTTCCAGAATTATTATGAAGGTAGTACAGAGAGTTTTTGTTTTCCCCACACCAAGTTTCCCTTATTATTAATATACTTCATTAGTATGGAATACTTTTCACACTTAATTACCCCAAACTGATAAATTATTGCTAACTAAAGTGCATAGTTTATTCAGATTTCCTTAGTTTTTACCTAATGTCATTTTTCTGTCCCTGGATTCCATCCAAGATACCACATTTTACTTAGGCCTCACGTCTCCTTAAGTTTCTCTTGACTGTGAGAGGTTCTCAGACTTTCTTTATTTTTTATGACCTTGACAGTTTTGAGGCCTACTAGTCAGATATTTTGTAGAATGTCCCTACATGTAAAGAGTAATTTTACTGTGGAATAACCAGAAAAACACTATCACAAGCCAGATGATCAAGGTCAACATCAACAGTTATAAGCCATGTTGATAGTATGTACCCTTGATATGATATAATGAGAATGGCACTTTACCTCAGTGGTTTTCTTCCCCCAAACCCATTGCCCTAATCTAATTATGAGAAAAATATTAGATAAATCCCAACTAAGAGACCTTCTACGAAACTGTCAAAACTAACTAATAATAGACAAATAACCTGTACAGAGGAATTTCAAATAATTTATGTAGATATTTCATCCTCACTACAGACTCATGAATATTTATTTTATACTTTTGGTTAGCATCTAATACTACTTTATTTTGTTACTTAAATTATTGCAGTTTGAGCTCTTCCAGTTGACTTTTGTATCCCTGTGCCATATCCCTATCATTGTTATTGGGTTTTTTTGGGGGGGGGGAGGTATTTTATTAACTCCCCAAACTTTTTTTAATTGTGGCAAAATACTTATAAAATTTACCATTTTAACCATTTTTAAGTGTATGGTTTAGTGGGGTTAAGTGTATTCATATTGTTGTGCAACCAATCTCAAAACTTTCTTATTTTGCAAAACTGAAACTCTATACTCATTAAACAACTATTCCTTCTTTCTTCTCTCTCCAGCCCCTGGAAACCACCATTCTAGTTTCCATTTCTATGAATTTATCTACTCTAGACATATCATATCAATGGTATCCTACAGTATTTATTTTTATGTGAACAGTTTCCTTAACTTAGTCTAATATCCTCACCGTTCGTTTATGTTGTAGCATATGTCAGAATTTCCTTCCTTGTTTAGGCCAAGTAATATTCCATTGTATATACATGCCACATTTTGTTTATCTATTTATCTGGCAATGGAGACCTGGGGTTACTTTCACATTTTGGCTATTATGAATTACAGTGCTATGAATATGAATGTACAAATTTCTCTTCAAGACCTTAATTTCAATTATTTTAGATGTATGCCCCAAAGTGAAATTGCTGGACTTTCTAATTCTACTTTTAATTTTTTGAGAAACTGACATAATTTTTTCCATAGTGGCTATACCATTTTACTTTCCCATCAAAAATACACAGAGTTCCAATTTCTCCACATCCTTGCCAAACTTGTTATTTTGTATTTTGTTTTCTTTTTTGACAGTAGCCATCCAAATGGGTGTGAGATGATATCTCATTGTCATTTTGATTTGCATTTTGCTAATAATTAGTGATGTTGAGCATCTTTTCTCATGCTCGTTGGGCATTTGTATATTTTCTTTGTAGAAATGTCTGTTCAAGTCCGTTTCCCATTTTTAAGTCAGGTTATTTGTTTTTTCATTGTTGACTTTTAGCAGTTCTTTATAAATTCTGGGTATTAACTGGTTATCAGATATATGACATAAAAATATTTTCTTCCATTTCATAGGTTACCTTTTCACTCTGTTAATTGTGTCCTTTGGTGCAGAGTAGTTTTAAATTTTTATCTAGTCCAATTTATCTGTTTTTACTTTTGTTGCTTGTGCTTTTGGTATCATGTCCAAGAAATCATTGTCACATCAAATGCTGTGAAGCTTCTTTCCTACTTCTCTTTCTAAGTTTTGTAGTTTTATAAAACTTAAAACTCTTCTTTATAGTTTTAGTTTTACATTTACCTTTCTGACACATTTTGAGTTTACTATTGTATATGCACTAGTGTAAAATAATGGTCCAACTTTATTCTTTTGCATGTGGATATCCAGTTTTCCAACACTATTTGTTAAAAAGACTGTCCTTTCCTCATTGAATTGTATGGGCACCCTTGTCAAAAATCATTTGACCATATATGTGAGGGTTTATTTCTGGGCTCTCTTTCCTATTCCTTTGGTCTATATGTCTGTCTTTGTACCAGTTCCACACTGTTTTGATAACAGTAGCTCTGTAATAAGTTTTGAAATCAGGAAGTGTGAAACCTCCAACTTAGTTCTTTTTAAAGATTGTTTTGGCTATTTGAGATTCCATATGAGTTTTAGAATGAATTTTTCTACAAAAAACACCATTGGGATTTTGATAAGTATTGCATTATATCTGTAGCTCATTTTGGTAGTATTGACATCTTAACAATATTAAGTCTTCCAATCCATGAACATGGAATGTCTTTCCATTTATTTGTGTCTCCTTTAATTTCTTTCAGCAGCATTTTGTGGTTTGAAGTGTAAAATCTTTTGTCTCTTTGATAAGGTTTATTCCTAAGTATTTTACTCTTCTGATGCTATTGTAAATTGAATTGTTTTCTTAAGTTCCTCTCAGATTGCTCCTTGTTAGTATATAGAAACAGCTGATTTTTGTGTCCAATAACTTTTAAGACTAATTTAACTCATAGATTCAGAAAACGAGTTTAGAATTTTAGGGCTCTTTTTCTCTTGTAGTTTGCCTGAAGAGGAATCTATAACCTTATCATTTTGAGTTCAGGATTCTTTCACTCACAGACATGACTCAGCATCTAATTTATTTAAGTCAGTTCTTGCCTTAAGGACTTCCTTTCTTACCATCTTGCCTTCAGTCTCAGAAGAATGGAAATGCTTGTCTGTCTTGGTAATGGGAAAGAAAGGGACCAGGTAAGTCTCATCTTGTGGGGCAGATTCTCTGAGATAATGATAGTGTCATTGCTATTGATAGGAAACCTTGTATCACACAAGCCAATTAGAACTTAGTTGTTAAGAACATCGTTTTGAGATTAGAAAAATCTGGTGTACTCTAGCTCCAAGATTTACTAACCATGAAAACTTGTTGAATTTCTTACTATCACTGAACCTCAATATACTTATGTTTTTAAAATGGTGAAAATATTAATACCTACCTCCTAAAGTTCTTATGTGCTTGAATCACTGAACACACATGAAGTGCTTAGTATAAGAGCAGGTATATTAGAGTACAGTGCCTTGTTTTAGTTGCTCTCATGTTTGTCACCTGGTCAATTTTCAGGTAACACAATGAATTTAGTGTTTAATACTAGAGTTTTTCAACTATTACTGAATGCAATAGAAAGAAATACTACTCTCAACTGGAAAATATAGCATTTTTCTTGTGGGCTGGTGGAAAGGATTTGTACTAGAAAGCATGATGAGATAGCCATATTTCCTAGTCTTATTTTTTTATTTGAAAGTGGGTTGAGAAAGATCAGCTGTGGCAAGGGGGCTCTGCAAGGATAGCATATGTGTATCAGGGGGCAGAATGTGATGTGTGATACAGAAATCATTATCTAAAATAATTAGAAATTCAGATACCAAATTTCACAAACTGGCTCCATTCCAACTCTCCTGAATGTGTGCCTGAATCCAAATAACATCATTAAAGAGAAAAGAACAGCAAAACTGTGAAATGTGCAGTTTAATGAACTCCCCAAATATAGGACCTCAAAAACCAGCTCTAAATGAAATAGATACAGGCGTGTTAAATGAAATTCTATCTTCTAACACACTGAAAGCCACTTGTCCAGAAGTCCTCCTACATCCAATATGCTTGGGATTTTTCTTAGCAAATGTGTATCACTTCAGATGAAAGTAGTTGAAATGGAAACAAATGGGTAAAAAAGCAGAATTAGAGAAGTGAGCAGATGGTATGTAAGTATAATGATGACCCAATTGCACCATATTATAGATGAACTATCACAGAATCTCAGGGGAGCTTCTGGCTAAACACTTGAACATAATGGAGAAAAGCTCTACTTGTGTCTTCCTTCCTTTTATTTTTCACAATTTAAGAAAATTGCAAACCAAGGCAACAACTTACTAGAAATCATAACACAGAACAGCTACTCATGCAACACATCCTTCTTAATGTCTTCCACTGGAAATTGAAAAAGGCCAAGTAATGCTTGGTCAGAATGTGATATCTAAATACTATTTCCATGGAGCTTACAGCATATGGGGCCAATCATTGAAAGGACCATTAGAACAGCAAGAGAGCACAGCACTTTCCCTTTCCTGGTTTCTCAGGGAAGTCATGCATTTCATCTCCCTCTGTTGCAGTATAGTTTTCTGGCATATTTTCTAATTTCCTCAAATTGTTGGTGGAAATTGCTTCAAACCACTTTGTTATCTCTCTCAGATGTTCTCATTGAAACTGAAATAGATGTGTCATCTGCAATCATTTAACAGTTTTTAAAAGCACTGCTGTTAGAACTTCACAACATAATTTTGCATTCAGTTTAAGCCCTTTCAACTAGTTTGAACCACAAGCTGAGACAGTTGCAAGGGCCCAAAGATGTTTTATTAGTCTGAACATCAAATTAATTTCAATTCTGTTCAGCAAATATTTCCAGAACATCTACAGTCAGCTTAGAACTGAGTTATGCATGCAGAAGGGCTCCACATTCTTGGAGAGCACTGAAATATCCATGCATGGAGAAATCTGTTGAGCCTGAACTGTTCACATTACAAGGTGTTAGAAGAAAACATAGTGGCTGTTCGCTGAATTCTTAGTTATAAGAATTGGCACAATTCAAATGTCTATAATATTAAATGAGGAATTTTGAGGATCACTGTAAAAAGAGGGTTTCTCAACATCAGCACTAGTTATCTTATGGTTCAGACAGCTTTTTGTTGTTGATATTGGAGGGAGCTATCCTTTGCACTGAAGATTATTTATTAGCCTTCTTGGCCTCTACCCACTACATGCCAATAGCACTCATCCTGAATTGTGACAACTAAACATGTCTCCAGACTTTTCCAAATGTCTCCTGAGGAGCAAAATCATCTTTGGTTGAGATGCTGCTGTAAAAGATATATCCTTTATCTTCAAAGAGTTTTCTACTCAATGGGAAATATTAAATAGTTAAGTCAGTAACAGTATTAAGAAGATGATTCAATGCTAAGTGGGACAGCCAAAACATACTATAAAATTTAAGAAGAAGTCCTTGAGTCAATTAATCTGGTTTCTTACTTGGAGGACTTCTGATAGCACCACCAGTTCACTCTTACAACTCTCATACTGTACATAAGTTTTCCTTCTCATAAAATTTTCATCCATTCTTTTTGGTATTACCTATTGACTAACAATTACTTATTTGTTGTTGATATCTTGCTTCATTTTTGACTCTTTTCCTATGCTAATTTTTTTTCAGAAATTCTAAATTGGGAATCTAAGTAAAGTAAACTGGAGGTAGTGTTTATGCTACTCTTTTTTAGTTGAAAATTATAAAGTCAAATATCTGATATTAAAGAGATATCCTATGGAGTCTAGAATTCACTCTAAGAAAATAGTGGGCAATCATTGACATCACTGAACTTCCATAACCATGATTGTATATCATTCACCCATTAGGTACTTATTGAAGACTTATTGTGGAAGATATTGTCCTTTCCATCCTTCTTGCAATTTAAAGGCAAAGCCTCTTTTCCTTGTTAAAAATGGAAACTACAAGACTCTCAGTTCCTTGTCTCCACTGAAAATAGAACATGATACAGTCCTGAGTCTCTGAAAGGAAGCCTGTAAGAGCTGGTGGATATAAGTTTTCTGGGAAAGATTGAATCTGCGATGAATAAGAAACTGTTAGAAGTAGCTCTCCTTCTCTTTGGCCATGGTTGTATGAGGATGTAATGCCTGGAGCTGTGGCAGCCATCTTGGGGTGATGAGAGGATACTCATAAAATGATAGCAATGTTTTGTGAATGGCAGAAGTGAAAAATGAACAGCCCAAAGTTCTTGGTGACATAACTGAGTGGCTGAATTCTTTAATCCTGTATCTGTCTGCCATCACACTTCTTTTTAGGGAATATTATAAATGTTTTTATTTAAAAAGCCTCAATTAGCTGTGAATTGCAGCTAAAGAATTTCTCAGATAATATTTTCTAATAAATTAAAGCCTCTATGCTAAAAAGCATGTGGAGTTTAAAACCAACCAACCAAACAAACAAAAAGAATGACAAATTCTGTCCTCAAGGAATGTATTTTGACATTATTTGGGACATTCTGTTCCCAGAATATATAATATGCCATTATAACATTAAATTTAACCTAGAGTGGACATAGATAACAGCGTTTTGTCAACCTGATCTTGCCATGTCTGTTATGTATTAAATTGTGTCCCTACCAACAGTATGTTGAAATCCTAAATCCTAGTTCCTCAAAATGTGACCTTATTTGGAGATTAAGATCTTTTCAGAGGTAATCAAGTTGAACTGAGATCACTAGAGTGGACTCTAGTCCAATGTGACTGGCATCCTTATAAAAAGGGGAAATTTGGACAGAGATACCCAAGGAGGGAAGACAGGTGAAGAGATGTGGACAAAAGATAGCTACCTACAAGCCAAAGAGAAAGACCTGGCAGAGATCCTTCCCTCACAACCTCAGAAGGAACCAACCCTGCTGACTCCTTGATTTTGAACTTCTAGCCTCTGGGACAATAAATTTCTGTTGTTTAAGCCATCTTTTGTGATTCTTTGTTACAACAGCCCCAGCAAACTAATACAATGTCCAAATCTGAATTCCTCATATCCTCTCCAAACCTGCTCCCTTAATCATTTTCCCCATCCTAGTTAATCCTTCCAGCTCCATTCTTCCAAAGCTCTGGCAGGAAACCTTGACATCATCCTTGACTACTACTCTCCTACTCTATATCCAACCATTTGAAACATGCTTTTGGATCTACTTTAAAAGTTACTAGAATCTCCATGTTTCTCACTGCATCCACAGCCACTACCCTAGTCAATGTCACTGTTATCTTTTTAGTTGATTACAGCCAAAATTGTGGGGTTCGTATCTTTTAATGTCATTGAAGTTTTTTTTTTTTAAAGATAAGTCATGACTGTTTAAAACTTCCAATGGCTTCTAGAGGACACAAGTAAAAGTCAAAGTTGCTGACAATGCCCTATTTGATCTTGCCATTACCTCTCTTAGTTTTCTCTTATTACACTTTCACTCACCTAAGACCTAGTGGCATGCTGGTTGTTTTTTGTGCTTCCAGACATTTTCATTTGAAATTACCATTCTTCTGCTTCAATAATTATTTCCTCCAGATATTTGCTTGACTACTTTTTTAATCTCCCTTAGGTATTTCATTTGAGAAGATCTAATTTTCCTAATGAGATCTTCCCTGACTGTTTATTTAAATATGTAATTGTTCCCGTCTCCCAAACCCAGACATCACCTCCTCCTTTCCTGCATTATTATATTTGTTCCAATGGGATTTGTTGCTATTGATCATATTATTTGTATTTTTTTCCTTATTCATTTTCATTGATGTCTGTTTCCCTTACTATAATGCAATCTTTATGAAGGCAAGGATTTTTGTCTACTCTGCTTCCTGCTCTATCTCTAGTGACTACAACAGTGCCTAAGATATATAGATACATATAGATATGTATATGTATATAGATATATAGATAACTTAAAAAAAGTAAGTGCAATAAATGTAGGAATGCAGAAGAACTCACTTTACTACCATGTCTTACAAAACTAGGAGTTCCAGGAGATTTGGAATCATCAAAAAGTTCTTTTGCTTTGCATCATGCGTGGAAAATTAAAATTCCTTATAGTATATGTATGTTTTAATGCCAGTGAGTGAATTTTTAAGTGCTTACTATATGTAATCTCTGTAATATAAACTCACAGCACCAGATTTAAGACTATGTACATATTAGGGGGTCATTACAATTTTGTTTAGGGAGTGGACCAAAAGCACTATGCTTTTTTACCTTAAATATCACACTCCATGACTATCTGAGTGAATAAGAGAAGGGAATGTTATTGTTCTTGTTGTTTTTCCTCTTTTTATCAGGGCTTGTTCCTAGGACAATGGGGTTGAAAGTTATCTGAATAGACGGCCACATCAGTAAATAGTTTCCATTCTTTCGTGATACAAGTAGAAGACCTAAATTTTGTTGCTACATAGTTTTATCTCACTGAGGGGAGATAAAATAAATTTGTGTATATTTTTAGATTTTTACAGTAATAGAATTTGTTTGCAAACCCTCTGAACATGAATAAAAATATCTTCCATTGGTTTCTGGCAAATATATTATTTAGAGATATTTAGCATATCAACTGTAAGCATTTTGCATGAAAGTCACATATATTCCTTTTTCATCTGTCTTATGCTTGACATTTAAGCTCTGTGACTTTTAATCCCTGATTACCTGGAATAAGCCATCAGAGGAAATTTCCTGAGGGAATTCTGGTCATGGTCATGAACTTAGGTTAATTTACACCCAAACTACCAAACACAGGTAGATTTTTAGCCTTGTTTTTTTAAGGTTTCCCAGCCAGGGTCAGAAAATCTACAAGGGCCTACCTTCACTTCTGAGTTTAAATCTTGCCTTTAAAATATCTATATCTAGGGCTTCCCTGGTGGCACAGTGGTTGAGAGTCCGCCTGCTTATGCAGGGGACACGGGATCGTGCCACGGTCTGGGAGAATCCCACATGTCGTGGAGTGGCTGGGCTCGTGAGCCATGGCCGCTGAGCCTATGCTCCGCAACGGGAAAGGCCACAACAGTGAGAGGCCCGCTCACTATATATAGATATATAATCTATATCTAGCTTAAGTCATTCTTTCTAAAGGAAAATTTATTTTCTACTGTTTAGTCCTTAGTGGATATGGGTGGGCCATGTCACAGGAAGAAAAAATAAAAGGTACTTCAAGATTATACACAAGGCACAAAAGCAAACTTTCAAACTACAAACTTCTGGCAAATAATAGCCATAGAAATTCTTATCAGAGATTTTTGTAATAAAAATATTATAACTCTTTTTTTGAGTAAATCTATATAGTCATAAAGCAGGGATTTTGAGTGTTACTTCCCTCTCTCTCTGTTTAATATTTAATTTTAAGACCATGACTTTTGTGTGATAATTAGTAATGGAGGGGGACTTATTCTCTTAATTTTTTCTACAGGCTGCTGGTTTCCAGGCTAATCATTGTAAAGCACAGTTTCTCTAAAACCTTCAGTAGCTCCCCATTATTCATATAATACAATCCAAACTTCTTAGCTTGGCACTCCTGCCTATCTTAGGTCAGATCCCCTAGAAATAAATGTGAGATAAGGATTCTTCTGCAGATACATGATTAAGACTTTTTTAAAAATTGAAGTAGAGTTGATTTACAATATTTCAGATGTACAGCAAAGTGATTCCATTTTATATAGATAGATAGATAGATAGATGTTATCTATCTATCTATCTATATATAACTTAACCTGTTCTTTTTCATTATAGGTTATTACAAGATATTGAATATAGTTCCCTGTGCTATACAGTAGATTCTTATTGTTTATCTATTATATATATAGTATATAAATCTGTTAATCCCAAATTCCTAATTTATCCCTCCCCTCTTCCCCTTTATTAACCATAAATTTGTTTTCTATGTCTGTGAGTCTGTTTCTGTTTTGTAAATAAATTCATTTGTATCATTCAAAAAACTTTTTTAGATTCCACATATAAGTGATGTCATATGATATTTGTCTTTCCCTGTCTGGCTTACTTCTCTTAGTATGATAATCTCTAGGTCTATTCTTGTTGCTGCAAATGGCATTATTTCATTCTTTTTCATGCCTGAATAATATTTAAGGAGATGTTTTTAGCAGAACCCTGTAAGAAAGAGAAGGAAGCAGGAGAAAATAAAGGAAGAAGTTAAGCAAAGGTGTGGTTTCAGCTGACATCTAGCCTTAGCCTGATCCCATGGGGAGCTCTGAAGTATAAATGGCACCAGTGAGTTTTCCATCTTGAGGCAAGGAGACCACCTTTTATACCTGTAGGCCATCACAAATACTGCAGATCCTAGGCGTTTTCAGCTGAGGTGGCTCCCTTTAGCCATGGGCAATTTTCCAGAGAATGGTGAGGCTGTGAGCCTTTATCATCAATAGTCATGCCAGCTATAGAGGATGAATGCACCAAACTAGTAAAGGGAATCTGTGTGGGGGAACCACTAAT
The DNA here is from genome assembly GCF_000442215.2 of Lipotes vexillifer. Lineage (NCBI taxonomy): Eukaryota > Metazoa > Chordata > Mammalia > Artiodactyla > Lipotidae > Lipotes > Lipotes vexillifer. Next base: position 927,135 of record NW_006795832.1, on the reverse strand, counting down.
AGGATCTAGTACACAGGCTCCCATGATCTGGCTTCAGTCTTATATACCATTTCTCCCCTTGTTTATGTTTTCCTCTGTTGCTTTGTAAAACATTTATTTCCCTCTCCTTTCCTTTTATAATATTAGGATTTAAGGATCTACCACTTCTTTACCTTCTCTTCAGGGATGGTTCACTATAAGATTCTCTAGACAACTGGGAAACCACTATAAGACTCTCTACGCATTAATTAAACTACACATATATCTGGATTCGATCCTCTTGGCTGTGTACTTGATAACCATTCCCCTTATGGACAAGACTTATGCTCCATTACAGAGGCTGGAGATGCTGGATAATCTTTTCCTAGGCCTCCCCTCTTTCCAACATGAATGGTTTCTTCTACTTCTTTGGGTGTCTACAAATTACACCAATATTCCCCTCACATGCCCTTTTCATAGACTCACAAGGAGCAAAGTTCTCCTTAGCGGCAGAGTTCCATACCCACCACCCCTTGTTTTTGTGTGTTTGGAAGGGAAAGATGGAGAATTAGAATCAGTGACAGATTATCGTTAAGACCATTTCTATTTCTAAATATATGCCATTACCTTAAAGGTATTTGGAAATAATTTACTAAACGCTAAGTGTTTTTCATAGTTTTGTCATATGTATATTTGTTTGGTGTCCCTGGGGAATGACATAATTATGTGTGAAACATGTTTAACTGCATATCTCAAGAGATATATGAAAGAAAATCAACTACTCCAGAGCAAATTAAGATAAAAGATAGGATGGGGGCATAGTTACATGGCTTGTGATATTTTGTGTGTGTGTGTGTGTGTGTGTGTGTGTGTGTGTGTGTGTGTGTGTGACCTTAGACAGAGGTGCTCCAGTCCAGTTTGGCTTGAAATTTTCTTTACAAAGCCCTTAGTTAATGTAGAACTTGGTGGGGTGTGGGAATTGAGAGGAGGTGTATTCTGGTGCTCTTGTGTTCCATCTGACTAAGCCAGCACAGTTGACTTTTGCACCGGCTCCAAAGATGTATTTTTGAACCAGGAAGAGTTGCCTTACATAAGCTGAGTACTCGCCTTTCCCCCAAATCCCTTCAGAAAGGATATGTGGAGAATGGGATGGGGGTTTATTTTACTCTCAGATGTATAATTATTCATGCTTTCTTTATAGTCACTCCAAGGATCTAATTTTTGGAGACTTAATTCCTGCATGTGGCTATATAAATGACAGATGACCACAAGTTTAGCAGCTTTATGATCTCACAGTATCTGTGAGTCAGAAGTTCAGGCACAGGTGGCTCTATCGGTTCCAAACTTAGAGCCTCAGAACATGGTTATGTCCCTGTCTGGAGGCTCTGGGGGGAAATTCATTTCCAGGCTCATTGAGTCCGGGTTACTGATTGAATTCAATGCTATGTAGTTGTTGGCTGAAGGCTGTTCTCAGTTTCTAGAGGCCACTTTCATTTGAAGGGCTGTGGCCTCCTTCAAGTCAACAACGGAGGGTTAAGAAATTCTTTTTACACTTCTAACTTCTCTGGCTCCTCTTCTGCCTTATCTCACCTGCCTTCCTCTTCTGCAACATCTGCCTTCTGACTCCAGCTAGAGAAATTTCTCTGCTTTTAAGGATTCACATGATTAGATTAGGCTCACGTGGATGTTCTAGTTTCATCTCCTTATCTTAGGATTTATAACCTTAATTATTACAATTGGAAAGTCCCTTCAAAAGAGTACCTAGATTAGGGTTGTGAATAACTATGAGATGGGGGTTTTGGGGGACATCTCTTTATAATTCTGCCTACCACAGTGGCATAGTTTGGAATTTAATTCAGTGTGAATTTTAATGTTTATATATGCGTGAGAAACTCTCCTTCCTCACTGATTCATTCATTTACTCCTTTATCAATTATCAATATTTCTGGAATGCCTGTGTATTATTTGCCAGGCAACGATCTAAGCACCAAGAATACAATAAGGAGTGAGACTAGAACTGTGTTATCCAGGGTGGTAGCCACTGACCACATACACGGCCATTGCAAACGTGATAGTGGCTAATGAGACTGAGGAACTAAATTCTCAATTTTAATTTATTATAACTGATTTAAATTTAAATAGCCTCATGTGTCTGGTGGCTACCATGTTGACAGTACAGATAGTACCTTTTGATCATTGCAGAAAGTTCTATTGACAATGATATGCTAGACAGAAAGTCCCTGCCCTCCTGTAGTTTCTATTCTAGTGTGAAGTTGACAATTTTTTTTCTGTAAAAGGCCCAATAGTAAATATTTTAGGCTTTATGGGCCAAATGGTTTATTTTTCAAATACTCAACTTTGCCATTGTACCTGAGAGCTGCCATAAACATCCATAGACATTCATGAATGCATGAGCATGTCTATGTTTTCCAATAAAATTTGATTGACAAGAATAGGTGATGAGGCAGATTTGTCCAGTGGGTTGTAGTTTGCACATTCCGGTTCTGATAGATGATTCCCTATTCATTTATCTTCTGGCTGTTGCTAGGTCGTCTCTAGTTTTGCTATGATCGTCACCTTTTCAACTAGGCCAAGTACTCTAACATCATTTTATTCAACATAAACCAGCCTTCATTAGTGTGCTAAGGCTTCCATAAAAAAATACCAGAGACTGGGTGGCTTAAACAACAGAAATTAGTTTTCTCGGTTCTGGAGTCCAAGGTCAAGGTGTGGGCAGCTTTGCTTTCTTCTGAGTCTTCTTTCCATGATATGCAGATGGCTGCCTTCTTGATATGTGTTCATATTGTTGTCCTTCCCTGTGTGCTTATTCCTGGTGCTTCTCCATCAAATTTCCTCTTCTTATAAGGACACCTGTCAGATTGGTTTAGGGCCCATCCTAATGGCTTCATTTTTAACTTCTTACTTGTTTAGAGGGCTTATCTCCAAATACAGTTATATTATGAGGTTCTAGGAATTAAGGCTTCAGCATACGAATTTTGGGGGATACAATTCAGCCCATACATAACAAGATTTAAGTTTTAATATGGTGCTTTTCAAACTTGCCCAAAGTTAGGACCACTTGAGAAGTTAGGTCCTTTTTAAGAGATTCACTGAGTAAATTGGCAGCATGGCCTGGGAGTTTAGATTTTTAAAGTTCGCTGGATAAGAATGATGGTCAACCAGGTTAGGAGCTATTGTTCTATCATGTATCTAAATGCTGCATACCAAGAAATCCAGACTAATGTGTGTGATGCACCATATGTGACTCTCTAAAGGCATGGTGTTTACATCTTTATGCACCAATTGTAAAAAATAATTCAGTTTAATTTTTCTCAAGCATTTTTCTGACCTATAATAGTTTCAAGCAAGCCAGCAGTTCTCAAAAAAGGATTGACTCTTCAAGGAATGGTGCCAGTACTCCAGGATGAAGTAGATTCCCTCCATCTGATTTTCTGCAAGTGATGCTGCTTATGTGTATACAAATGATGATGATATTTCAGATAAAAACACCTAGTCTATACATTTCTAAAATGAAAAAATGTCTTTGAAATTATAATGTGCCCTTGATTCTAAGTACCATTAAAAATTATGAATAATTGAAATCCTTAGCATGCTGTAAGGAGCCCAAGACCAGGTAAACCCAAGCTGTCTGTTCTGCTTCACTTTGTGCCATCCTTATGTAGGATTGTTATGTTATAATCAACGAGTGCTTTTCACTCTGCTTGTGTGCATGATTTCCTCTCTATGGAAAGTTCTCTCCCTTACATTATGCCTTTTTAAAATGTTTCTATGATTTTGGTGTCTTCTCTACATCACCAGGCAGAATTATTTATTACTTCTGCTTATTACTATTTATACTCTAATATTGTAAATATTCTGTTTATGTGTTTATGCTGCTCAACAGATCAAAGATATCTTCTGCCATCGCTTATCTCCACGTCCACTGTAGACACTGATAATCAATTATGGCACTTCTTCCTGCTTGGCCTATGTGGGATGATTACACAGCTCAGCAAAGTACTCTAGGGAACCACCACTAACTGACTATTTGGCTTGGGAGATTATAAATGCTTGCCAGTAAGTCATTGAACTGTCTCTGAAGAGTAGAGATTGACAGATGGTCAAAATCTGACAAATATTAATTGGATTAAGGGAAACAACCTAAAAGAGGGCAAATGTGGCTTTTTCAAAAAAAATAAACTTTTAATTTATTTGTAGATTCATATGCAGTTATAAGATATAATATGGAGGGATCCCATGAACCTTTTACGCAATTTAGTCCAGTAGTAACATCTTGCAAAACTACGGTACAATATCACAACCAAGATATTGACATTGGTACAGTTAATATACAGAAATTTTCTATCAACCCAAGAATCCCTCATGTTGCCCCTTCATAGCCACTCACACTTTTCTCCCATATCCACCCCCTCCTTAGTCCATAGCAACTACTGATCTGTTCCCCATTTCTATAGCATTTGTCATTTCAAGAATGTTATATAAATGTAAGATATATATATATATATATATATCTATATATATATATATTACAGTATATAACTTG